>NW_027363903.1:0-391487 GCF_046119375.1 Phyllobates terribilis
CGCCATTTGCAGCTTTTTCCCGCCATCCATGGAGTTTCCCGCCACTGGGAGACGATTCCCGCCATTTCCAAAGATTTCCCGCCTTGGAAGAGCGGACGCCATTATGGGCGTGCCAGAGGGTGGCAAGAGGTCACCTCCCATCGTGGGCCAGGTCGAAGAACGGCGCCAAAAGCGGAAACCGCGCCCACCAACAGAGACTGTGATGCTGGAAGTGTCCATCAGCGTGAGAGAACTGCCCCTGGAACTGAAGTTGCCCCGGGACCACCCTCGATGTGGGCGGAGACAGAAGAAGAGAACGAAGATGGGTGTCGCCTGGAGCAGTCTGGAGAGAGCGCACCCGGAGACAAGACGTCTGGAGGAGAGTCCAGAGAGAGCCTACCCGGAGATGGAGGGAGAGTCAGGCAGCACCGACCCAGTGGTCAGGAGCCTGTTGCAGGTCGCCACTCCAGAAGGCCTGCTGGAGATCCTAGCACAGCTCCCCAGAGACCGGGAGTGTGCACAGACCGCGCTGGAGGGCCTCGCACGGAGGATGGCCCGGGTGCAGCGAGAGACGTTGGCGGAGTGGAGCCGAGAGATGGCCCAGCAGACCGGCACCCGTCAGCGGAGCACGCCACCTGAGACGAGGAGACAGACCGCCTCTGAGGATGGCGCAGGAGGAATGAAGGCAGGAGACGGCGCCGAGAAGGGAGCCGAACGAAAGGAGGCAGGTAAAGGGGACGTCTCTACCCCGAGCCGGGAAACCGCGTGCCTGCCCCAGCTCCCCGTCGCAGAGCCCGAAATTCCCCCTGCCGTGCCCGTCGCTGCATCGTCACCGCCGCCGACTAGGCCTCAACCGGAAACTGCGGCCGCGACCCCTGTGACGTCACACGCCTCGACCTCGAGCGTGGCCAAGCAGGAAATACCACCGGCCTGGTCGCAAGGCCTAGTACCTCCGGGCGCCGCAATACCAACAGCGCCCCCTACCTCCGCGGAGCCACCGGCCTGGCCGCAGGGCCGAGTAACCACGGGCGCCGCCGTTCTTACGGTGCCCTTTGCCTTTAGGGTGCCCCAAGCCTGGTCGCAAGGCCTGGTCGACCCGGGCGCCACTACCATCAACGCGCCCTCAACATCTAGAGTGCCGCACCTGGGTGAAAATCTATTTGCCCAGCATATGTGCCCGGATGGGCAGCCCTTCATATGGCCCCAGGAGTACATTCAGCTGGAACTCCAGAGAGCAAGGCCCATGTGCGAGCCCCTGATTCCGGCTCCGAAGCCTGTAAAGAGGACCTCGCCCCCGCTGGAGGAGGCACAGTTCGAGTGGGACCCCACCGGAGAAGGCCTCATGGGGTTCACTCAGGAGACTCGGGCGGCCGCAGCAGAGCGTGCAGAGTGCTGCCGGCAGCAGCTCGAGGTCTTCGAGAGGGAGCGGAGAGAGAGGCGGGTCCGGGAACAGCAGATGCAGATAAGAAGCGCGGAGCAGAAGAGCCGGACCAGGAGGAATCCCCGTGCAGCACATGGTCCCCCTTCCACCGGGACTGTGATAAAATTCAACATGCAGCACGGATGGGGCTTTATCAGAGACCATCAGACCCCCGGCGACGTCTTTGTAACCCGCAGAGACGTAGAAAGCCATCTGCCGGAGGGACACAGAGGTCGTGACCTGTACGTAGGGGACGAGGTCACCTTCACCCGGCACAAGTGTGCCAAAGGACCCTACGCCCTCCATGTGCATCGCCTGACGGAGGAGGAGCTGCGGTGTGAGGAGGAGCAAGAGGACCCGGACGGGTCTGAAGAATCCAAAGAAAGAGCAGGAGGACGCCGTCGTTGAAGTACGGTAGAGAGAGACTGTATAAAGTTACCCGTCAGGGTATAAGAACTGTTCTAGTTAAAATATAGTCCCCGTTGGGACCAGCAAAGTGAACTGTTAACCCCGTGTGTCCCTATTCCCACTGACCGAGGACTGAGAGCGGTCAATCCTCCCTAATACCTGGCCGAGGACTGAGAGCGGCCATATCCCCTTGTATATAGTTGCGCTTCCTAAAGCGCCCCCTACCGGTTTTATAGGAAACCGTGTTTCTTCAAGAGACTGTCGCACTTTACCCGGTCACAAGTTGCACCGTGACCGGAGGAACCAGAAACAAGAATGTTTATATGAAAAGTTTATTGCTGCTGATGATGTTTTATATGTTTTATATGTTTATGTTTATGAAAAAAAATGTATGTTTGTGGATGTTTATATCTTACAGCCCGAGGACGTGCTGTGATTTACCAGGGGGGAATGTAGCACCCTGAGGATTCGGCTGCTACAGGGGTATTACACCTCAAGCCAGAGGTGTGGTATTCCACTCCCGGGTAAGGATGGAGTGTGGAACTGAGCTCAGTTAGCTGCATGCACTACACACATCCCATTTCCGGGGAACAGACCGATGGTACTCCCACTAGAGAAATGTGCAGGTACGACAGTGTCTGTTCCTGGCTGGAGTGGGAGGGGGGTGGAACATCCCAGTAGTGTAGGGGCAGATAGGGGGAGCAGTCTGGGTAGTGCTAGGAGCTCATTGGGTGCTGGTCACCTGAGCTCACACATAGAGGGAGTATATAAGGTGGGAACCATCTTAGATCAGGGTCAGTCTTTTGCAGAGTGAGGTCAGTCTTTGTAGAGGAAGAGAGCAGAGGAGAAGAGCAGCTCCAAGGCCAAGAGAGAGAGAGAGGAGAAAGAAAGACCCAGAGGGGGAGAAAGAAGGAACTCCAAGAGCCCAAATTAGATCAGAGGGTGAAGAGTTGGCAACAGGGTACCGGATCCCAAGCTGGCAGAGGCTACAGCACACCTTAGCCAGGAACCGGAGGTCGTGGGCAGGATCGATCTGCCACGACCACCCACTAAATCCACCCGGAAGGCAGACCAGGAATAGGGTCAGGGAACCCAGAGACAAGGGTTTACCACCAAGAGGCCCGAGGGAGCCGGACATAGGTGGATCCCTGGTGGGGAAGGCCAGAGAAGAGGACAAGACAGAAAGGGAGCTCAGGACCACGCTCCAGAATCACCTGGGGGTTGGCTGAGTCCAGGACCTGGTGGACGCAGCGCGGCTCGGGTGGTCACTTAAGGCCGGAGTGACCAGAACAACTGCAGTAAGTAAACAAACCCTGAACTGCACAGCCCGACTCTGAGTCTCATTTCCATCCTCGCTGCACCACCACAACCCCCATCCTCTGCAACTGACCCCCTGAGGCTATACCCCTCCCGTTGGGGGTTATACTACCTGAGCTGCACATACATCACCAGCCTCAGCGGACCCTGTTGCAGCGGCGGCCGTACTGACCGCAATTCAACGGGTGGCGTAGTCGACACAAAAGAACATCTAGTAACATCATAAGGACTGCCACACACTGAGCTTGACACCCTGGGCACGGACCGGGTCACAGCCACTCGGAGACTACAACCCCCATCTGATCCGGCTCCGGGTATCCCTAACAGCACTGGCCCAGGGGGCGCGTCACATTGATGTAAGAAATTCTGTAAAGACAACGGTGGCCATAAGTCAACATGGCGGTCAGTTGTTTTGCCAATATGGAAGTGTCCATCACAAAAAACTAAGAATTGTTCTTTCTACAACAACATAAACCTGAATTTCATCTTGAAGTTATTACTTACTTTTATCTATGGAAGTTTCTCCACTATTAGAAGTCACATTATCACTAACAGTGATGTCGTCATTGAAGCTGTGAAATAAATATAACAAAATGTGAGCCCACCACTAATCATTAATCCCCATAAAGTCTCTAGTAATGGAGAAGATGTATGTCCTACCTGGTGGTATTGTCCAAATCATTATCTGAAGTTGGTATTTTCAGATCTGCGGGAGCAAAAAGCATAAATCTCTTTTTAGAATATTGCAATAGCAATGATTGAGGCTCAACATCAAAGAAACAAATGCTAATAAAGTATTCAGTACATCCCTATATGTACATGGGGAAAATGATCCCATTCCACTACAGTAAACTGCACTGAGGCCAACTTTAGTCAATGTGATTCAACATGAGAAGAAATTCATAAATCACATTTGTATCTGAATTGAGAAGGACATCATGAATATTCCTAACCAAATGTTGAAAATAAATTTTAAGTATTAATTCACTATCAGGGGAGTAAAATCACAGTTGTAGAGGGTGTGACCATGAGCAGACCTGTGGAGTCAGGGAGCCCACCGACGCAGCATCTTTTTTAGCTATATGTGTGTCCGAGTATGCACATTCAGCTGAAAAGTATTGTGCCACAGAGAGCCGCCTGCTCCCTACACCACAACATCTATACAGGCCGCCGGGCAATCAGAGGCATGTCCATCGCGGATGGCACATGAGGCCACTTGCCATGAGCCAGTGCTAGCGATAGAGCAGAAAGAGACACTGCTGGCTGTCGGAGCGGGGGGAGGTAAGAATAATCCTTTGTTTCAGTTTTTTTAATGTGCTGGAAAAGAACCCCAGGATAGGGTACACGAAGGGGCCAGAATAGGGGACATTAATACTGGAAGGGGCCAGGATTAGGGACATTATCAGCACAGAGGCCCAGACAGAGAACATTATTACAGGACACGGGACTTAATTACAGAATGGGTGCCAGTACACGGGACATTACAGGAAGAAGCCAGGACGGGGGACATTACTATAGGATGGGGCCAAGACAAAAGACATTGCTACAGGATAGGGGCCAAGAAGGGGCACAGTATTACAGGATGAGGAGGCCGGACGATAGACATTATTACAGGATAAGGGCCAAGAAGGGAGACAATATTACAGGATGAGGCAGGACGATAGACATTACTACAGGATAGGGGCCAGGAAGGGGGACAATATTACAGGATGAGGCAGGACGATAGACATTACTACAGGATAAGGGCCAAGAAGGGAGACAATATTACAGGGTGGGGCAGGACGATAGACATTACTACAGGATAGGTGCCAAGAAGGGGGACAATATTACAGGATGAGGATGCCGGACGATAGACATTATTACAGGATAAGGGCCAAGAAGGGAGACAATATTACAGGATGAGGCAGGACGATAGACATTACTACAGGATAGGGGCCAGAAAGGGGGACAATATTACAGGATGAGGAGGCCGGACGATAGACATTATTACAGGATAAGGGCCAAGAAGGGAGACAATATTACAGGATGGGGCAGGAAGATAGACATTACTACAGGATAGGGGCCAGAAAGGGGGACAATATTACAGGATGGGGCAGGACGATAGACATTACTACAGGATAGGGGCCAGGAAGTGGGACAATATTACAGGATGGGGCAGGATGATAGACATCTTTACAGAATAGGTTCCAGGATGGAGGACGTTATTACAGGATGGCAGCCAAGATGGGGACAATCTTGTGACTTCTTGTACAGGGAAGACAGCGCAGGGTCAGAGCTGGGACAGCGCTGTGCACACGGGTGGTAACAGCACCTTAATAGCAGCATTTTTTTTTCTTCCTCACACACTGAGACAAGGAGGGCAGTTGAATACCCCTCTGTTCTAATTTTGCTACTAAACAAAAATCCCTAAACTAAAGTTTGTGTCACAGACAGTGTTCCTCTTGGATTGTGAGATGGTCGCCATTCACTTTTCCCTATCCAGATAGGTTGAGATCACTTGGACATTACTGTGTTAGCATTGAAGAGCCCGGGTGACATAGGCTTTGCTTGTACCTGGGTATTATATTAATAGTTACCTGGCTCCAGGACCACAACAACTTCGGTCAGGTCTGCCTCCTCCAGTATGCCCCGACGTCTCCGGACGCCATACAGGTAACTGTGACACAGAGAAATATATTAATATAAACTAGTACAAAAGATAATATTCAGTTACCCACAAGAATATGCCCCTGCCCCTCCCCCACTACAGAGGGTGAGATATAAAAGTACAGTGTATACCAGTCCTAGTATATATTACATCATAATACAGCACCAGGACAACGGCAGCTACTGATTATATCACAGTCCACACAGCCCTGTAGTATTGCCCGGCTGCTGTAGTTACTGCGCCCCCTGTAGGTATTTATTATTTATTTATTTTCCTCACTTATATAGCGCCATTAATTCCACAGCTCTTTACAGACATCATTGGCTCTGTCCCCACTGGGGTTCACAATCTAGATTCACTATGTCTTTGAAGTGTAAGAGGAAACCCGGACTACCCAGAGAAACCCACATTGTTGTGGCTGACATTCTAAACTCCTTATCAGTATGATTTTATAGTGTGGGAGGAAACCGGAGAACCTGGAGGAAACCCACGCAATCAAGGGGAGGATATACAAACTCCTTGCAGATGTTGTCCTTGGTGGGATTTGAACCCAGGACCCAGTGCTGCAAGACTACAGTGCTAACCACTGAGCCACCATACTGCCTATTTATATGGGAAAAGAATAATGTGATATGTAGAGGAGAAGATGGAAACTCACCAGCAGATCCAGATCCCGACCAAGAACGTAAACATTATCATCAGACACACGGGCTGGGCATAGCGACCAATGACTGGGAATAAAGAAACAAGATGCCGGTTATTAATTCCTTTCACAGGCGGAATATTCTAGAAGACATTGTCAGGATAAGGGGCGTCACATTATATATATAAGTGCAGGCAGGACTTGGTATAGGATGATGGGAGTAGAATCAGGAGATGAAGGAATTGACTACTCACTGTTATTATCGTCGCTGTTCCTCAAGTTCAAGCTGGGGAATATCACAGCCCATGATCTCTGGGAAACCACTGTCCATAAGAGAAAGAAGGAAAATGAAGACATGACACCCATGATAGCAGCAAGTGACCCCAATACTGTAACATGAAGGGGACAGAAGACTCCTTTAACTGAACCCTACAAACACAGTCCCCAGTGATAATGTCCATTACCTGCTTATATCATTAGAACTTTCTTAACTAAACATGAGCAAATCAACAAACATATAGAACAATTTTCTCCATTTTTATATTGTACAAAATTAACCCTCAAAAGACCCCACACATAGAGCACTGGGCCCAGCGCTGTGATGTCACACAGTGTCAGAATTCTATAGTGTGGGGGCAGGGCTGCTGAACGCTGCTGATGTCATCAGAGACACGACCGGACTGATGGCCAGTATATGGGAATATAATATGTACAGTGGATACTACTTCCATTTACCTCTATGAAAAGCCGTATAGACATAATTATAGAATAATGGCTAGTTTTTTCATACTACAGCACCACTCCTGCCCATGACCCGTGTCCGGTATTGCAGTTCTATGACTTTCAAGAGAATGGCGATAAAATGCAATATCACACACAACTGTTTTATAACCAAAACCCATGAACATATAGAAAAAAATGCAATATATAATCCTCATTTATCAATGTCTCTTACCTCCTGGTGTTTCAACAGGTCTCCCTTCTACACAATAGAAAACAATTGTGAACAGCACTACAGCAATGCTCCGCAAATCCATTTTCTCCAACATCAAACCCTCAAAAGACTCCAGTGTCCTCCAGCGCATAGATCACTGAGCGCTGCATTGTGATGTCACACAGGGTCAGAACTGCCAGCTGCGCTGATGTCATCAGTGATGTTTCACAACATCAGTACTGCCAGCTGTGCTGATGTCATCAGTGATGTCGCACAGGGTCAGTACTGCCAGCTGTGCTGATGTCATCAGTGATGTCGCACAGGGTCAGTACTGCCAGCTGTGCTGATGTCATCAGTGATGTCGTCTGAATAAGGAGCAGTAGATGGAGTAATGATATTTAAAGGAAACATGTCATATGGTTTATGCCTTCTGAACTGCCCCCAGTAGGGTATACGTCATGAGACAGGCATCACCAACGTGTTACTATAATCCTAAATGCCCCAACAGATTGTAGAATAAAGACTTTTAAAGCTTTGTCGCTGGCTATGCAAATTAACTGTCTGCACCTGGGAGGAGCCGAGGACAGGAACAGTCTCTCTTCCCAACCGGAGATTCATATCCTGTGACCAGTCTGATTCATGGGCTGATCATTTACCTACTGGACATCATTCTTCTCCTAGATGAATTTCCGTGTTTGTCGCATATATTGTGACATGGCCGCTAGAGCTAATCCCTGACCACCCAGATGATGTAGACGGCCGCACAAAGAACACCTATTGTATATATATATATATATATATATATATACAGTGCTGTGCAAAATGTTTAGGTGTGAAAAAAATGCTGCAAAGTAAGAAAGCTTTCACATACAGAAGTGTTAATAGTTTATTTTTATTAATTAACAAAATGCCAAGTGAATAAAGAAAAGACATTTTTCTAGGTTCACTTGTACAAAGTCATGGACTTTCTAGAAATATAGTCAGGTGTATAAGTAACCAATTGTAGCAAACAGGTAATAATGATTATTATTTTCACATGTACAGTGCCTTGTGAAAGTATTTGGCCCCCTTGAACTTTTCTACGTTTTGCCACATTTCTGCCTTCAAACATAAAGATATAAAATTCTAATTTTCTTGGGCAGAATCAACAACAAGTGGGACCCAATTGTGAAGTGGAACAAAATTTATTGGATATTTTAAACTTTTTTAAAAAATTAAAAACTGAAAAGTGGGGCGTGCAATATTATTCAGCCCCTTTACTTTCAGTGCAGCAAACTCACTCCAGAAGTTCAGTGAGGATCTCTGAATGATCCAATGTTGTCCTAAATGACAACATAACAACACAAAATAATCAAGTCTCCGTATAAATGCATCTGCTCTGTTATAGTCTCAGGGTTCTGTTACAAGTGCAGAGAGCATCATGAAGACCAAGGAACACACCAGGCAGGTCCAAGATACTGTTGTGGTGAAGTTTAAAGCCGGATTTGGATACAAAAAGATTTCCCAAGTTTTAAACATCTCAAGGAGCACTGTGCAAGCGATCATATTGAAATGGAAGGAGTATCAGACCACTGCAAGTCTATCAAGACCCGGCCGTCCCTCTAAACTTTCATCTCGAACAAGGAGAAGACTGATCAGAGATGCAGCCAAAAGGCCCATGATCACTCTGGATGAACTGCAGAGATCTACAGCTGAGGTGGGAGAGTCTGTCCATAGGACAACAATCAGTCATACACTGCACAAATCTGGCCTTTAAGGAAGAGTGGCAAGAAGAAAGCCATTTCCTAAAGATATCCATAAAAAGTCTCGTTTGAAGTTTGCCACAAGCCACCTGGGAGACACACCAAACATGTGGAATAAGGTGCTCTGGTCAGATGAAACCAAAATCAAACTTTTTGGTCACAATGCAAAACGATATGTTTGGCGTAAAAGCAACACAGCTCATCACCCTCAAAACACCATCCCCACTGTCAAACATGGTGGTGGCAGCATCATGGTTTGGGCCTGCTTTTCTTCAACAGGGACAGGGAAGATGGTTAAAATTGATGGGAAGATGGACAGAGCCAAATTCAGGACCATTCTGGAAGAAAACCTGTTGGAGTCTGCAAAAAACCTGAGACTGGGACGGAGATTTATCTTCTAACAAGACAATGATCCCAAACATAAAGCAAAATCTACATTGGAATGGTTCAAAAATAAACGTATCCAGGTGTTAGAATGGCCAAGTCAAAGTCCAGACCTGAATCCAATCGAGAATCTGTGGAAAGAGCTGAAAACTGCTGTTCACAAACGCTCTCCATCCAACCTCACTGAGCTCGAGTTGTTTTGCAAGAAGAATGGGGAAGAATTTCAGCCTCTCAATGTGCAAAACTGATAGAGACATACCCCAAGCGACTTGCAGCTGTAATCGCAGCAAAAGGTGGCGCTACAAAGTATTAACTCAAGGGGGCCAAATAATATTGCACGCCCCACTTTTCAGTTTTTAATTTGTTAAAAAAAAGTCTAAAATATCCAATGAATTTCGTTCCACTTCACGATTGTGTCCCACTTGTTGTTGATTCTTCCCCAAAAAATTAGAATTTTATATCTTTATGTTTGAAGCCAGAAATGTGGCAAAAGGTAGAAAAGTTCAAGGGGGCCAAATACTTTCACAAAGCACTGTAGGTTGTAACTAGAGTTGACCGAACCTCTCAAGGTTCGATTTGGTTCAGATCAGCGAACTTCCCCATATTCTCCAAACAATTCGTCGTACAGTTTGACAAAAATATCCGAATCCCATTGCACTCAATCGGAGGCAAAAGCAAACTCATAGACAACACCTTCAAAAGGGGCCCAAAAGTTCCAAAGCAGCTCAAATTGAGGGCAGACACCAGGAAAAGTGGTATTGACGTGCCCCCTGGGCCGTGGGGTACTCGGTGCCAGGCCGGTCGTTGCTAGGGGAGATGTGACAGTGGCGGTGACCCTGTCCGTGAACCAGGGCGGTCAATCAAAAGAGGATATTTACAGGAGATTTATAGTTCTGATATATATAGTTCGTGACGCCACCTGTGGTATACGGCTATATGGAGCCGCCGCTGCAGGGCAGGTCCTCTGGAGCTGGTGTAAAAGCAGCAGAGTTGGTTTAGCTCTTCACAGGTAGAGCTTAGCTCCAGGGCTGTGCTGAGTTGTTATGGATGTTGCAGTGTAGTTGTTATGATCTGCAACATGTACTAAGGAAAGATAGGGGAAAGCTGTCCCTACAGTAAGACTAAGCTGAATCCCTACGATGGAGCGGGCTGCCTGTTCCTAGTGAACAGACCCGCCTTAGTTCTCGGCTAGTCTGAGCGAAAACCTATAGAATTAAGGGAGGGGTCCCTAAAAGAACTAAGGACTGGGACAAAAATGGGACACCTCCTAAACAGAGAAGTTGTTGCAGGACACAAAAAGGCAAACTGACAAAAATGTACCAGAGGTCCCAGAGGACCAAGCGAACTGACAGAGAAAGGCACCGAAGCACCAGGCTAGAGAAACAGTCAAACACTGAAGTCCAGCACAGCCATAAGGGCGGAGCTGGAATATAAAGGCAGATGGTCACGTGACCGCAAAACACAAGATGGAAAAAACAAAAAGGAGGGTTCTAACAGTACACCCTCTTTTATGAGGAACCTCCGGATCCTCCAGGCCCAGGCCTATCCGGAAACCTCCTGTGGAAAGCTTTAACAAGCCTAGGAGCAGAGACATCATCCGTCCTTACCCAGGAGTTGTCTACGGGACCGAAACCCTTCCAGGAGACAAGATACTGTAATTTCCTTCTATTCCATCTAGAATTCAAGATACAAGAAATTTCATATTCGCCGTCTTCCACCACAGGAGGAACTGTGACAGTGGCGTCCCTATCAGATACATCAGCCTTTTTCAACAAGGAAACATGAAACACAGTATTAATCTTCCAGGAAGTAGGAAAATCCAACCTAAAAGCAGACGGGTTAACAACCTGAAGCACTTTAAATGGACCCACAAACTTAGGACCCAGTTTTTTTAGAGGGAATCCTCAACCGCAGGTTCTTCGAGGACAACCAAACCGTGTCACCCACAGTAAGCAAAACCTCCTTACGATTCCTGTCAAAATACTACTTTGACTTCTTGTTAGCCTCTTGAAGGTTGCAACGTACATTAGTCCAAACTCTCTCCAAATCACCGGAAAAAATCTCCTCCTCCGGCACCGCCGACCCCAATTTGGAGAACGAACCAAAAGACGGATGTCTCCCAGTACAACAAAAAAAAGAAGAACACCCAGCAGAGGAGGATGTATGATTGTTAAGATAAAATTCTGCGAGAGGCAGAAACTCAGACCACACCTCTTGATTGTCCGCCACAAAACAAAGCAAAAACTGTTCAACATCCTGGTTCTTTCTTTCAGTCTGTCCATTAGACTCAGGATGATAACCAGACGAAAATGACAAATGGACTCCCAACCTGTCACAAAAAGCACGCCAAAAGCGAGCCACAAGCTGAAGTCCTCTATCAGAAACAATATCCGTGGGAACGCCATGGAGCTTGACAATCTCCTTAACAAATCCTTAGCGAGTGTCTTGGCGCAGGGCAACTTAATGAATGGAACCAAATGACACATCTTACTAAAACGGTCCACGACCACCCAGATGACAGTAAAACTCTTGGACACAGGAAGATCAGTAATAAAATCCATTGTGAAATGCATCCAAGGCGCACTAGGAACCTCCAGAGGGCAAAGTAACCCCGAAGCAGGAGTATGTGAAGCCTTTGACCTAGCACACAGAGTACACTGACGCACCCACTTGATGACTTCCTTCTGCCATCCAGGCCACCAAAAACTGCGACTGATAAGTCTCTTAGTCTCAGAAATTCCTGGTTGACCTGCCAACCGAGACTCATGACACTCCACAAACAAATCTCTCCTAAAGGCTCTAGGCACGAACACCCTCCCATGGGGAGTGCTAGATGGAGCATCATCTTGAGCTTTCAGAATCCCATTCTCCAAAACGGAGTCCAATGCCGCCACCACAACTCCTTGCTGTAAAATGTTCTCCTCCTCCTCGGCACCGACCGTAGGAGAGAAGCTGCGAGATAAAGCATCGGCTTTAACATTCTTAGTACCAGGGATATAGGTAACAGATAAATGAAACCGAGAAAAAAAAAAGTGCCCACCTAGCTTGACGGGCATTCAAGCGCTTGGCAGCATCCAGATAGATCAAATTCTTATGATCTGTGAAAACCTGAATAGGAAATCTAGCGCCTTCCAAAAAATGACGCCAATGTTCAAACGCAAGTTTAATAGCCAGCAACTCCCGATTTCCAACATCATAATTCAGTTCGGTTTCCAAAAGTTTTTTCGAAAAGAAGGCACAAGGATGTACTCCACCCTTGTTCTCCTGAGACAAAACTGCTCCGACCCCCACCGATGAAGCATTGACCTCGACCAAAAAAGGCTTGGTCTCATCAGGCTGCATAAGGATAGGGGCAGAACTGAACCTCTCTTTGAGATACTCAAACGCTTCAATGGCCTCAGTAGTCCACTGGGCCGTATTCGCACCTTTCCTGGTGAGATTGGTTAGAGGTTTAACAATTACAGAAACATTCTTAATGAATTTCCTGTAATAATTGGCAAAACCCAAAAAATCTCTGTATAGATTTCAAACTAATAGGCCTAGGCCATTCCTGCACAGCCTGAACCTTCACAGGGTCCATCTCAAAGCCCACGCTGGAGACAATGTAGCCCAAAAAACTATATTTCTGCACAGCGAACTCACATTTCTCCAGCTTAGCAAAGAGTGAATTATTACTCAATAACTGCAAAACTTCACTTACACTCTGCCAATGGGACTCTAGATCTGGTGAATAACTTAAAATGTCATCCAAATACACAACCACATTCTTACCAATCAAAGGTCTTAGGATGTCATTAATAAGGTTCTGAAAAAGTGCAGGTGCATTGGTAAGACCAAAAGGCATCACCAGATTCTCAAAATGACCTACCGGAGTGTTAAAAGCAGTTTTCCATTCATCACCCTCCTTCACTCGTAACAAATTGTATGCCCCCCGGAGATCAATTTTAGAGAACCACTTGGCCCCCACCAACTGGTTAAACAAGTCAGGAATTAACGGCAATGGGTAGGAATTGCGTACGGTAATCTTATTAATTTCACGAAAATCCAGACATGGACGTAAACCGCCGTCCTTTCTTTTAATAAAGAAGAATCCAGCTGCCACAGGCGACTTAGAAGGTCTAATGTGACCAGCAGCCAGGCTAGTCTGTATGTACTCCTCCAAGGCCTTTCTTTCAGGGATAGTCAGATTAAACAAGCGACTTTTGGGAAGAGTAGCACCCGGAACACACTCAATGGCGCAATCATAATCCCTATGAGGAGGTAAAACTTTTGACTCCTCCTCCGAAAAAAACCTCCAAAAATCTCGAATAGGTACCTGTAATTCCCCTTTTTCCACAGCCGCAATGCGACCATTGCAACATTTATCATAGCACTTCGGACTCCAAGACTTAATCACATTAGTAGACCATTCCAATAAAGGATTGTGCAGTTTTAACCAAGGCAATCCTAGAACAACTGGAGAGGGCAAATTATCCAAAACAACCAAGTCCAAAATTTCTTGGTGAACTCCATTGATAGTGAGGGGAAATGCAGCAGTCTTGTGAGTAATACATTTCAAAGGAGTGTTATCAATTGCAATCACAGAAATAGGTGATGACAAAGGTTTGGATTTCAATTTAAGGTTTTCCAAAAACCCTTTATCAATCACATTAAGTGTTGAACCACAATCCACAAATACCTGAAATTCAATCAAATCTCCCTGCAAAGTAGTACTCCTAGAAAGAAATACTACTGCAGAGCGTAAACAAGCTATACGGACATAACTGACCTTTTTTTTTTCTTTACTTAAACGACGCTCACAATACTTAATCAAATGGTCAGCTTTACCACAATAAAGACACAATCCCTCGGTAAACCTCCGGTCTCTTTCCTGAAAGCGGAGTGACATCCCCCCAACCTCCATCGGTTCTCCGCTGTCAGAGCAGATTTTCTGGGGACTAGGAACTGACATTACAGGAGTCTTTACCTCATTGAGCCTGCACCACAGTCTTCTGTCTATACGAACAGCTAACTGCATAGCATCCTGCAGAGTCTCAGGTTCAGGGAATGCAATTAGCAAATCCTTAACCCTTTCACTCAGACCAGCAAGAAATAAACATCTCAGCGCAGGATCATTCCACTTAACTTCTGAAGCCCATCTCCTGAAGTGTGTGCAATAATTTTCAACATCATCTGACCCCTGATTCAAACGCCTGAGTTCTGATTCAGCAGATGAGATTCGATCAGGATCGTCATATAATAGCCCCATAGCAGAAAAAAATTCTTCAACAGACCTTAAACACGGATCATTAGGTTGGAGAGAAAAGGCCCACCCCTGTGGTTCATTGCACAAAAGTGACATAATAAAACCAATGCGCTGTTATTCATTCTCAGAGGACCTTGGTCTCAAACGAAAATATAACAAACAAGCATTTTTAAATGAAAAAAAATCTTGCTGTTTACCATAAAAAACATCAGGCAGTCCTACCTTGGGTTCGACAAAATGCGCTACTCACGTGTTGCTGAAGCTCGACCATCTCCAGAGACAATCCCTGCAGGCGTGGAGCCAAATCCTGGATGGAAACCATACTGATCCCCGAATTTCTTTCCTTTTAGTTTTTTGGGCTGGACTTGCTGTTATGATCTGCAACATGTACTAAGGAAAGATAGGGGAAAGCTGTCCCTACAGTAAGACTAAGCTGAATCCCTACGATGTAGCGGGCTGCCTGTTCCTAGTGAACAGACCTGCCTTAGTCCTCGGCTAGTCTGAACGAAGACCTATAGAATTAAGGGAGGGGTCCCTAAAAGAACTAAGGACTGGGACAAAAATGGGACCTCCTAAACAGAGAAGTTGTTGCAGAACACAAAAAGACAAACTGACAAAAATGTACTAGAGGTCCCAGAGGACCAAGCGAACTGACAGAGAAAGGCACCGAAGCACCAGGCTAGAGAAACAGTCAAACACTGAAGTCCAGCACAGCCATAAGGGCGGAGCTGGAATATAAAGGCAGATAGTCACGTGACCGCAAAACACAAGATGGAAAAAACAAACAGGAGGTTTCTAACAGTAGTGCAAGGGGTGATGGCGCAGCAGTAATTCACAGAGACGGTGGGGTGTAGTCTTCAGAGTTTACTCACAGTTGTTGCAATCCAAGATACAAGTACACCGGTACCTGTAACTTGGATTGCAACAACTGTGAGTAAACTCTGAAGACTGCACCCCACCGTCTCTGTGAATTACTGCTGCGCCATCACCCCCTGCACTACACCGCAACATCCATAACAACTCAGCACAGCCCTGGAGCTAAGCTCTACCTGTGGAGAGCTAAACCAACTCTGCTGCATTTACACCAGCTCCAGAGGACCTGCCCCGCAGCGGCGGCTCCATATAGCCGCATACCACAGGTGGCGTCACAAACTATATATAAGAACTATAAATCCCTTGTAAATATCCCCTTTTGATTGACTGGCCTCCGTCACGGACTGGGTCACCGCCACTGTGACATCTCCCGTAGCAACAACCGGCCTGGCACCGAGTACCCCACGGCCCAGGGGGCGTCAACTTTGGCGTCACGAACAGGATATGAACCCACCCTTTATCACCGAGTATAGTGTGCCTAGAGACTGTGTTGTATACTGAATGTGGCACCCGCCCCAGAAGAACGGACACCATTATGTGCGTTATCAAGGACAACATAGAACCTCCCATCGTGGGCCGGGACCCATAATGTCGCCAAAAGCGGAGCACGCCTCAAGCAGCAGTGGCCATGTATGTAGATGTGTCCATCAAGGTGGGGGAGCTGCCCCCAGGTGTGGCCGACAGCAAGCAGCCATGGGACCGCCCCAGAAAGGGGAGAGGAAAAATGAAGAAAACTGGGAGACGGGGTGTGGTCTCAAGCAGTCTAGACAGACCACACCCGGCAGGCAAGACGGAAGGAGGTCAGCCTGAAGCTCCGGCTTGTGGTCTGCAGCCCGCGGCAGAACTCCTCACCATGGAGGGGATGCTAGCCAAGTTGTCCCTGGAGGACACCAGCTTCATCCGGGATGAAATGCAAGGACTGGGCAGGAGGATGAACGAGGCCCAGCAAGCTGCGATTGCTGACTGGAGAGCAGAGCTGATGGAGAAGTTGGTGACCCGGCAGCAGTCAGCGCTGCAAGTGACCAGCAGCGCCCCAACCCCGGCGGAGCCTGACCAGAACCAGGAGGCAGCGTGCAGCACAGGAGCGGCCGTGGGAGCAGGTAAGAGAAGACTCTCTGTCCCGGGCGCTGAAAGCGCTGACCTGCTACTGGGCCCCCTGGTAGAACTCCCTGTCCCCGGCACTGAAAGTTGTGATCTGCTCCTGGGCCCCCTGCCGGAACCTCCGTACCCGGGCGCGCATTCCCCCGCTCCGCTCCAAGTCCCGGAGCCTGCTACCCCGGGCACTAATGAGGAAGACCTGCTACTAGGCCCCCTACAAGAGCCATCACCCGCCACACCCGAATGGGTGTATGGACGTGCGGTCTGAAACTGGTCCGTGGAGGTGGAAGACCATAGCCTCCCGCTGTTACCCGCTCCTGAGGCCTTAGCCATCTCCGGGAGGGAAGAGGACCAGTTCTGTGGGACAACCCTGGGGGGGACCTCATGGGGTTTTATGCAACAAAGATGACCTCAGAACAAAAGGTATATATACAGTACAGACCAAAAGTTTGGACACACCTTCTCATTTAAAGATTTTTCTGTATTTTCATGACTTTGAAAATTGTACATTCACACTGAAGGCATCAAAACTATGAATTAACACATGTGGAATTATATACTTAACAAAAAAGTGTGAAACAACTGAAAATATGTCTTATATTCTAAGTTCTTCAAAGTAGCCACTTTTGCTTTGATGACTCTTGGCATTCTCTTGATGAGCTTCAAGAGGTAGTCACCGGAAATGGTTTTCACTTCACAGCTGTGCCCTGTCAGGTTTAATAAGTGGGATTTCTTGCCTTATAAATGGGGTTGGGACCATTGTGCAGAAGTCAGGTGAATATGACGCGCCCCCTGGGACATATTCCTTTTTGAGGGGAATACCCGGCACCGGATCAGATGGGGGGGTTGTAGTCTCCGAGCGGCTGTGACCCGGCCCGTGCCCAGGGCGTCAAACTCAGTGTTATGTGGCAGTCCTACAGATGTTATTAAGAGTTCTTTTGTGTCGACTACGCCACCCGTTGGGATGCGGTCACTGTGGCCGCCGCTGCAGCAGGGTCCGCTGAGGCTGATGGTGGGTGCGCAGCTTGGTGGGATAACCCCCAACGGGAGGGGTATAGCCTCAGGGGGGACAGGTGCAGAGGATGGGGGTTGTGGTGGTGCAGTGCAGACGGCAATGAAGACAGAGTCGGGTTGTGCAGTTAAGGGTGTTTACTTACTGCAGATGTTGTACTGGTCACTCCAGCTTCGAGTGACCACCCGAGCCGTGCTGCGTCCACCAGGTCCTGGATCCAGCCAACCCCCAAACAAGTCCGGAGCGTGGCCCTGAGCTCTCCTTCTGTCCCGTTCTCTGGCCGTCCCCACCAGTGATCCACCTAGGTCCAGCTCCCTCGGGCCTTCTGTTGGGACACCCTTGGCCTTGGGTTCCCTGACCCTTCATGTGGTGTGCCTTCGGGGTGGATGTGATGGGTGGCCGTGGCAGATGCTGCCCACGGCCTCCGGTCTCTGGCTAGGGTGTGTTTTCTGCCCCCGCCAGTTTGGGATCCGGTACCCTGTGCCGACTCTTCACCCGGGGATTTAATTTGGGTTCTTGGAGTCCTCTTTTCTGTTTCCCCCTCTGGGTCTCTCTTCTCCTCTCTCACTCTGGGTCTCTCTTCTCCTCTGCTTGCTGACTTGTTCTCTGCATCTGACCCTGATCTTAGTTGGTGCTCTCCTTTTATACACCCTCTATGTGTGAGCTCAGGTGACCAGCACCCAATGAGCTCCTATCTTTACCCAGGCTGCTCCCCCTATCTGCCCCTACACTACTTGGGATGTACCACCCCCCTCCCACTCCAGCCAGGAACAGACTCGGTCGTACCTGCACATTTCTAAGTGGGAGTACCGTCGGTCTGCTCCTCGGAAATGGGATGTGTGTGGTGCATGCAGCCTACCGAGCTCAGTTCCACTCTCCATCCTTGCCCGGGAGTGGAATATCACACCTCTGGGTTGAGGTGCAATACCCCTGTAGCAGCCGAATCCTCAGGGTGCTACATTCCCCCCTGGTAAATCACAGCACGTCCTCGGGCTGTAAGACATAAACACCAAACATACATTTTTTTTTTTCATAAACATATAAAACAACATGTATTAGCAAATAAAACATTCTCGTCGCCTCTGGCTCCTCCTCCGGTCACTGTGCAACGTGTGACCGGGTACAGTGCGACAGTCTTTGGAAAACTGGTTTTCCTATAAAACCAGTAGGGGGCGCTTTAGGAAGCGCAACTATATACAGGGGAAGTTGGCCGCTCTCAGTCCTCGGCCAGGTAAAGGGAAGGGAATGGCTGCTCACAGTCCTCAGCCTGGTATGGATACGGAATAACGGGTAAACAGTTCACTCATGCTGGTCCCAACGGGGACTATATATATGTAGCAACAGTTTCTTTAGTACCCGGTCGGGTAACTATTTACATCTACTGCTCTGCCGCACTCAACGGCGTCTTCCTCCTGCTCTTTGTTTGTAGCTGGTTGTAGCTTCAGACCCGTCCGGGTCCTCTTGCTCCTCCTCCTCGCACCGCAACTCCTCCTCCGTCAGGCGGTGTACGTGGAGGGCGTAAGGTCCTTTGGCACACTTGTGCCGGGTAAAGGTGACCTCGTCCCCGATGTAAAGGTCACGACCTCTGTGCCCCTCCGACAGATGGGACTCCACGTCTCTGCGCGTGACAAAGACGTCGCCGGGGGTGTTGTTGTCTCGGATGAAGCCCCACCCATGCTGCTGGTTGAACTTGATCACTGTCCCGATGGTGCGGGGACAATGCGCTGCACGGGGGTCCCTCCTGGTCCGGCTCTTCTGCTCGGCACTCCGTACTTGGGCCTGCTGTTCCCGGACCCGCCTCTCTCTCCGCTCCCTCGCAAACTCTTCGAGCTGCTGTCGGCAACACTCAGCACGCTCCGCTGCAGCTGCCCTGGTTTCCTGAGTGAACCCCATTAGGTCTTCTCCGGTGGGGTCCCACTCAAATTGGGCCTCTTCAAGCGGGGGCGAGATCCGTGCCACGGGCTTCGGAGCCGGAATCAGGGGCTCACACAAGGGCCCTAGTCTCTGCTGCCGTTCCAGCTCATGGAATTCTTCGGGCCAGATGAAAGGCCGCCCGTCCGGCCATGTGAGCTGGCTGAACAAGTCCTCCCCCAGGTGTGGCACCCTTGGTTTTACGAGCGCGGGCGCGGTGGTGGTGGCGCCCGGGTTGCCCAGGCCTTGCGGCCAGGCCTGGGGCACCTGGAAGGTGAAGGGCACCGTTAGGACGGCGGCGCCCTGGGCTACCTGGCCTTGCGGCCAGGCCGGAGGCTCCGCGGAGGTAGGGGGCGCTGTTGGTGATGCGGCGCCCGGAGGTACTAGGCCTTGCGACCAGGCTGGTGGTATTTCCTGCTTTGTCACGCTCCGGGTCGAGGCGCGTGACGTCACAGGGGTCGCTGCGGCGGCTTCCGGTCGGGGCTTAGTCCATAGCGGTGACATGGCGGCTACGGGCACAGCAGGGGGACTTTCGGGCTCTGCGACGGGGAGCTGGGGCAGGTGGGCGGTTTCCCGGCTTGGGGTATAGGCGTCCCCTTTACCTGCCTCCATGCGTTCGGCTCCCTTCTCGGCGCCGTCTCCGGCCTTGGGTCCTCCCGCGCCATCCTCAGAGGCGGTCTGTCTCCTCATCTTAGCTGGCGTGCTCCGGGTCTTGATTTGCTGGGCCATCTCTCGGCTCCACTCCGCCAATGTCTCTCGCTGTACCCGGGCCATCCTCCGTGCGAGGCCCTCCAGGGCAGTCTGTGCACACTCCCGGTCTCGGGGGAGCTGTGCAAGGACCTCCACTAGGCCTAGTGGGGTCGTGGTTTCTAGCAGGCTCCTGACCAACGGGTCGGTGCTGCTCTGCTCTTCTTCCAGCAGGCTCCTGGCCAGCGGGCCGGTGCTGCTCTGCTCTCCTTCCTCGGTCTCTAGCAGACTCCTGGCCAGCGGGCCGGTGCTGTTCTGCTTTCTCTCCATCTCCGGGTAAGCTCCTCCGCCACTCCTCTCCAAGCTTCTTGCCTCCGGGTGCGCTCGCTCCAGACTCCTCGTTAGACTTCTTGTCTCCGGGTGCGCTCGCTCCAGACTGCTCCAGGCGGCACCCATCTTCGTTCTTTTCTTTCGTCTCCTCCCACTTCGAGGGCGGTCCCGGGGCAACTCGGTGACTGTCAGCTCCAGGGGTAGTTCTTTCACGCTGACAGACACCTCCAGCATCACAGTCTCTGTTGGTGGGGGCGGTTTCCACTTTTGGCGCCATTTTCTGTCCTGGCCCACGATGGGAGGCGGCCTCTTGCCCTCCTTTGGCACGCCCATAATGGCGTCCGCTGCTCTTCCAAGGCGGGAAATCTTCGGATTTGGCGGGAAGCGTCGCCCAGTGGCGGGAAACTCTGCAGATGGCGGGAACAAGCTGGAAATGGCGGACAATCGGCGGGAAACGACCTGTGATGGGGTCCGATGGCGTGGACCCTCCGGAACCGGCGGGAGACTTCTTTCTGAGGTAAACTTGCACTTTTCTTCAGGCACGCAGTACCCGGGTGTTGCGGGCACGTAATCCTGTCGACTACGCCAAAGTTAACGCGCCCCCTGGGACATATTCCTTTTTGAGGGGAATACCCGGCACCGGATCAGATGGGGGGGTTGTAGTCTCCGAGCGGCTGTGACCCGGCCCGTGCCCAGGGCGTCAAACTCAGTGTTATGTGGCAGTCCTACAGATGTTATTAAGAGTTCTTTTGTGTCGACTACGCCACCCGTTGGGATGCGGTCACTGTGGCCGCCGCTGCAGCAGGGTCCGCTGAGGCTGATGGTGGGTGCGCAGCTTGGTGGGATAACCCCCAACGGGAGGGGTATAGCCTCAGGGGGGACAGGTGCAGAGGATGGGGGTTGTGGTGGTGCAGTGCAGACGGCAATGAAGACAGAGTCGGGTTGTGCAGTTAAGGGTGTTTACTTACTGCAGATGTTGTACTGGTCACTCCAGCTTCGAGTGACCACCCGAGCCGTGCTGCGTCCACCAGGTCCTGGATCCAGCCAACCCCCAAACAAGTCCGGAGCGTGGCCGTGAGCTCTCCTTCTGTCCCGTTCTCTGGCCGTCCCCACCAGTGATCCACCTAGGTCCAGCTCCCTCGGGCCTTCTGTTGGGACACCCTTGGCCTTGGGTTCCCTGACCCTTCATGTGGTGTGCCTTCGGGGTGGATGTGATGGGTGGCCGTGGCAGATGCTGCCCACGGCCTCCGGTCTCTGGCTAGGGTGTGTTTTCTGCCCCCGCCAGTTTGGGATCCGGTACCCTGTGCCGACTCTTCACCCGGGGATTTAATTTGGGTTCTTGGAGTCCTCTTTTCTGTTTCCCCCTCTGGGTCTCTCTTCTCCTCTCTCACTCTGGGTCTCTCTTCTCCTCTGCTTGCTGACTTGTTCTCTGCATCTGACCCTGATCTTAGTTGGTGCCCTCCTTTTATACACCCTCTATGTGTGAGCTCAGGTGACCAGCACCCAATGAGCTCCTATCTTTACCCAGGCTGCTCCCCCTATCTGCCCCTACACTACTTGGGATGTACCACCCCCCTCCCACTCCAGCCAGGAACAGACTCGGTCGTACCTGCACATTTCTAAGTGGGAGTACCGTCGGTCTGCTCCTCGGAAATGGGATGTGTGTGGTGCATGCAGCCTACCGAGCTCAGTTCCACTCTCCATCCTTGCCCGGGAGTGGAATATCACACCTCTGGGTTGAGGTGCAATACCCCTGTAGCAGCCGAATCCTCAGGGTGCTACAAATACACAGCTGATAGTCCTACTGAATAGACTGTTAGAATTTGTATTATGGCAAGAAAAAAGCAGCTAAGTAAAGAAAAACGAGTGGCCATCATTACTTTAAGAAATGAAGGTCTGTCAATCCGAAAAATTGGGCAAACTTTGAAAGTGTCCCCAAGTGCAGTTGCAAAAACCATCAAGCGCTACAAAGAAACTGGCTCACATGAGAACCGCCCCAGGAAAGGAAGACTAAGAGTCACCTCTGCTTTTGAGGATAAGTTTATCCGAGTCACCAGCCTCAGAAATCGCAGGTTAACAGCAGCTCAGATTAGAGACCAGGTCAATGCCACACAGAGTTCTGGCAGCAGACACATCTCTGCAACAACTGTTGAGGAGACTTTGTGCAGCAGGCCTTCATGGTAAAATAGCTGCTAGGAAAGCACTGCTAAGGACAGGCAACAAGCAGAAGAGACTTGTTTGGGCTAAAGAACACAAGGAATGGACATTAGACCAGTTGAAATCTGTGCTTTGGTCTGATGAGTTCAAATTTGAGATCTTTGGTTCCAACCACCGTGTCTTTGTGTGACGCAGAAAAGGTGAACGGATGGACTCTATATGCCTAATTCCCACCGTGAAGCATGGAGGAGGAGGTGTGATGGTGTGGGGGTGCTTTGCTGGTGACACTGTTGGGGATTTATTCAAAATTGAAGGCATACTGAACCAGCAAGGCTACCACAGCATCTTGCAGCGGCATGCTATTGCATCTGGTTTGCGTTTAGTTGGACCATCATTTTTTTTTCAACAGGACAATGACCCCAAACACACCTCCAGGCTGTGTAAGGGCTATTTGACCAAGAAGGAGAGTAATGGGGTGCTACGCCAGATGACCTGGCTTCCACAGTCACCAGACCTGAACTCAATTGAGATGGTTTGGGGTGAGCTGGACCGCAGAGTGAAGGCAAAAGGGCCAACAAGTGCTAAGCATCTCTGGGAACTCCTTCAAGATTGTTGGAAGACCATTTCCGGTGACTACCTCTTGAAGCTCATCAAGAGCATGCCAAGAGTGTGCAAAGCAGTCATCAAAGCAAAAGGTGGCTACTTTGAAGAACCTAGAATATAAGACATATTTTCAGTTGTTTCATACTTTTTTAAGTAAATAATTCCACATGTGTTAATTCATAGTTTTGATGCCTTCAGTGTGAATGTACAATTTTCATAGTCATGAAAATACAGAAAAATCTTTAAATGAGAAGGTGTGTCCAAACTTTTGGTCTGTACTGTATATCCATCTGAACTAACAGTCCTTTTGAGGACTAATCCAGCTGCATATATTCAGTGGTGATATCAGGAATTTGGCAGGCAAGTAGTGTATGTGGCAGACTGCAGTGTATATAGTGCGAGAGGGTCCACTGAATGTTCCTGCTGCTGCTGCTGTTCTTACAGATATTTGTAGACATAGCCCCATATATCAGGGGCCAGGGAATTTTTTTTTATCTTAATCCTGGTTATTTGCTTAAAAAGCAATCCAGAGTACACAATTTTTCTGCTCCATTTGCTTGTTCTCACTGCAGAATAAAGCCAGATGTGTTCCATATTTCAGCAATAAAATGAAGAAATTTAAACTGAACATTGAGAATATTGGCCTCCTTTTCCATTCTGTTGCAGTGTGTCGGTTAAGCTATTCAATCTAGGTGTCTGTGAAGTATACAGTAGTATTAGCAAATAACAGGCCTGCTACTTAAAACTGTGGTTCTCTGTCAGACATAACACCTATAAGAGTGTTCCAAAATCATACATTTCTTCCATTTTCAGTCTGTTGCAGTGTGTCAGTCAAGCTATGCACACTAGGTGTCTGTGAAGGTTAGTATTAGCAAATAACAGACCTGCTATTTAAAACCGTGGTTCTCTGTCAGACATAACAGCTATAAGAGTGTTCCAAAATCAGACATTTCTTCCATTTTCATTCCGCTGCAGTGTGTCGGTCAAGCTATTTACACTAGGTATCTGTGAAGGATAGTATTAGCAAATAACAGGCCTGTGTATTGGAGGCACACTTCCTAGTAATGGGAACATTGTTTTCAGAAGGCCCTCTAACCTCTACGTCTCTTGCAAGGGGCATTGGAGTTCCTCCAAATTTTTGGCAGCAGTTGCAGTCACTGCATAGCAATAACAGTATAGGAGATGTTATGATCTGCAACATGTACTAAGGAAAGATAGGGGAAAGCTGTCCCTACAGCAAGACTAAGCTGAATCCCTACGATGTAGCGGGCTGCCTGTTCCTAGCGAACAGACCCGCCTTAGTCCTCGGCTAGTCTGAACGAAGACCTATAGTATAAGGGGAGGGGTCCCTAAAAGAACTAAGGACTGGAACAAAAATGGGACACCTCCTAAACAGAGAAGTTGTTGCAGAACACAAAAAGACAAACAGACAAAAAGGTACCAGAGGTCCCAGAAGGACCAAGCGAACTGACAGAGATAGGCACCGAAGCACCTGGCTAGAAAGACAGTCAAACAACAAGTCCAGCACAGCCAGAAGGGCGGAGCTGGAATATAAAGGCAGGTGGTCACGTGACCGCAAAACACAAGATGGAAAAAACAAACAGGAGGGTTCTAACAGGAGACCCACTCGTTAATAATGGGAACAACAAAGCATAGCCGCCTGCTGGCCCTTTAATAATAGTAAGGGCCGCCTGATGGCCCTATAAAAATAGTCTTTGTGACTTTCAGAGTCCTTCTATCATAAATGAAACAGGATGTGGCACACACCACATGGCCAGATAAGGTAGTAAAATGTTAAAATGACATTTACTGGTAAATGTTTTTTCACCATTGAAAGCAATGCAAAAGTAAAAAAATGCATCAAAAATGCTACGTGTGAACATAGCCCAAGGTGTGGAGGAGCATTTTTGTTTTTGGTTATTTATTTTGCCTTATACACAAGTCATTATCCTGGAAAGGATGTTCTTTAACATATTTCCCAGGAAAATCCATTTTAGTTTCATTTTTGCATGTTTTATTGTCAGTGCGTAAAAGTGGCGTAATTCTCTGACAAGATTGTTGACAGACATGACCTGGGAGTCAGAAATGCTTCCAGGGGTCTTCCCCATGCTGTTCCCATGTTATTTGAGCACTGTTCCCATTAATTTGGGCAATTTTTAGTCCCTCTGCAGACCGCTGGGGGGAGCTGCCGGTAAAATGCTCGAGTTTCCCATAGACTTACATTGGGCTCGTTATTCGGTCTGAGCACCCAAGTATTCCAATTTGCTCGACTCGAACAACGAATACCCAAGAATTTTAGTACTCACTCATCACTAGTGGAGACTCCAAGTTGGGTCTCCATCTGGTGGATTTCCTGTAGGGGAAGGGTATCAGAGGCCCATTATACTATTTCAATTCTGGGGAAATTGATAATGTCTGTAAAGTGCTGTGAAATTAATGGTGCTATATAAGTGAGTAAAATAAATAAATAAATAAAAATTGATTTCACTTTAGTGGTATCTTCCCATAATTCTTGTAATTGTTTGGTTCCCAAGTTGGGTCTCATTCATGTGTGTTGCCCAGCTATCAGAGCACCTGTCATTCATCCACCTGTTACTGATCAAAGTTTAAGCTAGAAATGCTGCTCTAAGCCCTGTCCAATGCTGAAATGTGGCCTGGTTTCAGCACCACGCTATTAGCACAACCAATTTAGATTCTGAAATTTGGACTTCTGGATGAAGCGCAATATTACAGAAAATATTTATAGGCTGAAATGTGGCCTGGTTTCTGGACCATGCTATTAGCATAAAGAATTTAGATTTTCAAATGTGGATTCCTAGCAAGAGGACAATACTAGCACAAAATAATTAAAAACTGAAATGTGGTATGGTTTCTGTACCACGGTAGTACCAGAAAAAAATAGATTTTCTAATGTGGGGCCCTGGTTAGAGCAGAATCTCAGCGTAAAACAATTACAACCTCACTCCTGCTTCTGTTCTCTGCTGGTGACAGTTTACAACTGCCAAGTTTGGTGTTGAATGAGTAGTCCATATTTGTAGCAGTCTGTTGGTATTTTTTTTCAAGGAGATATCTGCATGGTTTTGGTATTGTGTATATCCTTATCCTCTTCCCATTTGGTTGGTCCCTCCTACTGTTCTCTTGATTTCCACTTTTTTATTTTTTGAGAGTATTTGTATGATTGCAGTTTCCTTTTATCCTTGTCTGTTTTCCCTGTCTGTCTGCTATGCTCTCCTATACACATCTGTCCCATACCTCCTTGGGTAGGGGATGAAACAGTTCAGTGTGCATTTAGGAGGGTAGCAAGGTACAAGGCCCCAGCATATCGATTATCTGGGGTAATCTGGGGAACAGGAATAGCCAAGGGCCCCCCTAGCTTGAGGGACAGGGAAGGAGCCCATTGCCCTGGGAAATCCTGCTACAGTATTGTGACATCCCACTAGGTAGTAATTTGGTATCTAAACATAAAATCCTATATGCTTCTCTCAAAGTAAGCTGTTTTAACCAATCTCCACAACGTCTAGGGTATGCAACTTCTTCAATGACAAAAACCACTAAATGTGTGTGATTATGAACAGGGACAAAATGTTTTGTTGCACCTGAGTATGTGCTGTTGTTGTTGATAATATTTTCAACTTGTTCTGCAATTCTTTTTTTTTTACATTTTCTTGTAGTGCAACCTATATATTTTATTTTGCACATTTGGCATTCTATGTAATAAACAATGTATTTGGAGTGCCAGGGTGAGGACATACTTTGTAGGTGAAGTTAGAGTGCGATGCGATTCTCTCCCACAGATGAGGAGAACAGTGGCAGCCCCTCACTAGTGATATCTATACCCCCAGCTTCTTCAGTGATGTTTATGCCTCCCACTGATGTCTATGGCCCCCAAGCCTCCCCAGTGATGTATATGTGTCACCCTGGCCTGGATGCCACAAGTATAATAAAGCTGTGTCTGAGAGCAAGGGGGAGGTTCTCTAGTCAGGGGAACATTAGCATGCAGTACCTCCTGTCTCAGGCCAGTAGGGGGAGCAGGCTGCCCCTATAAAAGCTGGAACCGGGGGCAGGGTTAGAGAGAACTGGACGACCTGTCTCAGCACTGAGAAGTGTCCAGAGCAGAGAGGGACAGCTGTATTGCACCCTAAGAGGAAGTGTGGCAGTAGAAGAGCCACAAGCCAGAGACAAGAGGCGAAGTGAGCCTGTCTTGGCAGACAAAGAACTCCATTTTACCAGACTTTGGTGTCTGGGGCTGTGAGGATTCCACGTCCTGCAGCAGATAACCAGTCCGCAGGGGACTGTATGTTCCTTGGCCTAAGAAGCCCGGAGGGTCTGCCACAACAGAAGGGACCAGTAAAGCCGTACCAGGCCGGGAGCAGAAAGGAACCCACGTCGCAGGCCATACAGGCGAGAATACACGGAAAGCTCGGAAACGTGGGCTGTTACCCTATAAGGAGGAGATAGCCAGAAGGAGCGCAGAGAGCACGGTAGGCCTACACCCTCACCCTGACCAGGGCCAATTTCCCAATTGCTCTCAGACATCCAGGTCCCCTCCTAGCCGGGACTGTTTGTGGGTCAGTTTACCTGCTCTAGTAAAGACCCTGGACTGCAATCTGTTGTCTGTGTGCTCTTTGCTCCTCCAGCACTATCAGCACTGGGACTCTCACCACCATCACTCCCACCATCCACTACACTGCCCTGGGGCTGCACTCTTCCCGTGGGGAGTCACACCACCTCAGCTGCATACACCATCAGCCCCAGCGGTCTGCCCAGCAGCGGCGGTTCCTAATGACCGCAAATCCACGGGTGGCGTAGTTGGACGTTATCAACAGCACATAGCAGACTACCACTGGCCTGACCACCCTGAGCCACGGAACCGGGTTGCCACTACAACCCCCATTGTTCCCTTATTGCCCGGATCCGAGTGCCCCACGGCCAAGGGGGCGAGTCATATATAACCCCCAGCGTCTCCTGTGATGTATATGCAGCAGTCCCAGCATCTCCTATGTGATGTACAGTTATATGAAAAAGTTTGGGCACCCCCTATTAATCTTAAGCTTAATGTTTTATAAAAATTGGTATATTTGCAACAGCTATTTCAGTTTGATATTGTCACGCTGTCTCAACGTACAGGAGGTCAGGGGCCTAGGCTGACCCTAAACGGGGGCCCTCACTAATCCCTCAACCTGGAGGTACTGTTAATGGTACAGTGGTCCAGGCCGCCAGCGTCCCCCTGAGCCTCCAATACCTCCTCCTCAAGCTCAGAGCATACTGCCGACATCACCACCCCCTCTTGAAGGATAGGAACCGGATCATCCGTATTCCCGGCCCCAGGGAAACTACGAGATAAGGCATCCGCCTTCACATTTTTTGACCCAGGACGATATGTAACGACAAAATTAAACCTGGTAAAAAACAACGACCACCTGGCTTGTCTGGGATTAAGACGTTTTGCGGACTCCAGATATAGCAGTTTCTTGTGATCGGTGATGACGGTGACCGGATGGACTGCCCCCTCCAAAAAATGGCGCCACTCCTCAAAAGCTAACTTAATGGCCAAGAGTTCCCTATTGCCAACATCGTAATTCCTCTCAGCGGACGACAATTTTTTGGAGAAAAAAGCGCACGGACGACACTTACCAGGGGACGAACCTTGTGATAAAACTGCTCCCACCCCTACCTCAGAAGCGTCTACCTCTACAATGAACGGCTGTGACACATCAGGTTGAATGAGTATGGGTGCCGAGGCAAAACATTTTTTCAAGGAGGAGAATGCTTGACAAGCCTTGTCAGACCACCTAGAAAAATCCCCTTTTTTGTCATGTCTGTGAGAGGTTTAACCATGGATGAGAAATTATGAATGAATTTCCGGTAATAATTAGCAAACCCCAGGAAACGTTGTAGTGCCTTAAGATTCTCTGGCAGATCCCACTCAAGAACTGTCCGCACTTTCCCTGGGTCCATACGAAAACCGGACGCTGACACCAGGAAACCTAAAAACTGGAGTTCCTGTACGGCGAACACA
Source organism: Phyllobates terribilis (assembly GCF_046119375.1). NCBI lineage: Eukaryota > Metazoa > Chordata > Amphibia > Anura > Dendrobatidae > Phyllobates > Phyllobates terribilis. The sequence goes on from NW_027363903.1 coordinate 29,410, forward strand.
CACTTCTCCCATTTGGCGTACAATTTATTATCCCGCAAGATCTGTAACACCTGCCTAAGATGCTCCTGATGAGACACAAGATCAGGCGAGTAAATTAAGATGTCATCCAGATATATGACCACAAACTGACCCACCAGGCGGCGAAAAATGTCATTAACAAAGTGTTGGAACACCGCCGGGGCATTAGTCAGACCGAATGGCATGACAAGGTTCTCATAATGCCCCTCCGGAGTGTTAAACACCGTCTTCCACTCATCCCCCTCCTTCACCCTAATCAGATTGTACGCCCCCCTGAGATCCAACTTAGAGAACCATTTGGCGCCCACGATCTGATTAAAGAGATCGGGGATAAGTGGGAGTGGATACGGATCTCGGACCGTAATCCGATTAAGTTCACGGAAATCCAGGCAAGGGCGTAGGCCTCCATCTTTCTTCTTCACAAAGAAGAACCCCGCGGCCACCGGGGAAGATGAAGGTCTAATATGCCCCTTAGCCAGACTCTCTGAAATATAATCCTTCATGGCCTGCCTTTCCGGACCAGATAGGATATACAACCTAGATTTAGGTAACTTGGCCCCAGGGAGCAATTTTACAGAACAGTCATACACGCGATGAGGAGGTAGTTCTTGACACCCTTTCTCCGAGAATACATCCTCAAAGTCCGCCAGAAATGGAGGTAAGACCCTAGGAGTGACAGCACCGATGACCGTATTCATGCAGTTTTTATTACAGAATTCACTCCATTGGCTTATCTCCCTGGATTGCCAATTAATAACCGGATTATGCTTAGTTAACCAAGGAAGGCCCAACACAATAGGAGTGGGAAGACCCTCCAACACGTAACAAGACAACAGTTCTTTATGTATCGCCCCCACTTGAAGATTTACGTTATGCACCACTTGCAAAAAACTTACCTGACCGAGAGGCCTGGCGTCGATCGAAAATATGGGGATGGGTTTAGCCAACATATTCAATAGCATACCCTGAACCCGGGCAAACCGAGCATCCACCAGATTAGCCCCGGCCCCACTATCTAGAAGAACAGATATCCTCTCAGTTCTCGTACCCACCACCACCTCCGCCGGCACGAGAAACTGAGACGAACCTAGGGACGAAATACCTACTCCCAGATTGCCGTCCACCACACAACCTGGGATCAACAGTTTTCCGACGACTCTTTACTCTGCAAAGGACGGGATGGACACCCCCCAATAAAATGTCCCTCTCTCCCGCAGAAGAAGCACCTTCCAGTCTTGTGGCACAACGCCGGTCCCCTCCCCCGGAATGATCTCCTTCCTAACTGCATAGGCTCCTCTGGACTGACCAGGGGAACCTCCATATGAGGGGACCTTGTAGGAGGTAGAGTCATCACAGGGGGCGGAGTTATCCCGCACCTCTCCCGAAGCCGTCTGTCAATGCGAATAGCAAGGGCCATAGCGGCTTCCAGTGAGGCGGGAGGATCATACTGTGCCAACACATCCTTTAATTTGTCAGATAACCCTTGACAAAACTGGCTCTTAAGAGCCGGGTCATTCCACTGGGTGTCCGTGGCCCACCTACGGAACTCCCTGGTGGATCCTATGTAACTTAGATTCAGCAAGGGAGATCCGATCCGGGTCATCATATACGAGTCCCAGAGCAGCGAAGAACCTATCCACTGACTGGAGAGCCGGGGAGCCCGGGGGAAGAGAGAACGCCCAAGATTGTGGGTCCCCTTGTAGGAGCGAGATGACAATTCCCACCCTTTGCTCCTCACTCCCCGATGACCGAGGCCGCAGCCGAAAGTACAACATGCATGCCTCCCGGAAAACAAAAAACTTGTCCCGCCCCCCAGTGAACCTGTCAGGGAGAGCTACTTTAGGTTCTGGTCCGGCTTGCTCCTGGGGATACAAAACCTTGGACTTAATGTCCGCCAGCTCCATGGACAAACTCTGCAACTGCCGAGCTAGACTGGCTACTGGATCCATGGTGGCTGGAGAAAAAAAATTTTTTTTTTTTTTTTTGTCGGTCGGTGAAAATGTCACGCTGTCTCAACGTACAGGAGGTCAGGGGCCTAGGCTGACCCTAAACAGGGGCCCTGACTAATCCCTCAACCTGGAGGTACTGTTAATGGTACAGAGGTCCAGGTCGCCAGCGTAACCCTAAACTCCTGAATATCCCTGAACCTCAGTAATCTAGTCCTGAGAAGGACCCCGATCACAACAATGGGGGACAGGATAGAAAAAGCCCAAAACACAGTACTAGACTAACGAGACAGTACAAGGGGAAAACCAAAAACCACCTTGCATACAAAAACACACACCACAATTACAGAGGGAACAACAACAGGTTAGGAGATAAATGATAAAGGGAGGAAGGGAAGAAACCACACCGCATACTCTTGGCTCCGAACTCCACCAAACAACGATCCGCTCTGAAGGTCTGCAAGAAATGCTTTCACCGACAACTTCGCTTATCAGACCAGCAGGTATTTGAAGGAATCCCAATACTGCAGCATTAACTGCAGCTGGGCGAGGCTGAGCCTCGTCAAGCACAGAGAGAGAGAATTAACTCCCTCACTACAAAAAAACACAAAGCACCAAAAACTCAGCTGCGAGAAGTCAGGCTGTGTAGTCGCGACGATCTTCGTGGCGACACACCCGTGACAGATATATGTAATAACTGTTGGACACAGTAATGTTTCTGCCTTGAAATGAGGTTTATTGTACTAACAGAAAATGTGCAATCTGCATTCAAACAAAATTTGACAGGTGCATAAGTATGGGCACGCTTATCATTTTCTTGATTTAAATACTCCTACCTACTTTTTACTGACTTACTAAAGCACTTTTTTTGGTTTTGTAACCTCATTGAGCTTTGAACTTCAGAGCCAGATGTATGCAATCATGAGAAAAGCTACTTAAAGTGGCCACTTGCAAGTTGTTCTCCTGTTTGAATCTCCTCTGAAGAGTGGCATCATGGGCTCCTCAAAACAACTGTCAAATGATCTGAAAACAAAGATTATTCAACATAGTTGTTCAGGGGAAGGATACAAAAAGCTGTCTCAGAGATTTAACCTGTCAGTTTCCACTGTGAGGAACATAGTAAGGAAATGGAAGAACACAGGGACAGTTCTTGTTAAGGCCAGAAGTGGCAGGCCAAGAAAAACATCAGAAAGGCAGAGAAGATGAATGGTGAGATCAGTCAAGGACAATCCTCAGACCACCTCCAGAGAGCTGAAGCATCAACTTTCTGCAGATGGTGTCACTGTGCATCGGTCAACTATACAACACACTTTGCACAAGGAGAAGCTGTATGGGAGAGTGATGCGAAAGAAACCGTTTCTGCAAGCACGCCACAAACAGAGTCGGCTGAGGTATGCAAAAGCACATTTGGAGAAGCCAATCTCTTTCTGGAAGAAGGTCCTGTGGACTGATGAAACCAAGATTGAGTTGTTTGGTCATACAAAAAGGCATTATGCATGGCGGCAAAAAAACACAGCATTCCAAGAAAAACACTTGCTACCCACAGTAAAATTTGGTGGAGGTTCCATCATGCTTTGGGGCTGTGTGGCCAATGCCGGCACCGGGAATCTTGTTAAAGTTGAGGGATGCATGGATTCCACTCAGTATCAGCAGATTCTTGACAATAATGTTCAAGAATCAGTGATAAAGTTGAAGTTACGCAGGGGATGGATCTTTCAGCAAGACAATGATCCAAAACACCGCTCCAAATCTACTCAGGCATTCATGCAGAGGAACAATTACAATGTTCTGGAATGGCTATCCCAGTCCCCAGACCTGAATATCATTGAACATCTGTGGGATCATTTGAAGAGGGCTGTCCATGCTCGGCGACCATCAAACTTAACTGAACTGGAATTGTTTTGTAAAGAGGAATGGTCAAAAATACCTTCATCCATGATCCAGGAACTCATTAAAAGCTACAGGGAGCGACTAGAGGCTGTTATTTTTGCAAAAGGAGGATCTACTAAATATTAATGTCACTTTTCTGGTGAGGTGCCCATACTTATGCACCTGTCAAATTTTGTTTGAATGCAGATTGCACATTTTCTGTTAGTACAATAAACGTCATTTCAAGGCAGAAACATTACTGTGTCCAACAGTTATTACATATATCAAACTGAAAAAGCTGTTGCAAAAACACCAATTTTTATAAAACAATAAGCTTAAGATTAATAGGGGTGCCCAAACTTTTTAATATAACTGTATATGCTTTACAAAACTTGTTATCAGAAAGAGTTGACTGCGCCCCAGTCCTGTAAAAGCAGTTGTGAGAAGTAACATTCTCAATATCACCAAACATCAAAATCGCACCAAAGAGAAGCAGCTGCAGATGTCACATTAGGGGTGAGTTAATTAATTGTTTGGCCAAATATAGTAGGGTAATTTTCGAGTTGATAATTTTGTGCGAACCCCAAATGATGGTAAAAATTTCCAAATGGCCCTTGGCAGAAAAAAGGTTCCCCACCCTTGCTTTAAGGTCTTGAAGTTGAACTCAATCAATTATGGCCTGCACCTTCCCAGGATCCATCTTAAAGCATTCAACTGATACAATGAACCCCAGAAACGATATTTCTTGAACATAAAAAGTACATTTCTCCAATTTAGCAAAGCAAACAAAGAATTTTCCCTAAGTTTTTGTAAAACAAAATGGACATGTTCATAGTGCGAATCCAGATCTCGGGAAAAAATGAGAATGACTTCCAGGTGTACCACAACAAACCTTCCAATACAATCAGAAAATATATCTTTCATAAAGTTTTGAAAAACTGCTGGGGCATTGGTTAACCCAAAAGGCATGACAAGATTTCCAAATAGACCCTCAGATGTTAAAAACGCTGTTTTCCATTCATCACCCTTCCAGATACATATCAAATTAGAAGACCCTCGAAGATCTAGTTTACAAAAACATTTAGCACCAGTTAGTTGATTATATAGGCCGGGGATTAGTGGAAGTGGGCAGGGCCGCATTGAGGGCATTACTACCCTTACTGGTGTATGGGGCCTAGTGAACAGAAGCAAGGGGGGGGGCCCAAATCAGGTGAGACACGCTGGGCACGTGTATCATCCAGTCCAGGCCCACCCCTCTCTTGCTTCAGCTCACCGGGTCCTAGGGGCAGGGGTAGGTGGGGCCGGTTCAATATATTATCATGCAGAAAGCCACCGGCTTAATGCACCGCAATGGTTAACAGCCGCCAGCCAATCAGAGGCTGGCAACTGACGCATATCAATAAGGAAGAAGATGTCACTGGACTGCGGCCAGGTAAGAAGACATTTTTTTTTTAATTTGCTTGCACTGAAAAGCCGCACACGTGGGGGTCAGGATGTGGGACATTATTACCAGAAGGGGCCAGAATGTGGGACATTATTACTACAGGGTCTAATTTAGAGATAATACTACTGCTGTGATGTATTTTATTTTAGAGGATGATATTTTTTTTCAAAGGGGGTAGGTGCTGTTACTGTGCAGGGTGGCACAATGTCTCTTTTTTCTTGAACTGGTGTAGTATAGAATTTGGGGAAAAATTAGGGAATGTGCTCTAGAAGCGGTGCTCTAGATAACTGTGTTATTTTCTGCAGAGAAGACTCATGGCTGGAAGAAGTGATGGTGGTCTCCGCTGGACGAGGAAAATCAAAGATGAAGAACTTTAACTAGACATGTCACTGACACTATACACTGTATACTATTTAAAAAAAATAATAAATTTGAGCTTGGTTTAAAATAGTATACATGCAGCACATAAGTGCATGTTTCACAATGGCCATGAATCAGAAAAACCTACAAGAAGCAAAATGAAAATAAACTCTGCTGTAAATCAATAAAAAGCAAGTGTATTTAAATAAAATAGGGTTCTTAGAAACACTGTTTTCGATCAAAAATAGTATGAACGCTATCCCACCAGTGAGAAGGTGAACCCGTTCGGGATAGAACTTACTCTGTCTAATATTAAAAACCTTACCATGTGTCAAAGTTGACCTCTGTGTGAATAAGGGCATACTGTGGTTCCTAGAGCTGGATAACACATTTAAAAGCTTCCCTTAGCTGGTGTTCTCAGTTTGGGACCAGAACCTCAGTCTGCCCTTATTCACACAGAGGTCAACTTTGACACATGGTAAGGTTTTTAATATTAGACAGAGTAGATTTTATCCCGAACGGGTTCACCTTGTCGCTGGTGGGATAGCTTTCATACTATTTTTGATTAAAAACAGTGTTACTAAGAACCCTATTTTATTTAAATGCACTTGCTTTTTATTTACTTACAGTAGGGTTTATTTTCATTTTGCTTCTTGTAGGTTTTACTGTATACTATTTATCGAGCTCCTGTGTATAATGGCACTTATGGTAATATTAGTATTGTATTTTTTTTATTAATGGTCAGTATTGTAGTATTCGGTCACTATGTGGTGGTAATATGTGGTCTGGTCATGGTCTGGCAGTATTTGTTCCTTGTATGTGGTATTATTGGTCATTTTAAAAAATGTATGTGACTCATTACCTTAAAGCGCACCTATCACCAAATTTTTTATTATTTCAATTAAATACAGATGTAATAACATTTATCATTTGACCAAAACATTATAAACAAGGCATATACCATCTGGGAGAAAAACTCCCTTTCTTGGCAGGAGCCTCCACTGAACTGAGCCGACTTCAGCTGAAGTCGCAGCCAGGCAGGGGATTCCCCCCGTCTCTGCTGTGCTGACCTCACTCTCCCATGATGCAGTGCATCAAGGAAAGTGAACGCAGTCCACCGATCTGAGAGCAGGCAGGCATTGTGACTGAGCTGGATGTGATCAGTCCAGTAGGCAGCTCTGGGTATGTGCTGTCAGCTGTGCTCCATAACTCACCAGACAGTGAGCTGGAGACTGCTCTCCTGTTTCCTCCTTCACCTCCCAGTTTCCTTGCTCACACTGTCCAGCAATGAAACCTGCTAGAGTAGTGATTGTTTGTGCCCCTCCCGCATTGTCACCACAAGCACCTTGAAAGGAGAAAGATGTTGCCAGCAACGGAAACTAAACGCTGAGGAAGATATGTGCCAGAAAAGAGGGGTGTTATTTACTTCATATGGCCAGTGTATGTATAATTGTGTGTATACATGTGTGATATGTCAGCATATATGTGAAAAGTGCATGCATGAGTGTATGGTGCATTTGAGAACTGTATGTAAACATATATGCATTGTGTGTGTGTGTGTGTGTATATATATATATATATATATATATATGTATATATATATATATATATATATATACAGTACAGACCAAAAGTTTGGACACACTTTCTCATTTAAAGATTTTTCTGTATTTTCATGACTTTGAAAATTGTACATTCACACTGAAGGCATCAAAACTATGAATTAACACATGTGGAATTATATACTTAACAAAAAAGTGTGAAACAACTGAAAATATGTCTTATATTCTAGGTTCTTCAAAGTAGCCACCTTTTGCTTTGATGACTGCTTTGCACACTCTTGGCATTCTCTTTATGAGCTTCAAGTGGTAGTCACCGGAAATGGTTTTCACTTCACAGGTGTGCCCTGTCAGGTTTAATAAGTGGAATTTCTTGCCTTATAAATGGGGTTGTGACCATCAGTTGTGTTGTGCAGAAGTCAGGTGGATACACAGCTGATAGTCCTACTGAATATACTGTTAGAATTTGTATTATGGCAAGCAAATAACAGCTAAGTAAAGAAAAACGAGTGGCCATCATTACTTTAAGGAATAAAGGTCAGTCAGTCCAAAAAATTGGGCAAACTTTGAAAGTGTCCCCAAGTGCAGTTGCAAAAACCATCAAGCGCTACAAAGAAACTGGCTCACATGAGGACCGCCCCAGGAAAGGAAGACCAAGAGTCACCTCTGCTTCTGAGGATAAGTTTATCTGAGTCACCAGCCTCAGAAATCGCAGGTTAACAGCAGCTCAGATTAGAGACCAGGTCAATACCACACAGAGTTCTAGCAGCAGACACATCTCTTCAACAACTGTTGAGGAGACTTTATGCAGCAGGCCTTCATGGTAAAATAGCTGCTAGGAAACCACTGCTAAGGACAGGCAACAAGCAGAAGAGACTTGTTTGGGCTAAAGAACACAAGGAATGGACATTAGAACAGTGGAAATCTGTGCTTTGGTCTGATGAGTCCAAATTTGAGATCTTTGGTTCCAACCACCGTGTCTTTCTGTGACGCAGAAAAGGTGAACGGATGGACTCTACATGCCTGGTTCCCACCATGAAGCATGGAGTAGGAGGTGTGATGGTGTGGGGGTGCTTTGCTGGTGACACTGTTGGGGATTTATTCAAAATTGAAGGCATACTGAACCAGCATGGCTACCACAGCATCTTGCAGCGGCATGCTATTCCATCCGGTTTGCGTTTAGTTGGACCATCATTTATTTTACAACAGGACAATGACCCCAAACACACCTCCAGGCTGTGTAAGGGCTATTTTACCAAGGAGGAGAGTGACAGTCACCAGACCTGAGATGGTTTGGGGTGAGCTGGACCGCAGACTGAAGGCAAAAGGGCCAACAAGTGCTAAGCATCTCTGGGAACTCCTTCAAGATTGTTGGAAGACCATTTCCGGTGACTACCTCTTGAAGCTCATCAAGAGAATGCCAAGAGTGTGCAAAGCTGTCATCAAAGCAAAAGGTGGCTACTTTGAAGAACCTAGAATATAAGACATATTTTCAGTTGTTTCACACTTTTTTGTTAAGTATATAATTCCACATGTGATAATTCGTAGTTTTGTTGCCTTCAGTATGAATGTACAATTTTCATAGTCATGAAAATACAGAAAAATCTTTAATGAGAAGGTGTGTCCAAACTTTTGGTCTGTACTGTATATATATATATAGTGCATTGTGAAAGTATTTGGCCCCCTTGAACTTTTCTACCTTTTGCCACATTTCTGGCTTCAAACATAAAGATATAAAATTATAATTTTTGGGGAAAAATCAACAACAAGTGGGATACAATCATGAAATGGAACGAAATTTATTGAATATTTTAAATTTTTTTGCCAAATTAAAAACTGAAAAATGGGGCATGCAATATTATTTGGCCCCTTTACTTTCAGTGCAAACTCACTCCTGAAGTTCAGTGAGGATCTCTGAATGATCCAATGTTGTCCTAAATGACTGGTAATTATAAACAGAATACACCTGTGTGTAATCAAGTCTCCTTATAAATGCACCTGCTCTGTGATAGTCTCAGGGTTCTGTTTCAAGTGCAGAGAGCATCATGAAGACCAAGGAACACACCAGGCAGGTCCAAGATACTGTTGTGGCGAAGTTTAAAGCTGGATTTGGATACAAAAGATTTCCCAAGTTTTAAACATCTCAAGGAGCACTGTGCAAGCGATCATATTGAAATGGAAGGAGTATCAGACCACTGCAAATGTACCATAACCCGGCCGTCCCTCTAAACTTTCATCTCGAACAAGGAGAACAAGGAGAAGACTGATCAGAGATGCAGCCAAAAGGCCCATGATCACTCTGGATGAACTGCAGAGATCTACAACTGAGGTGGGAGAGTCTGTCCATAGGACAACAATCAGTCGGAAATTGCGCAAGTCTGGCCTTTACGGAAGAGTGGCAAGTAGAAAGCCATTTCTCAAAGATATCCATAAAAAGTCTTGTTTGAAGTTTGCACAATCCACCTGGGAGACACACCAAACATGTCTAATAAGGTGCTCTGGTCAGATGAAACCAAAATCACATTTTTTGGCCACAATGCAAAACGATATGTTTGGCGTAAAAGCAACACAGCTCATCACCCTCAAAACACCATCCCCGCTGTCAAACATGGTGGTGGCAGCATCATGATTTGGGCCAGGAAAGATTGTTAAAATTGATGGGAAGATGGACGGAGCCAAATACAGGACCATTCTGGAAGAAAACCTGTTGGAGTCTGCAAAAAAACCTGAGACTGGGATGGAGGTTTATCTTCCAACAAGACAATGATCCCAAACATAAAGCAAAATCTAAAATGGAATGGTTCAAAAATAAACGTATCCAGGTGTTAGAATGGCCAAGTCAAAGTCCAGACCTGAATCCAATCGAGAATCTGTGGAAAGAGCTGAAAACTGCTGTTCACAAACGCCCTCCATCCAACCTCAATGAGCTTGAGCTGTTTTGCAAGGAAGAATGGGCAAGAATTTCAGCCTCTCGATGTGCAAAACTGATAGAGACATACCCCAAACGACTTGCAGCTGTAATCGCAGCAAAAGGTGGCTCTACAAAGTATTAACTCAAGGGGGTCGAATAATATTGCACGCCCCACTTTTCAGTTTTTAATTTGTTTAAAAAGTTTAAAATATCCAATAAATTTTGTTCCACTTCACGATTGTGTCCCACTTGTTGTTGATTCTTCCCCCAAAAATTAGAATTTTCTATCTTTATGTTTGAAGCCAGAAATGTGGCAAAAGGTAGAATAGTTCAAGGGGGCCAAATACTTTCACAATGCACTGTACATATATATATATGTATATATATGCACCATGTGTATATATGTGTGCAGTGCAAGTGTATATATATGTGCAGTGTGTGTATTTTTTATATATCTGTATACCTGTATGCAGTGTGTAAATGTATATATGTGTGTGTGAGTGTGTGTGTATATATATATATATATATATATATATATTATATATATATGTATGTGTGTGTACATATATATATATATATCTTATTTATATGCGCATTTGTGTATAGATTATATATTTTTTTATGTAACTGCACAATATGGTTGGGTCTCTGTCTACATAATACATGAATATGTAGCGCTCAGTTGACATCTATCTATATATATACTGTATATATATATATATATATATATATATATATACATATATGCACACATATATATATATGTTCGTGTATGTCATAGAGAGAGATGTGAATATACTGTACCTGTGTAAAATAAATATATTACTATATATTACACAGGTATATTTGTGTACACATACTGTACATATTTATATATAGCAAGAGAGAGAGCCATATATATAAGCATACGTGTGTGTATATAGACAGAGGGGCTCAACCATAATATGCAGTTATGACGCGCCCCTGGGCCTGAGTCGCGCAGCGTTGCGCACGCGGGAGCCTACCCGGAGCCGGATCTGATAGGGGTTAGTAGTCTCGTGGCGGTGACCCGGTCCGTGCCCAGGGAGTCAAGCTGAGTGGCAGTATATTAGCAGTAGATGTAGGACGACTACGCCACCCGTTGAATGCAGCTATGGAGCTGCCGCTGCAGGGCAGACCGCTGAGGCCGGTGGAAGGGTGGTGCAGCGTGGATGGTATAACCCCCAACGGGAGGGGTATGGCCTCAGGGCAGCCGACGTGGATGATGGGGGTAGTAGGAACCACTCAGAGACGATGCGGTGTAGTTCAGGGTCTTTACTGGTGACAAAGATAGACCCTCCCGGAGTACAGGCTAGCGGTCGGGGCCTGGTCAGTCCTTGAGCAGATGGGATCCCCCTTGGCCAGGCGGAGTTGTAGGCCTCCCCAACTAATTGTACTCTTCTGGCTTCCTTGCTAGAGGCGGGTAAAGGTAGCCCACGTCCCTGAGTGTACCGTGTGGTGCTCACCCGTATGGCCGGTGACTCGGGGCCTTCTAGTGGCTTCCGCTCCACGACGGCGGTGCTGGTCCCACGCGTGTGACCGTGCCTTCGGGTTTCTTGGCCAGAGGACCTGAAATCCCCTGCCGGTCGGTTTCTGCTGCTGGGTCTGGGTTAATCCCCACAGCCTCGGACTCCGGGTCCGGTGGTAACTCTTCAATCAGGGCGAGCTCTTCAGCTGCCAGCCCCTGATTCCTTTTAGCACTGCTCCCACAGAGCTCCTGATCTCTCTTTCCTATAGCTGCTTCTCTTCTTCTCTCTACTCTACTCTTCTTCTCTCTAACCCTGCCTCAGCCCCAGTTTTATATAGGGGAAGTCCTTCCCCTCCCAGGACTGGGCAGGAGGTGTGGCATGCATAGGATTCCTGACCAAGAGACCTCCCACCTGCTCTCAGACATAACATTGCTATTACTGTGGAGATCAGACCCCTGGGGTGCCACAGTTACATAAAGTTGCGCTATATATAAATCTATTGATATAGAGAGAGGCAAAATTGGAACAGCACCATATCTTCAAAATATCGGGTGCAAGGCCCCCAAACAAATATCCATAAGTATAGACAGTATAGCAAAAAAACGACAGACAGCACTCCAAAAGTTCTTTAAAAAAATATGGACTTTATTAGCCCGGTGTGCGACGTTTCGGTTGCGGTGCAGTGATCAAGCAGTGATGAAAGTTGTCCGCAACTGAAACGTTCCCATCGCAGTTCAGGACAGCGATGGGGACTCGGGTCGCACCCAGTTTCTCAAATTTATTCATGGGGCGATACGAGTCCCTGTCACCACTCACAGCCCCCAAATACAAGGATCACATTCGATATTCTTGCAGATATTTCGATGATTTAATCATAATATGGAGGGGCACAACAAGCGAAGCAGAGTCCTTTGTGAAAGAGTTAAACCAAAATGATTGGGGCATATCGTTCGCTAGCAATACATCTAAAGAAAAAAATGTTTATTTGGATCTTGAACTATATACTGTAGGTCAAAAAATCCAAAGTAGAACATATTTCAAATTGTTAAACACAAATGGATACCTTGATTACTCAAGCGCACATTACCCCAAGTGGAAGAAAAATATCCCTTCTAGTCAATTCCGACGCATTAGGCGTAACTGTACCTCAACAGCAGATTACCAGGAACAATCAAACACATTGATCACAAGATTCAAAGAGAAGCGTTACCCTAGAGCATTAATGGCATCCTCCTATCAAAATAATCTAGAGCTCACTCAAAACGATTGTTAGATTCAGAAACCACCAAGCAATCCAGAGAAGAGCAAATCCGACATAGTTTCATTACAGTATATAATAAAGGAAACCACATCATTCGTAAAATATTAAATAAATATTGATATCTTGTTAGGAAGGACCCCATTTTAAAAGATCGAGACCCAACATTGTGTTTAGAAGGGGCAAAACTATAAAAAATTGTTATTGTTGTAGAATTATCAACTTTGACGAGAGCCCCAAACGATAAAATAGCTCAGGTTACTGCAAATCCTACATATGAGTTCACATGTGGATCTGAATTTCTTATATATGCAGTCACATGTAACTGTGGGCTCAATTATGTGGGACGTACAGTTCAGACTTTGCGGAACCGTGAGAACGGCCACAGGCATAATGCCAAAACAGGCTTTCTGAAGCAAAGTCTATCCAAGCACATCACATTAGTGCATAATAAAAATTTTGATTCTGTAGTAGTGACACCGCTTGAACAGATCCCTGCAGGTATCAGAAATAGAAGAGCCACCCTTAATTCCAAAGAATCCTCCTGGATTTTTAAGCTTGGGAGCCTCCATCCGGACGGTTTAAATGAAGTTGTAGAGTTCCTCTAACACCATCCTTTAATAGTAGATGGAATCAATCACCCACAGCCAAAATAAAAATCCTCTTCATTTAAGATATAGGTGAGTATATTTCGCTCTTGTGATTGGTAATTTATTGCAACTCTAGTAGGGCTTTCCTTATTTATTTCTATTTTTATTTATTTATTTTTTTAATATTATTTTTATTTATTTTTTTTACATAAAAATTTTTGTGTGTTTTCTTAGTGTTTTTTTGTTTGTTTTTCTGTTTTTTTTTGTTTTTTTAGTGTTTTTTATATATACATACAGTATATATATATATATATATATATATATATTTATATTTATTATTTATTAATTAATTAATTTATTTTTTCCAATCTCAAGATGACAATAAACTATACAAACATAGTGTTATCAAACGGTTATTTACTAGCCATTATCAAAGCAAAACAGTTTCAAATTTGCAATGTTCTTTATTCACAGATGGAATATATAAAATATATACAAATATAGCCCATGGTTTGAATTCACATCGGAAGAAAGGCTTTCGGACTTGAGGAGGGTCATGCTATTTTAATATATTTATTCTATTGCAAAAAAATAGATATACAGAATATATATATTTTTTTAATTTACTATCGGCCCTTTATTTATAATACTTACATATATTTTTCTACAAATCTAAAGGCCAACTATACAAAACAGGAATCTATTTATGAATGAATATGAAGTAAATGGGGAATGCAAATGTAAAACTAAAAATCAAAAATGGTTCCTTTAGATATCTATTTTACAATCCAATACATCGTATTGGGTTGTGAGAATCTCATTTTCTCCTTGGTTATTCTCTTGGTTTTATTTGTGTATAGAATCCTTTCAATCAATTGTGTATTTCATGTGTATGCCGGTCATTTTTTGGATACTGGCAGGCTTTTTTTTTTTAAATGTGGTTGGGATGGAGTGTTCTCGCAGCCTGTGTGCGAGTGGGAAGGTGTAGGCTGTTTGATATAATGAAGTTCAGTTTAATGCAGGGGGAGAGAGCCCCACTCCTTACTATACAAATAGGGTATTTAAAGCTTGTATATTGTATAGCTCAACATGCACCTGATGAAGGCTCCTTGAGAGCAGAAACGCGTTGTGCCATTATATGCTACTATATGCCAACCACTCATCCCTTGACTGATTTTTAATTCAAAATAAATTTTTATCTTGAATCTATGCGATTTTGAGCAGTTACCTGCGAGCCTATTGGAACGTTTCCACTAAGCTTAAACTGGAGTCTCTACCATTATCCACAGGAGCGCCTCCGGTAAAAATTTATAAAGAAATAAAACATTTCTTATGACAGTTGAGGCTCCACCTAACAATATTCTTCAATCACTAATCAATAACAGAATAATGAATACGCAGCCATGGAAACCCCAATAACAACCCAGCAGGCAAATTATCCAAAACAAAGCAGGATATGAACTCAGAGTGAATTGTTCCCACTTTAAGTGTGAATTCCACCATTATCAGCTGGACAAAGTTCTGGTGTAACAGTGTCCTGTCAATGGCAAGAATTTGAATAGGTCTTTCTAACCTAACTGTCCCAAATCCTGATCTGAGCACTAGTCCTGAATCTATGAAGTTGGCAACAGACCCACAATCAATGAAAGCTACCTCTGATAATGATACCTGACACTGAACTTGGCCTCTGACTATCCTTTTGACTTACTCTTTTGTCTTGATGTACTCTCCTGGCCATGCCACTTGTCTTTCCTCTCTGTACCTCGAGCCCTCCTGGTATCTGACCTTGGACCTACTGACTACCTTTTCTCATGGCTTCTCAGAGTCACATTACAGTTGACCGTTTCCTTTTTATCACCAGCATGGATCCCATGCACACGCTTGGTGATCACGTGGCGAACTTGTCTCTGGAAATTCAAGATCTGGCTGAGAGACACTAAATTCTTGAATCTTCTCAGTCCCAATTGCAGGGCCAGATGACTAGCTTTAGGAAAACTCCCCATAGCTCTTCGCTGCCAGCAGAGATTGTGATGTCTACACCTTATGACTTTCAGGCGGTCTCCCCCGAACCAGTAGTGACCTTCCCATATAAATATTCGGGGGAAAGAAACCAGTTTAAAGTCATCAACTGTAGTCATAGGCAACGGGGAAATACGGTGTGAGATGGCCCGGCTATTAAGGGGCGGAGGAGGCTTTTTTTTTTCTCTTTTTAATTCTGCCTTATATGCAAGTCATTATACAGGAAGGAATGGTTTCGAACATTTTTTTCCTGTAAAATCCATTTTATCTTCAGTTTTGTATGTTTATTTGTCAGTCTATAAAAGTGGAGGAAAATTCTTGACAACATTGTCCCCAACATTGACCTTGGAGTCAGAGATGAGTCCAGGCATCTTCCCCATGCTGTTTCCATTCCATTTGAGCACTGCTTTCACCAATTTCAGCAATTTTTTTCCCTGCCTCCCCAACTCTCCTGTTAAGATCTTCCGGAAATATATGTGAGTTTCCCATTGACTTCCATTATACACGGTACTCAAGTAGAGCCCGTCCGAGCATCCAACATGCTTGATTCGAGCACTAGAGTGCTGGATCATCACTAATCCTAATATATTGGAGCTGTGCTACTAATGTAAATAAATGAGGCTGAGGCAGACCTAAGCATTGGTCCTGAAATATTTGGGGTAAGACCCCTGAAGATTAGTAATTTGTAGAGCACCAGGTTCTGGAGAAGTTTAAATGAGAAATGACTCTTGAAAGTGATACATTTTCTGCTTGTCACCTATTATCTGAAACTGGAGAGCTCTAATCATCATGAGATGGGTGGAAAAGCAATGAATCAGGTCATTAATACTTTATTCAGCTGAGATGTTAAACTTTATTTCATGTATTAATTATTGTAATGGCTCACAATCTAATTATTGATATTGTTGTGGCTCACATTCTAAACTCCCTATCCGTATGATTTTATAGTGTGGGAGGAAACCGGAGTACCCGGAGGAAACCCACGCAATCACGGGGAGAACATACAAACTCCTTGCAGATGTTGTCCTTAGTGGGATTTGAAACCAGGACCCCAGTGCTGCAAGGCTGCAGTGCTAACCACTGAGCCACCGCGATGCCCCAAAAGTAATTCAGACAAGTTGTTTCCGTACAACAGATTCATCCATCGCTTGTTCAGCCTTGTACTGTATAGCGAGGAGAGCTGTCCACCTTGTCTCTTCACCCTGAGTTGCTCTTGTTGCTGTCACATCCTGACGTGGTGGCCAATTGATGTACTCGACCTCCACAGCGGCGGCAATAACATTTATTCTCAGCTACTTTTCTCAAACGCCCGAATCTACAAAGATAGAAGGAATATTGGTTAACAGACTGGCATGAATGTTGGTTAGTACCATGGATTGTATCAAAAAGAGCCAATTGTAAAAAAAAAATATGAAGAACTGTCTGTAGACAACAAAATATATATAATATATATATAATATAATGTAGCATCCTTAATCCTACAGCTTCCAGATGTCAGTCTACTCTGATAGAAGTAAAATATAAAAGCATAATACCAACAGAGCCGCACCGGTGTCATTCCACAGTGATTGCGTTTCATGAGGTATAGAGTCATCAAATTTACTTACCTGTTATCACAAAGTACATCGACAGTTGAAGTTATATTATAAAGTATAATTGTGATATTTCTTCACCTCTGGCAGCTCAGGATGGATAGAATTGACCCTTTTTGCATAAGCCTGCCATAACGGACCATGCTTGTCCTTTACATCCTCGATTAACCAGCAGGCAGCATGGCACATCTCGTGTGCAAGTGTGGATCGTAATCGCTCTGAAAAGAAAATAATTTATTAGGCATGAGATTAACTAAGTACACCTGGTTTGAATTTTTTTGCTTTACATATCAGGACATAATAAGAAAATATCTGATTATTAGAAGATCTTCAAAGTAGGGAAATACTGGCATCCCTGGAGCAATACAGTTGCCACTTAGGGCACTGAAATCGGTGGCTGTAAAAACACTCTGACTGAGAGCCACACTGAACTGCGCACTGTCGAGCTGGCTATCAGTCAGTGTCGGGGTGTGCTCACCGGTGACTGTAATTGCTCCGGGCACACCCGCATCACTGAAAGCCGGCAGTTCCCGGATGAAGTAAAGTTCATACTCTCCCGGGTGCTGTACTTTCAGTACTGCGGCCGGGCTCCCTCGTAACACTATTACCCTACACAATAACCCTATATCTGCAGGCTAATAGCATTATCGGACCTGACAGGTTCTCTTTAGGTCCATATTATTAGCAGCACATGGCAGCTACTTCCCCTGTTAATTCCTTTTAAAGCAGATAAGGTGTACTTAATTTTTCACACACTGCTTTTCTATGTTGGCTGAATTTTTGTCAAATACATCATGTCACAGAGTTATTTATCAGGAGTTGTTGTTTTCTGAGGTTGTATTTACCTAATTTTAAGACATTCTAAGGACCAAATGCTTTTTTATTTTGTCCTGATATGTAAGTCCATAGAATTCAAAGAGGGTGTACTTAGTTCTTCTCATGATTGAATGTACAATGAGTATATAAGATGTATTACAACCAAGTAGCAGCTTTTTACCATGTATACACATTATCTTATGAAGCTGCTGGAAGTGATGTGAAACCTACCGGCAGAATTCAAGACTTTATTGGAAAGTTCTATAATGCTATAACTTTCGTTTTTCTTCTCCAGGTTATAGGTTAGACCAGATGTTGTGGTCAACGTGTTATTCCACACAATTTTCATTTCGTCAGGAAGCTAAAAAGCAGAAACAATTCCCATTAAATCTGTAAACTCTTAGGTCCCAATCTAACAAACTTCCCACGCTCATATGTAATTTACTTTACTGGTATCCTTATATTGGACATGGGGTATTGTGAGAAGTCCAAATTGTGAGAGCAAAAACAAAAATAAACTCATTATAAAATGTCCAAATGTCAACTAGATGGATTTATATACAAGTGTAAAAATCCTTTGAACATCAAGATAAAATGTGAGATTCTCTATGTCTATGTATGGTGGATCTCCTGTATGGCCTCCACTCATTCCATAGATAAGAGGGTTTTCCTGAGATTCTCAATAACTAAATTAAAGAACAGTAACAAAGGTATTAGGGTGCCCTCCAGAAAGCTAAAGCCGCTTTTCTTGTTTTCATGTAGAACCCAGATACTGATGATGGTATACCAGATTCCCGAAGACGGTTTCATTATACAGCCGATACAGTCGTTTCACTAGCTCCTCTTTATTCTCCTGGAAGTTTGTCACGTAGATGGAACTTGGTAATATGATGTCTTCCAGGAAACAACCAGGGATTTTGCACATAGGCATTCTGGGAAAAATAAGGAATCATCTATAAATTCACAGGAAACATTTCTTACCTAGCTCATGGTTTATATAGAGATATTTATATACAACATAACCCACCTCTCCTCTGTGTCGGGGCTCTCTTCACTCTCAGATGCTTCATTATCTGTACAGAAATATGGAAGAGTGAAAAGATTTTTCAAAGTTTTAGGCTCAAAACTGACGATTTTGCTGATAAAGTATGTCAGTATACAGGTCCATACTAGAAAGTCTGGAGTCTGGAAAGCCAATAAGACTACAAATGTAGGTTCAAACCAGAGCAGAATACATCACTGACCAGACTACCAGGACAACAGGATCCAACTTTAGGACCAGGATCTGACATTATAATGAGGTCCAAACACAACAGGGCCCAGGAGTTTTAGCAGATGCCTACCCCATCTGCTGCTCAGTTAAATTGTCCTTATTGATTATATGATTAATGTATTCAGTACAAGATTAGAAATGAACATGTCCTACATAGCCGGAGTGTGGACCCTCAACAATCTCAACCATTCTAGCAAGGGTTGTCAGGAAATAAATGGATGCTGAGATTAGATGATTTCCAAATAGTTATGAAAAGTTAAGTCACTTAATATCTTCTGCACAGATAATACTGTCATGTTAGTTATTTATGGCAGATCAAAAGGAAAGGTCTGTCCAGTGGGGCCTCCATTTAACACGAAAATAGACATCCCGTGACCTTAATTGATGTGTCATGGTAGTGTCCATAGGTTTTAATGGAGATTTGGGAGCACTTTTATAGGACTCTATCGATGTGTATGGGACTTACAGCAAAACCCAAGCAAATTTATTGCATTGATGTAAGAAATTCTGTAAAGACAACGGTAGCCATAAGTCAACATGGCGGTCAGTTGTTTTGCCAATATGGAAGTGTCCATCACAAAAAACTAAGAATTGTTCTTTCTACAACAACATAAACCTGAATTTCATCTTGAAGTTATTACTTACTTTTATCTGTGGAAGTTTCTCCACTATTAGAAGTCACATTATCACTAACAGTGATGTCGTCATTGAAGCTGTGAAATAAATGTAACAAAATGTGAGCCCACCACTAATCATTAATCCCCATAAAGTCTCTAGTAATGGAGAAGATGTATGTCCTACCTGGTGGTATTGTCCAAATCATTATCTGAAGTTGGTATTTTCAGATCTGCGGGAGCAAAAAGCATAAATCTCTTTTTAGAATATTGCAATATGTAACATACCTGGCGGCGTCCTTGCATAGTGGTCCATCTCCCACTGTGCAAGAGCGCGCACTTGATCTCCTGTCCAGAATGTCTCTCTGGCTTCCCTCCATGCTGTCTGTTTGTGTCTGTTTCTGCTGCTTAAGGGCGGCGCCCGATCACTTCCTGCTTTTTGTACCTGCTGTGGGTCACACCTCTTGTGCGTCCTCAGCCTATTGCTGTCTGTCACCTGGTATATAGCTCAGCTGCGCCCATCTATCCCTGCCTGAGCATAGTGTTTCTTTCAGTGTGTGCTTGCACTCTGAAGGTGCCAGGTCCCGTTCTGTGTTCTCTTGTCTGCCTTTCCTGGAGGCTGTATTTCCAGGCCTGTCTGAACACGCTCCTAGCCTGTTCCTCCTGCCTTCTAGGGGCCGATTACCTACACCTGTTCCTGTATCTTGTCTGACCTGTCTGAACACGCTCCTAGCCTGTTCCTCCTGCCTTCTAGGGGCCGATTACCTAGACCTGTTCCTGTATCTTGTCTGACCTGTCTGAACACGCTCCTAGCCTGTTCCTCTCGCCTTCTAGGGGCTGATTACCTAGACCCGCTCCTGTATCTTGTCTGTCCTGTCTGAACACGCTCCTTGCCTGTTCGTCCTGCCTCTCTGGGGGCCGTATTCCCAGACCCGCTCCTGTATCCCGCTGCAGTGTCGGTCTCCTCCGTACACTCAGTTCCAGTCTGAACTCTCTCCTATCCTTTACCTGTTTTGCCTCTATGTCCGTTCCCTTCCTTTTTCTGCAGAGTCTGAACTCGTACCTAACTCCTGCTTGTTGTCTCTGTACTCCCGTTTGTGAGTTTGTGGTCCACTCGCTACTTCACTGCAAGTACCCTGTGGGTGTCTGGCTCTGCCTTTCCCTTCCTGTCTGTTCCGTGTGAACAGAGCCCTGTCCCCCCTACTCAGCCTAGCCTGCTCTGACTCCTTTGCTCACCGCTCCGGCGGTTCTAGCCTGCTCTGACTCCTTTGCTCACCGCTCCGGCGGTTCTAGCCTGCTCTGACTCCTTTGCTCACCGCTCCGGCGGTTCTAGTCTGCTCTGACTCCTTTGCTTACCGCTCCGGCGGTTCTAGCCTGCTCTGACTCCTTGCTCACTGCTCCGGCAGTCCTGTCCTGCCCTGCTTCTGCCCGCTGCTCCGGCAGTCCTGTCCTGCCCTGCTTCTGCCCGCTGCTCCGGCAGTCCTGTCCTGCCCTGCTTCTGCCCGCTGCTCCGGCAGTCCTGTCCTGCCCTGCTTCTGCCCGCTGCTCCGGCAGTCCTGTCCTGCCCTGCTTCTGCCCGCTGCTCCGGCAGTCCTGTCCTGCCCTGCTTGTGCTCGCTGCTCCTGCAGCCCTGTCCTGCTCTGTTCTTGCCCACCGCTTCGGGCGTTCCCTCTCTGCTGTGGTTGTCTACCGCATCTGCGGTTCTGTGACCCAGTCTGTACTGGGTCTTAACCTTTCTGTGCTCCAGCCCGTCCTTTCGGCCAGTACCTCCCTGCCTGCATACTCGCCTGTATCCACCCATCTGCATACCTGCCGTGTTTGCTTATATCCACCAGTCTGTGCCAGCCTAACCTGCCTGTTCCTGAGTCCCAGTGTGTACTGGGTCCTATCCCGCCTGTGTTCCTACCTGCTAGTGCCTCCCTGTCTGCACTCTAGCTGTGCTTGCCTGTACCCCTCTACCTGTATTGTTCCTGAGTCCCAGTGTGTACTGGGTCCTATCCCGCCTGTGTTCCTACCTGCTAGTGCCTCCCTGTCTGCACTCTAGCTGCGCTTGCCTTTACCCGCCTGCCTGCATACCAGTCGTGCCTGCCTATACCCTCCAGTCTGTGCGCCAGCCTAACCAGCCTGATCCAGTAATCCCTGTGTGGGTCAACCCCCGTGTCCGGAGTTTGACCTGGAGTAGCACCTGGTCCCTCTGCCCGGTTTCTCCCTGGTGCACTGGCGTCGTATGCCGTCGTGCCATCTTGGTCGGATCGGCCAGATACTTAGTCACGCCCCTCCAGGCACTCTCCGGTTCATGGTCCAGTGGAATCACTACAATCACACGCACACGCCGCTCAGCCCGGGCGTGTGCATAACACAATAGCAATGATTGAGGCTCAACATCAAAGAAACAAATGCTAATAAAGTATTCAGTACATCCCTATATGTACATGGGAAAAATGATCCCATTCCACTACAGTAAACTGCACTGAGGCCAACTTTAGTCAATGTGATTCTACATGAGAAGAAATTCATAAATCACATTTGTATCTGAATTGAGAAGGACATCATGAATATTCCTAACCAAATGTTGAAAATAAATTTTGAGTATTAATTCACTATCAGGGGAGTAAAATCACAGTTGTAGAAGGTGTGACCATGAGCAGACCTGTGGAGTCAGGGAGCCCGGCGACGCAGCATCTTTTTTAGCTATATGTGTGTCCGAGTATGCACATTCAGCTGAAAAGTATTGTGCCACAGAGAGCCGCCTGCTCCCTACACCACAACATCTATACAGGCCGCCGGGCAATCAGAGGCATGCCCATCGCGGATGGCACATGAGGCCACTTGCCATGAGCCAGTGCTAGCGACAGAGCAGAAAGAGACACTACTGGCTGTCGGAGCGGGGGGAGGTAAGAATAATCCTTTGTTTCAGTTTTTTTAATGTGTTGGAAAAGAACCCCAGGATAGGGTACACGAAGGGGCCAGAATAGGGGACATTAATACTGGAAGGGGCCAGGATTAGGGACATTATCAGCACAGAGGCCCAGACAGAGAACATTATTACAGGACAGGGGACTTAATTACAGAATGGGTGCCAGTACACGGGACATTACAGGAAGAAGCCAGGACGGGGGACATTACTATAGGATGGGGACAAGACAAAAGACATTGCTACAGGATAGGTGCCAAGAAGGGGGACAATATTACAGGATGAGGATGCCGGACGATAGACATTATTACAGGATAAGGGCCAAGAAGGGAGACAATATTACAGGATGAGGCAGGACGATAGACATTACTACAGGATAGGGGCCAGGAAGGGGGACAATATTACAGGATGAGGAGGCCGGACGATAGACATTATTACAGCATAAGGGCCAAGAAGGGAGACAATATTACAGGGTGGGGCAGGACGATAGACATTACTACAGGATAGGGGCCAGAAAGGGGGACAATATTACAGGATGGGGCAGGACAATAGACATTACTACAGGATAGGGGCCAGGAAGGGGGACAATATTACAGGATGGGGCAGGATGATAGACATCTTTACAGAATAGGTTCCAGGATGGAGGACGTTATTACAGGATGGCAGCCAAGATGGGGACAATCTTGTGACTTCTTGTACAGGGGAGACAGCGCAGGGTCAGAGCTGGGACAGCGCTGTGCACACGAGTGGTAACAGCACCTTAATAGCAGCATTTTTTTTTCTTCCTCACACACTGAGACAAGGAGGGCAGTTGAATACCCCTCTGTTCTAATTTTGCTACTAAACAAAAATCCCTAAACTAAAGTTTGTGTCACAGACAGTGTTCCTCTTGGATTGTGAGATGGTCGCCATTCACTTTTCCCTATCCAGATAGGTTGAGATCACTTGGACATTACTGTGTTAGCATTGAAGAGCCCGGGTGACATAGGCTTTGCTTGTACCTGGGTTTTTTATTAATAGTTACCTGGCTCCAGGACCACAACAACTTCGGTCAGGTCTGCCTCCTCCAGTATGCCCCGACGTCTCCGGACGCCATACAGGTAACTGTGAAACAGAGAAATATATTTATATAAACTAGTACAAAAGATAATATTCAGTTACCCACAAGAATATGCCCCTGCCCCTCCCCCACTACAGAGGGTGAGATATAAAAGTACAGTGTATACCAGTCCTAGTATATATTACATCATAATACAGCACCAGGACCGGGAGAACGGCAGCTACTGATTATATCACAGTCCACACAGCCCTGTAGTATTGCCCGGCTGCTGTAGTTACTGTGCCCCCTGTAGGTATTTTTTATTTATTTATTTTCCTCACTTATATAGCGCCATTAATTCCACAGCTCTTTACAGACATCAATGGCTCTGTCCCCACTGGGGTTCACAATCTAGATTCACTATGTCTTTGAAGTGTAAGAGGAAACCTGGACTACCCAGAGAAACCCACATTGTTGTGGCTGACATTCTAAACTCCCTATCAGTATGATTTTATAGTGTGGGAGGAAACCGGAGAACCCGGAGGAAACCCACGCAATCAAGGGGAGGATATACAAACTCCTTGCAGATGTTGTCCTTGGTGGGATTTGAACCCAGGACCCAGTGCTGCAAGACTACAGTGCTAACCACTGAGCCACCATACTGCCTATTTATATGGGAAAAGAATAATGTGATATGTAGAGGAGAAGATGGAAACTCACCAGCAGATCCAGATCCCGACCAAGAACGTAAACATTATCATCAGACACACGGGCTGGGCATAGCGACCAATGACTGGGAATAAAGAAACAAGATGCCGGTTATTAATTCCTTTCACAGGCGGAATATTCTAGAAGACAATGTCAGGATAAGGGGCGTCACATTATATATATAAGTGCAGGCAGGACTTGGTATAGGATGATGGGAGTAGAATCAGGAGATGAAGGAATTGACTACTCACTGTTATTATCGTCGCTGATCCTCAAGTTCAAGCTGGGGAATATCACAGCCCATGATCTCTGGGAAACCACTGTCCATAAGAGAAAGAAGGAAAATGAAGACATGAAACCCATGATAGCAGCAAGTGACCCCAATACTGTAACATGAAGGGGACAGAAGACTCCTTTAACTGAACCCTACAAACACAGTCCCCAGTGATAATGTCCATTACCTGCTTATATCATTAGAACTTTCTTAACTAAACATGAGCAAATCAACAAACATATAGAACAATTTTCTCCATTTTTATATTGTACAAAATTAACCCTCAAAAGACCCCACACATAGAGCACTGGGCCCAGCGCTGTGATGTCACACAGTGTCAGAATTCTATAGTGTGGGGGCAGGGCTGCTGAACGCTGCTGATGTCATCAGAGACACGACCGGACTGATGGCCAGTATATGGGAATATAATATGTACAGTGGATTCTACTTCCATTTACCTCTATGAAAAGCCGTATAGACATAATTATAGAATAATGGCTAGTTTTTTCATACTACAGCACCACTCCTGCCCATGACCCGTGTCCGGTATTGCAGTTCTATGACTTTCAAGAGAATGGCGATAAAATGCAATATCACACACAACTGTTTTATAACCAAAACCCATGAACATATAGAAAAAAATACAATATATAATCCTCATTTATCAATGTCTCTTACCTCCTGGTGTTTCAACAGGTCTCCCTTCTACACAATAGAAAACAATTGTGAACAGCACTACAGCAATGCTCCGCAAATCCATTTTCTCCAACATCAAACCCTCAAAAGACTCCAGTGTCCTCCAGCGCATAGATCACTGAGCGCTGCATTGTGATGTCACACAGGGTCAGAACTGCCAGCTGCGCTGATGTCATCAGTGATGTTTCACAACGTCAGTACTGCCAGCTGTGCTGATGTCATCAGTGATGTCGCACAGGGTCAGTACTGCCAGCTGTGCTGATGTCATCAGTGATGTTGCACAGGGTCAGAACTGCAAGCTGTGCTGATGTCATCAGTGATGTTGCACAGGGTCAGAACTGCCAGCTGCGCTGATGTCATCAGTGATGTCGCACAGGGTCAGTACTGCCAGCCGTGCTGATGTCATCAGTGATGTCGTCTGAATAAGGAGCAGTAGATGGAGTAATGATATTTAAAGGAAACATGTCATATGGTTTATGCCTTCTGAACTGCCCCCAGTAGGGTATACGTCATGAGACAGGCATCACCAACGTGTTACTATGATCCTAAATGCCCCAACAGATTGTAGAATAAAAACTTTTAAAGCTTTGTCGCTGGCTATGCAAATTAACTGTTTGCACCTGTGAGGAGTCGGGGACAGGAACAGTCTCTCTTCCCAACCGGAGATTCATATCCTGTGACCAGTCTGATTCATGGGCTGATCATTTACCTACTGGACATCATTCTTCTCCTAGATGAATTTCCGTGTTTGTCGCATATATTGTGACATGGCCGCTAGAGCTAATCCCTGACCACCCAGATGATGTAGACGGCCGCACAGAGACCATCTATTGTAATATATATATATATATATATATATATATATATATATATATATATATATATATATATATATATATATATATATATATATATATACAGTGCTGTGCAAAATGTTTAGGTGTGAAAAAAATGCTGCAAAGTAAGAAAGCTTTCACATACAGAAGTGTTAATAGTTTATTTTTATTAATTAACAAAATGCCAAGTGAATAAAGAAAAGACATTTTTCTAGGTTCACTTGTACAAAGTCATGGACTTTCTAGAAATATAGTCAGGTGTATAAGTAACCAATTGTAGCAAACAGGTAATAATGATTATTATTTTCACATGTACAGTGCCTTGTGAAAGTATTTGGCCCCCTTGAACTTTTCTACGTTTTGCCACATTTCTGCCTTCAAACATAAAGATATTAAATTCTAATTTTCTTGGGCAGAATCAACAACAAGTGGCACCCAATTGTGAAGTGGAACAAAATTTATTGGCTATTTTAAACTTTTTTAAAAAATTAAAAACTGAAAAGTGGGGCGTGCAATATTATTCGGCCCCTTTACTTTCAGTGCAGCAAACTCACTCCAGAAGTTCAGTGAGGATTTCTGAATGATCCAATGTTGTCCTAAATGACAACATAACAACACAAAATAATCAAGTCTCCGTATAAATGCATCTGCTCTGTGATAGTCTCAGGGTTCTGTTACAAGTGCAGAGAGCATCATGAAGACCAAGGAACACACCAGGCAGGTCCGAGATACTGTTGTGGTGAAGTTTAAAGCCGGATTTGTTTACAAAAAGATTTCCCAAGTTTTAAACATCTCAAGGAGCACTGTGCAAGCGATCATATTGAAATGGAAGGAGTATCAGACCACTGCAAGTCTATCAAGACCCGGCCGTCCCTCTAAACTTTCATCTCGAACAAGGAGAAGACTGATCAGAGATGCAGCCAAAAGGCCCATGATCACTCTGGATGAACTGCAGAGATCTACAGCTGAGGTGGGAGAGTCTGTCCATAGGACAACAATCAGTCATACACTGCACAAATCTGGCCTTTAAGGAAGAGTGGCAAGAAGATAGCCATTTCCTAAAGATATCCATAAAAAGTCTTGTTTGAAGTTTGCCACAAGCCACCTGGGAGACACACCAAACATGTGGAATAAGGTGCTCTGGTCAGATGAAACCAAAATCAAACTTTTTGGTCACAATGCAAAACGATATGTTTGGCGTAAAAGCAACACAGCTCATCACCCTCAAAACACCATCCCCACTGTCAAACATGGTGGTGGCAGCATCATGGTTTGGGCCTGCTTTTCTTCAACAGGGACAGGGAAGATGGTTAAAATTGATGGGAAGATGGACGGAGCCAAATTCAGGACCATTCTGGAAGAAAACCTGTTGGAGTCTGCAAAAAACCTGAGACTGGGACGGAGATTTATCTTTCAACAAGACAATGATCCCAAACATAAAGCAAAATCTACATTGGAATGGTTCAAAAATAAACGTATCCAGGTGTTAGAATGGCCAAGTCAAAGTCCAGACCTGAATCCAATCGAGAATCTGTGGAAAGAGCTGAAAACTGCTGCTCACAAACGCTCTCCATCCAACCTCACTGAGCTCGAGTTGTTTTGCAAGAAGAATGGGGAAGAATTTCAGCCTCTCAATGTGCAAAACTGATAGAGACATACCCCAAGCGACTTGCAGCTGTAATCGCAGCAAAAGGTGGCGCTACAAAGTATTAACTCAAGGGGGCCAAATAATATTGCACGCCCCACTTTTCAGTTTTTAATTTGTTAAAAAAAAATCTAAAATATGCAATAAATTTCGTTCCACTTCACGATTGTGTCCCACTTGTTGTTGATTCTTCCCCAAAAAAATTAGAATTTTATATCTTTATGTTTGAAGCCAGAAATGTGGCAAAAGGTAGAAAAGTTCAAGGGGGCCAAATACTTTCACAAAGCACTGTAGGTTGTAACTAGAGTTGACCGAACCTCTCAAGGTTCGATTTGGTTCAGATCAGCGAACTTCCCCATATTCTCCAAACAATTCGTCGTACAGTTTGACAAAAATATCCGAATCCCATTGCACTCAATCGGAGGCAAAAGCAAACTCATAGACAACACCTTCAAAAGGGGCCCAAAAGTTCCAAAGCAGCTCAAATTGAGGGCAGACACCAGGAAAAGTGGTATTGACATGCCCCCTGGGCCGTGGGGTACTCGGTGCCAGGCCGGTCGTTGCTAGGGGAGATGTGACAGTGGCGGTAACCCTGTCCGTGAACCAGGGCGGTCAATCAAAAGAGGATATTTACAGGAGATTTATAGTTCTGATATATATAGTTCGTGACGCCACCTGTGGTATGCGGCTATATGGAGCCGCCGCTGCAGGGCAGGTCCTCTGGAGCTGGTGTAAAAGCAGCAGAGTTGGTTTAGCTCTTCACAGGTAGAGCTTAGCTCCAGGGCTGTGCTGAGTTGTTATGGATGTTGCGGTGTAGTTGTTATGATCTGCAACATGTACTAAGGAAAGATAGGGGAAAGCTGTCCCTACAGTAAGACTAAGCTGAATCCCTACGATATAGCGGGCTGCCTGTTCCTAGTGAACAGACCCGCCTTAGTTCTCGGCTAGTCTGAGCGAAAACCTATAGAATTAAGGGAGGGGTCCCTAAAAGAACTAAGGACTGGGACAAAAATGGGACACCTCCTAAACAGAGAAGTTGTTGCAGGACACAAAAAGGCAAACTGACAAAAAGGTACCAGAGGTCCCAGAGGACCAAGTGAACAGACAGAGATAGGCACCGAAGCACCTGGCTAGAAAGACAGTCAAACAACAAGTCCAGCACAGCCAGAAGGGTGGAGCTGGAATATAAAGGCAGGTGGTCACGTGACCGCAAAACACAAGATGGAAAAAACAAACAGGAGGGTTCTAACAGGAGACCCACTCGTTAATAATGGGAACAACAAAGCATAGCCGCCTGCTGGCCCTTTAATAATAGTAAGGGCCGCCTGATGGCCCTATAAAAATAGTCTTTGTGACTTTCAGAGTCCTTCTATCATAAATGAAACAGGATGTGGCACACACCACATGGCTAGATAAGGTAGTAAAATGTTAAAATGACATTTACTGGTAAATGTTTTTTCACCATTGAAAGCAATGCAAAAGTAAAAAAATGCATCAAAAATGCTACGTGTGAGCATAGCCCAAGGTGTGGAGGAGCATTTTTGTTTTTGGTTATTTATTTTGCCTTATACACAAGTCATTATCCTGGAAAGGATGTTCTTTAACATATTTCCCAGGAAAATCCATTTTAGTTTCATTTTTGCATAAATGCGGGGGCATTTATGCATATAGCATTTATGCATACTTTATCGAAGTGCCATAATTTAGCAAAGTGCCCTGGCAGTTAGAAAATGGCATTGCTAATATTCATCTTTCTTCTCTTCTTACAGGTATATATTTTTCACTGCTTGTGTGATCTGTCCTGAAAACTGCATTATATCTCCATGCAATGCTCTGCAGCCTATCAATTTCTGGTATATATTTTTCACTGCTTGTGTGATCTGTCCTGAAAACTGCATTATATCTCCATGCAATGCTCTGCAGCCTATCAATTTCTGGTATATATTTTTCACTGCTTGTGTGATCTGTCCTGAAAACTGCATTATATCTCCATGCAATGCTCTGCAGCCTATCAATTTCTGGTATATATTTTTCACTGCTTGTGTGATCTGTCCTGAAAACTGCATTATATCTCCATGCAATGCTCTGCAGCCTATCAATTTCTGGTATATATTTTTCACTGCTTGTGTGATCTGTCCTGAAAACTGCATTATATCTCCATGCAATGCTCTGCAGCCTATCAATTTCTGGTATATATTTTTCACTGCTTGTGTGATCTGTCCTGAAAACTGCATTATATCTCCATGCAATGCTCTGCAGCCTATCAATTTCTGGTATATATTTTTCACTGCTTGTGTGATCTGTCCTGAAAACTGCATTATATCTCCATGCAATGCTCTGCAGCCTATCAATTTCTGGTATATATTTTTCACTGCTTGTGTGATCTGTCCTGAAAACTGCATTATATCTCCATGCAATGCTCTGCAGCCTATCAATTTCTGGTATATATTTTTCACTGCTTGTGTGATCTGTCCTGAAAACTGCATTATATCTCCATGCAATGCTCTGCAGCCTATCAATTTCTGGTATATATTTTTCACTACTTGTGTGATCTGTCCTGAAAACTGCATTATATCTCCATGCAATGCTCTGCAGCCTATCAATTTCTGGTATATATTTTTCACTGCTTGTGTGATCTGTCCTGAAAACTGCATTATATCTCCATGCAATGCTCTGCAGCCTATCAATTTCTGGTATATATTTTTCACTGCTTGTGTGATCTGTCCTGAAAACTGCATTATATCTCCATGCAATGCTCTGCAGCCTATCAATTTCTGGTATATATTTTTCACTGCTTGTGTGATCTGTCCTGAAAACTGCATTATATCTCCATGCAATGCTCTGCAGCCTATCAATTTCTGGTATATATTTTTCACTGCTTGTGTTATCTGTCCTGAAAACTGCATTATATCTCCATGCAATGCTCTGCAGCCTATCAATTTCTGGTATATATTTTTCACTGCTTCTGTGATCTGTCCTGAAAACTGCATTATATCTCCATGCAATGCTCTGCAGCCTATCAATTTCTGGTATATATTTTTCACTGCTTGTGTGATCTGTCCTGAAAACTGCATTATATCTCCATGCAATGCTCTGCAGCCTATCGATTTCTGGTATATATTTTTCACTGCTTGTGTGATCTGTCCTGAAAACTGCATTATATCTCCATGCAATGCTCTGCAGCCTATCAATTTCTGGTATATATTTTTCACTGCTTGTGTGATCTGTCCTGAAAACTGCATTATATCTCCATGCAATGCTCTGCAGCCTATCAATTTCTGGTATATATTTTTCACTGCTTGTGTGATCTGTCCTGAAAACTGCATTATATCTCCATGCAATGCTCTGCAGCCTATCAATTTCTGGTATATATTTTTCACTGCTTGTGTGATCTGTCCTGAAAACTGCATTATATCTCCATGCAATGCTCTGCAGCCTATCAATTTCTGGTATATATTTTTCACTGCTTGTGTGATCTGTCCTGAAAACTGCATTATATCTCCATGCAATGCTCTGCAGCCTATCAATTTCTGGTATATATTTTTCACTGCTTCTGTGATCTGTCCTGAAAACTGCATTATATCTCCATGCAATGCTCTGCAGCCTATCAATTTCTGGTATATATTTTTCACTGCTTGTGTGATCTGTCCTGAAAACTGCATTATATCTCCATGCAATGCTCTGCAGCCTATCGATTTCTGGAATATATTTTTCACTGCTTGTGTGATCTGTCCTGAAAACTGCATTATATCTCCATGCAATGCTCTGCAGCCTATCAATTTCTGGTATATATTTTTCACTGCTTGTGTGATCTGTCCTGAAAACTGCATTATATCTCCATGCAATGCTCTGCAGCCTATCAATTTCTGGTAGATATTTTTCACTGCTTGTGTGATCTGTCCTGAAAACTGCATTATATCTCCATGCAATGCTCTGCAGCCTATCGATTTCTGGTATATATTTTTCACTGCTTGTGTGATCTGTCCTGAAAACTGCATTATATCTCCATGCAATGCTCTGCAGCCTATCAATTTCTGGTATATATTTTTCACTGCTTGTGTGATCTGTCCTGAAAACTGCATTATATCTCCATGCAATGCTCTGCAGCCTATCAATTTCTGGTATATATTTTTCACTGCTTGTGTGATCTGTCCTGAAAACTGCATTATATCTCCATGCAATGCTCTGCAGCCTATCAATTTCTGGTATATATTTTTCACTACTTGTGTGATCTGTCCTGAAAACTGCATTATATCTCCATGCAATGCTCTGCAGCCTATCAATTTCTGGTATATATTTTTCACTGCTTGTGTGATCTGTCCTGAAAACTGCATTATATCTCCATGCAATGCTCTGCAGCCTATCAATTTCTGGTATATATTTTTCACTGCTTGTGTGATCTGTCCTGAAAACTGCATTATATCTCCATGCAATGCTCTGCAGCCTATCAATTTCTGGTATATATTTTTCACTGCTTGTGTGATCTGTCCTGAAAACTGCATTATATCTCCATGCAATGCTCTGCAGCCTATCAATTTCTGGTATATATTTTTCACTGCTTGTGTGATCTGTCCTGAAAACTGCATTATATCTCCATGCAATGCTCTGCAGCCTATCAATTTCTGGTATATATTTTTCACTGCTTGTGTGATCTGTCCTGAAAACTGCATTATATCTCCATGCAATGCTCTGCAGCCTATCAATTTCTGGTATATATTTTTCACTGCTTGTGTGATCTGTCCTGAAAACTGCATTATATCTCCATGCAATGCTCTGCAGCCTATCAATTTCTGGTATATATTTTTCACTACTTGTGTGATCTGTCCTGAAAACTGCATTATATCTCCATGCAATGCTCTGCAGCCTATCAATTTCTGGTATATATTTTTCACTGCTTGTGTGATCTGTCCTGAAAACTGCATTATATCTCCATGCAATGCTCTGCAGCCTATCAATTTCTGGTATATATTTTTCACTGCTTGTGTGATCTGTCCTGAAAACTGCATTATATCTCCATGCAATGCTCTGCAGCCTATCAATTTCTGGTATATATTTTTCACTGCTTGTGTGATCTGTCCTGAAAACTGCATTATATCTCCATGCAATGCTCTGCAGCCTATCAATTTCTGGTATATATTTTTCACTGCTTGTGTGATCTGTCCTGAAAACTGCATTATATCTCCATGCAATGCTCTGCAGCCTATCAATTTCTGGTATATATTTTTTCACTCCTCTAGCTTTTTTATTCCATGATACTTAAAGGTCATCACACTTACTTTAAGAGTTTATGATCCATGCCGAGTTTACTAGTCTGTTTTTTTTTTTTTTTTTCCCTGCACTTTATGGTCTCCTGTTGTCTTTTAAGCTAGTGATTGATTGTTAATGAGTTAAATCTGTGCAGATCTAAGCAGATACGTCCCTATATATTGAGACTTAGTTAAGGGGAGGCATTTATGCGGGGGCATTTATGCATATAGCATTTATGCATACTTTATCGAAGTGCCATAATTTAGCAAAGTGCCCTGGCAGTTAGAAAATGGCATTGCTAATATTCATCTTTCTTCTCTTCTTACAGGTATATATTTTTCACTGCTTGTGTGATCTGTCCTGAAAACTGCATTATATCTCCATG
The DNA here is from genome assembly GCF_046119375.1 of Phyllobates terribilis. Taxonomy (NCBI): domain Eukaryota; kingdom Metazoa; phylum Chordata; class Amphibia; order Anura; family Dendrobatidae; genus Phyllobates; species Phyllobates terribilis. The sequence continues at coordinate 62,910 of NW_027363903.1, forward strand.
CAATGCTCTGCAGCCTATCAATTTCTGGTATATATTTTTCACTGCTTGTGTGATCTGTCCTGAAAACTGCATTATATCTCCATGCAATGCTCTGCAGCCTATCAATTTCTGGTATATATTTTTCACTGCTTGTGTGATCTGTCCTGAAAACTGCATTATATCTCCATGCAATGCTCTGCAGCCTATCAATTTCTGGTATATATTTTTCACGGCTTGTGTGATCTGTCCTGAAAACTGCATTATATCTCCATGCAATGCTCTGCAGCCTATCAATTTCTGGTATATATTTTTCACTGCTTGTGTGATCTGTCCTGAAAACTGCATTATATCTCCATGCAATGCTCTGCAGCCTATCAATTTCTGGTATATATTTTTCACTGCTTGTGTGATCTGTCCTGAAAACTGCATTATATCTCCATGCAATGCTCTGCAGCCTATCAATTTCTGGTATATATTTTTCACTGCTTGTGTGATCTGTCCTGAAAACTGCATTATATCTCCATGCAATGCTCTGCAGCCTATCAATTTCTGGTATATATTTTTTCACTCCTCTAGCTTTTTTATTCCATGATACTTAAAGGTCATCACACTTACTTTAAGAGTTTATGATCCATGCCGAGTTTACTAGTCTGTTTTTTTTTTTTTTTTTTCCCTGCACTTTATGGTCTCCTGTTGTCTTTTAAGCTAGTGATTGATTGTTAATGAGTTAAATCTGTGCAGATCTAAGCAGATACGTCCCTATATATTGAGACTTAGTTAAGGGGAGGCATTTATGCGGGGACATTTATGCATATAGCATTTATGCATACTTTATCGAAGTGCCATAATTTAGCAAAGTGCCCTGGCAGTTAGAAAATGGCAGTTGGACAGGGCAGGAGACAGGTAAGACATGCAAGACAATTAAACAAACTTGCTTCCAGGTCATCTTTTTGGCAAACAGTATTCACCATTTGTATCTGTGCCATTTATTTTCTGGCTGCTACAATCATCCACATTCACCGTTCACCCACAAATGCGGCACACTTCATCCATATTAATCCCTCACTCCTCTCTTCTCCTATGTACAGTTGTCATGCTCTCTTCACAATGTTATACCACGCAGATCCATTCATTCCCACCATACAACGCAGGAAACGCTCTCACAAATCACTCAATCATCTGCTCACTCTCTGTATCTTCCTTCTATTAGTCGCAGGTGATATTTCTCCCAACCCAGGACCCTCCAGTAATAATAACACTAACTCTTTCCCTGTTACATTCAGAAACCCTGCTAATCTCATTAAGATTCCCTGCATATCTTCTGTCTCATTCAACTGTGCCCTTTGGAATGCACGCTCAGCTTGTAATAAACTCTCTTACATCCATGACTTTTTCCTCTCTAATTCCCTCAACCTTCTGGCTCTCACTGAAACCTGGATCCAGCAGTCGGACACCACCGCCGCTGCAGCTCTCTCCTATGGTGGCCTACATTTCTCTCATACCCCGCGACCTGACAACAGATCAGGTGGAGGTGTTGGTCTGCTTCTTTCAACAAAATGTACTTTTCAGGTTATCCCCCCTGTACCCTCCCTTATCTTCCCGTCCTTTGAGGCCCACACAGTCAGACTCTACCGGCCCTTCTCCCTGCGAGTGGCGGTTGTCTATCGCCCCCCAGGTCCCCCCCGTCAATTCCTGGATCACTTTGCTGCCTGGCTTACAAATTTTCTATCCTGCGACATCCCCACGATAATCATGGGAGACTTTAACATCCCAATTGGCGATCCTCTTTCCCCATCTGCCACGCATCTTTTATCATTAACCTCCTCCTTCGGCCTTTCACAGCTTGCTAATTCTCCTACACATGAGGACGGGAACACATTGGACCTGATCTTCTCCCGGCTTTGCTCAGTACATGACTTTACTAACTCTCCCCTTCCACTCTCTGACCATAATCTTCTTTCATTCTCTGTCAAGAACTGTGACTTTACTCAAGACACTCCCACCGTCCACACTTATAGAAATTTACGCGCCATTAACACCCAGAAATTTATAAAAAGGTTGCAATCATCATTGGCCCCAATCTCCTCCCTCTCATGTCCCGAATCTGCATTGAAGCATTATAACAAAATAATGCTATGCGCCCTGGATGAAGCCGCACCTCCTACACAAAGAACAATTCGGCATAGACGGCGACAACCCTGGCACACGCCTCAAACACGTCTTCTCCAGAGGTACTCCAGGTGCGCTGAACGGCTGTGGAGAAAATCAAATCTGCCCGAAGATTTCCTCCACTATAAATTTATGCTGAAAACATATAACTCTGCCCTTCACCTCTCCAAACAAACCTACTTTAACAACCTCATCATCTCACTTTCCAATAATCCTAAACGACTCTTTGACACGTTTCATTCTCTCCTCAATCAAACAGCACAGGCCCCGACCACCGACCTCAGCGCTGACGATCTGGCTAACTATTTCAAAGAAAAAATTGACCATATCCGACAGGAAATTTTCTCCCAATCCCCAAATGTTATGCATGCTCCCCCCCGCCACATTGTATCTTGCTCATTTTCTGACTTCGAACCAGTCACGGAAGATGAAGTGATCAGGCTCCTTGCATCTTCTCGCCCTACCACCTGCACCAGCGACCCTATTCCCTCACATCTCCTTCAGTCCCTTGCTCCAGCTGTCACCTCTCACCTAACTAAAATTTTCAACCTTTCCCGCTCATCTGGTATCTTTCCCTCTTCTTTTAAACACGCCAGCATACAACCATTACTTAAAAAACCATCCCTCGACCAGAACTGCACGGCCAACTACAGACCTGTTTCCAATCTTCCCTTTATCTCTAAACTCCTGGAACGCCTGGTCCACTCCCGTCTAATCCGCTATCTCTCAGACAACTCTCTTCTTGACCCTTTACAATCTGGTTTCCGCTCTTTACATTCTACTGAAACTGCCCTCACTAAAGTCTCTAATGATCTACTAACAGCTAAATCTAATGGTCACTACTCCCTGCTGATTCTCCTGGATCTCTCTGCAGCATTTGACACTGTGGATCACCAGCTCCTCCTCACTATGCTCCGCACTATTGGCCTCAAGGACACGGTTCTCTCCTGGTTCTCCTCTTATCTCTCTGACCGCTCCTTCTCTGTGTCTTTTGCCGGCTCCTCCTCCTCCCTACTTCCTCTTACTGTCGGGGTTCCTCAAGGATCAGTCCTAGGCCCCCTTCTTTTCTCCTTATACACCGCTCCTATTGGACAAACAATCAGTAGATTCGGTTTTCAGTACCATCTCTATGCTGATGACACCCAATTATACACCTCTGCTCCGGACATCACCCCTGCATTACTACAAAAGACCAGTGATTGTCTTTCTGCTGTGTCTAACATTATGTCCTCCCTCTACCTAAAACTGAATCTGTCAAAAACTGAACTACTCGTCTTTCCTCCCTCCATTAATCTACCTGTGCCCAATATTGCCATCTCCGTTTGTGGCTCAACCATTACTCCCCAGCTACAAGCCCGCTGTCTTGGGGTCATTTTTGATTCAGATCTTTCTTTCACTCCTCACATCAAATCACTCGCTCGTTCATGTCATCTACACCTCAAAAACATCTCAAGAATCAGGACTTTTCTCACCTTTGACTCGGCAAAAACTCTTACTGTCGCTCTTATTCATTCTCGTCTTGACTATTGCAACGCTCTACTAATCGGTCTCCCTCTTACTAAACTCTCCCCTCTCCAATCCGTCCTGAACGCAGCAGCCAGGATCATATTCCTCGCCAACTGCTACTCAGATGCCTCTTCCCTGTGCCAGTCATTGCATTGGTTGCCCATCCAATATAGAGTTCGTTTTAAACTGATCACGCTTACCCACAAAGCGCTCCATGCTTCAGTACCCCCCTACATCTCCTCCCTTGTCTCAGTCTACCACCCTACACGTGCCCTCCGTTCTGCAAATCACTTGAAACTAAAATCCTCCATAATCCGAACTTCCCACTCCCGTCTCCAAGATTTCTCGCGTGCTGCGCCAATTCTCTGGAATGCACTACCCAGGACAGTTCGATTAATTCCCAATACCCACAGTTTCAAGCGAACCCTAAAAACACATTTCTTTAGACTGGCGTATCACCTAAATACACTCTGTCCATCCCAGCTTTCCCCCATATTAAAATCTTCTTCAACTTCGGGTTCAAACCAACCATGCACATAAAAGCCTCTGTCAGGACTGCACACATACTGGCTGGCGACCAGTCCATGTATTATTATTTATCCTATTCAGTATATCAAGGCTGCATTATACAATATATGTACTTTTTACCTTTTGTGTCTCCCCCACTTCCTCATAGACTGTAAGCTCGCGAGCAGGGCCCTCACTCCGTTCGATATGAGATATGCTTATTCTGTATTGTCTGTATAAGTCCCCCCTAAAATTTGTAAAGTGCTGCGGAATATGTTGGCGCTATAAAAATAAACTATTATTATTATTATTATTATTATTATTATTATTATATTTATTGTCAGTGCGTAAAAGTGGCGTAATTCTCTGACAAGATTGTTGACAGACATGACCTGGGAGTCAGAAATGCTTCCAGGGGTCTTCCCCATGCTGTTCCCATGTTATTTGAGCACTGTTCCCATTAATTTGGGCAATTTTTAGTCCCTCTGCAGACCGCTGGGGGGAGCTGCCAGTAGAATGCTCGAGTTTCCCATAGACTTACATTGGGCTCGTTATTCGGTCTGAGCACCCAAGTATTCCAATTTGCTCGACTCGAACAACGAGTACCCAAGCATTTTAGTACTCACTCATCACTAGTGGAGACTCCAAGTTGGGTCTCCATCTGGTGGATTTCCTGTAGGGGAAGGGTATCAGAGGCCCATTATACTATTTCAATTCTGGGGAAATTGATAATGTCTGTAAAGTGCTGTGAAATTAATGGTGCTATATAAGTGAGTAAAATAAATAAATAAATAAAAATTGATTTCACTTTAGTGGTATCTTCCCATAATTCTTGTAATTGTTTGGTCCCCAAGTTGGGTCTCATTCATGTGTGTTGCCCAGCTATCAGAGCACCTGTCATTCATCCACCTGTTACTGATCAAAGTTTAAGCTAGAAATGCTGCTCTAAGCCCTGTCCAATGCTGAAATGTGGCCTGGTTTCAGCACCACGCTATTAGTACAACCAATTTAGATTCTGAAATTTGGACTTCTGGATGAAGCACAATATTACAGAAAATATTTATAGGCTGAAATGTGGCCTGGTTTCTGGACCATGCTATTAGCATAAAGAATTTAGATTTTCAAATGTGGATTCCTAGCAAGAGGACAATACTAGCACAAAATAATTAAAAACTGAAATGTGGTATGGTTTCTGTACCACGGTAGTACCAGAAAAAAATAGATTTTCTAATGTGGGGCCCTGGTTAGAGCAGAATCTCAGCGTAAAACAATTACAACCTCACTCCTGCTTCTGTTCTCTGCTGGTGACAGTTTACAACTGCCAAGTTTGGTGTTGAAGGAGTAGTCCATATTTGTAGCAGTCTGTTGGTATTTTTTTTCAAGGAGATATCTGCATGGTTTTGGTATTGTGTATATCCTTATCCTCTTCCCATTTGGTTGGTCCCTCCTACTGTTCTCTTGATTTCCACTTTTTTATTTTTTGAGAGTATTTGTATGATTGCAGTTTCCTTTTATCCTTGTCTGTTTTCCCTGTCTGTCTGCTATGCTCTCCTATACACATCTGTCCCATACCTCCTTGGGTGGGGGATGAAACAGTTCAGTGTGCATTTAGGAGGGTAGCAAGGTACAAGGCCCCAGCATATCGATTATCTGGGGTAATCTGGGGAACAGGAATAGCCAAGGGCCCCCCTAGCTTGAGGGACAGGGAAGGAGCCCATTGCCCTGGGAAATCCTGCTACAGTATTGTGACATCCCACTAGGTAGTAATTTGGTATCTAAACATAAAATCCTATATGCTTCTCTCAAAGTAAGCTGTTTTAACCAATCTCCACAACGTCTAGGGTATGCAACTTCTTCAATGACAAAAACCACTAAATGTGTGTGATTATGAACAGGGACAAAATGTTTTGTTGCACCTGAGTATGTGCTGCTGTTGTTGTTGATAATATTTTCAACATGTTCTGCAATTCTTTTTTTTTTTACATTTTCTTGTAGTGCAACCTATATATTTTATTTTGCACATTTGGCATTCTATGTAATAAACAATGTATTTGGAGTGCCAGGGTGAGGACATACTTTGTAGGTGAAGTTAGAGTGCGATGCGATTCTGTCCCACAGATGAGGAGAACAGTGGCAGCCCCTCACCAGTGATATCTATACCCCCAGCTTCTTCAGTGATGTTTATGCCTCCCACTGATGTCTATGGCCCCCAAGCCTCCCCAGTGATGTTTATGTGTCACCCTGGCCTGGATGCCACAAGTATAATAAAGCTGTGTCTGAGAGCAAGGGGGAGGTTCTCTAGTCAGGGGAACATTAGCATGCAGTGCCTCCTGTCTCAGGCCAGTAGGGGGAGCAGGCTGCCCCTATAAAAGCTGGAACCGGGGGCAGGGTTAGAGAGAACTGGACGACCTGTCTCAGCACTGAGAAGTGTCCAGAGCAGAGAGGGACAGCTGTATTGCACCCTAAGAGGAAGTGTGGCAGTAGAAGAGCCACAAGCCAGAGACAAGAGGCGAAGTGAGCCTGTCTTGGCAGACAAAGAACTCCATTTTACCAGACTTTGGTGTCTGGGGCTGTGAGGATTCCACGTCCTGCAGCAGATAACCAGTCCGCAGGGGACTGTATGTTCCTTGGCCTAAGAAGCCCGGAGGGTCTGCCACAACAGAAGGGACCAGTAAAGCCGTACCAGGCTGGGAGCAGAAAGGAACCCACGTCGCAGGCCATACAGGCGAGAATACACGGAAAGCTCGGAAACGTGGGCTGTTACCCTATAAGGAGGAGATAGCCAGAAGGAGCGCAGAGAGCACGGTAGGCCTACACCCTCACCCTGACCAGGGCCAATTTCCCAATTGCTCTCAGACATCCAGGTCCCCTCCTAGCCGGGACTGTTTGTGGGTCAGTTTACCTGCTCTAGTAAAGACCCTGGACTGCAATCTGTTGTCTGTGTGCTCCTTGCTCCTCCAGCACTATCAGCACTGGGACTCTCACCACCATCACTCCCACCATCCACTACACTGCCCTGGGGCTGCACTCTTCCCGTGGGGAGTCACACCACCTCAGCTGCATACACCATCAGCCCCAGCGGTCTGCCCAGCAGCGGCGGTTCCTAATGACCGCAAATCCACGGGTGGCGTAGTCAGACGTTATCAACAGCACATAGCAGACTACCACTGGCCTGACCACCCTGAGCCACGGAACCAGGTTGCCACTACTACCCCCATCGTTCCCCTATTGCCCAGATCCGAGTGCCCCACGGCCCAGGGGGCAAGTCAGCTTTGGCGTAGTCGGCAGGATTGAGACGAACCCGCCACAAACGGGTATTGCGTGCCTGAAAGAGACTGTACACGCACCTGAAAAGAGGTTTCCCGCCATCCGGAGCCGTTTCCCGCCATTTCCAGCCGTCTCCCGCCATCTTCTGTCGGTTCCCGCCATCTTCAGCCGCTTTCCTGCCATCGGACGCCATCTTCAGGACGCCGCGCAGGAAGAAGAGGGACGTGGACGTCCAAACGGCACGAGACTCGAAGCTTCGCCCCACGCACCGACGCTGCGCAAGGTCCTGGAAGGGAGAGAGAGTGACGCTGACGTCACCAGGACGCGACGCAAGGTCCTCGCCCGGAGCAGCATCAGCGGAGCCGCGGCCTACAGAAGAGGATCGTCGGAAGGTAGGCCGCGCTTAACTAAGGGGGAGGAAGATGTCAGACACGGAGGCGCCCACTACCACCAGCGCAGCTGCAGCAGCGGTGATGCCATTTTCCCTGCCCTACATCCCTGAAGCGGCCTGGCTGCCTAAGTATTCAGGGGAGCCCCATGCCCTAACTGACTTTAAGGAAAGGCTGTACAGTTTGTTCCAAGTCTACCCCCTGACAGAGGAACAGAAGGTTAGCGTACTGACAGGGCAGTTAACTGGCGCAGCCCAGCGGGAGGTAAAGTAATGGCCCGCTGAGGAGAAAAGAACTGTAAAGGGTATTCTGGCCCAGCTGCGGGGTACCTTTGACACACGTACCTCCGCTGAAATTAAAATGAGGTTCTATGGATGCAAGCAGCGGGCACAGGACAGCATCAGAGACTATGCCCTAAATTTGCAGGAAGCCCCGAGGGCCATCCAACAAGCTGACCCAGGCAGCGTGCAGGATACTGATAAGCTCCTAACAGAACAGTTCATAGAAGGTCTGCTGTCTAGCGCCCACAGGACCCAGCTGCGCCTCATGTTCTTTCAGAACCCTGATCTGACCTTTGCCCAATTCAAGGACAGGGCCATAAGGGTGCTCCGTGAACCCGCAACAAGTGGCGCTATAAACCCCTGGCGCCCTGCTCTCACCTACCACCAGGAGGCGGGGCCCTCCCCTATGGACTCTGTGGGGGCTGATGCACAGGCCCTGAACCAAGCCCCATCGAAAGATCTGCACCACCAAGTCCAGGAGCTGACCAGGAGCGTAGGGGCGTTGACCAGGACCGTCCAGGCGTTACAAGCGGACCCGTCAAGACCCATCGACCTGGCTTCAAGTCCGAAGGATGTCCCGTGGCATCGACAGAGGAGGATCCCGTCGTTCCGAGGGAGGCCCACAGACCGCTGCGCAGAGGATGGACAGCCCATTTGCCGTCGATGCAACCAGCTCGGACACATTTCCAGGTACTGTAATTTAAACGGGTCCAACCTGGGGCAGAGGGCCAACCCCCAGGCATAAGATCACCAGGCCCTTATAATTGGCGTGATAAGTATGTTGGGGGGAGCCCGATTTTACCCGTGGTGCTGGACGGTATCCCCATGAGCGCCTTGCTGGATACTGGGTCGCAAGTAACCACTATCCCTTATGTACTTTTTAAGCAGTATTGGACTGATGCTGACATCACACGGTATCCAGACAGTAACTTGAGCATCATCGCCAGTAATGGCTTACCCGTGCCGCAGATGGGGTTCAAGGAGATGACCATTAAAATTGGTAAAGTTGAACTACCGGCACAGGGAGTAATTATTGTGGACATTGACCGTCGTGAAAGTCACCCTAAAATAACTGTGGGTACTAACGTGATTGAAAATTGTCTTTCAGAGGTAATTGTAATTCTACAACAGGTGGCGGTGAATGCTAGTTCCAGCCAACAGAGAGTCCTCAACAAGGAGATAAAAGCCCTGATGAGACGGCAGCATTTAGAACTGTCTGGTGGTGAGATCGGTAGCGTAAGACTGAGTGACCCATTCCCCATTTCCATGCCTCCCAAAAGTGAAATGATGATCTGGTGTCGGACTGCAATCGGGTTGAGAGGTAGAGACTACCAAGCCATGGTAGAACCCGTTTACTCAGACAGCAGGCCCACCATTTTGACAGCCAGGGGGGTGGTTGATGTCCGCCATGGGAGGGTGCCCGTCCGCATTCTCAACATTGGGGAGAGAGAGGTACACTTATCCAGGTACGCTACACTTGTCAAACTGTTTGTTGTCGAACACCAAGCTATCAGGGCCGTGGAACCCTTGCCTCCATCTCCTCAGGCGGAGGGTTATTGCCTCCCAGAAACAAAAGGAGGACTGGTGCCAGAAACTCCATGTGGGTGCTGACTCCACTCCCCTGCACCAAAAACAAGGAGTCTACCGGGTGGTATAGGAGTACGAGAGAGTCTTTAGTAAGCACCCGCTAGACTTCGGCAGAGTAAAGGGGATAGAACACCACATCCCCACAGGGAGCCACCCACCGATAAAAGAAAGACACAGACCTGTACCCCCTGCACATTATCAGAACTCCAAGGGTATGCTGCGGGAAATGAAAGAAGCTGCGGTCATTAGAGATAGCTGTAGCCCCTGGGCAGCCCCCCTGGTTCTGGTAAAAAAGAAAGACGGCACCATGAGAATGTGCGTGGACTATAGGCAAATCAACCGTATCACCCACAAAGACGCATATCCGCTGACTAGAATAGAGGAGTCTTTAGCCGCACTAAAATCAGCTAACTTCTTTTCTACTTTGGACCTTACTAGCGGGTACTGGCAGGTTCCTGTGGCAGAGGCTGACAAGGAGAAGACCGCCTTCACCACCCCGATGGGACTGAGTGAGTTCAACTGCATGCCCTTCGGACTCTGCAACGCACCAGGGACCTTCCAGAGGCTGATGGAATGCTGTCTACGGCATCGAAACTTCGAGACGGTCCTCCTTTAACTGGACGATGTTATCGTCTATTCGAAGACCTACGAGGACCATCTAAAGCAGGGTTCCCCAACTCCAGTCCTCAAGGCCCACCAACAGGTCATGTTTTCAGGATTTCCTTAGTATTGCACAGGTGATGGAATTATTGCCTGTGCAGGTGATGCAATTATCACCTGTGTAATACTAAGGAAATCCTGAAAACATGACCTGTTGGTGGGCCTTGAGGACTGGAGTTGGGGAACCCTGATCTAAAGCACCTGGCCGAGGTGTACGAAGCCCTGGCAGGCTATGGCCTGAAGGTGAAACCATTGAAGTGTCACCTGTTGAAACCGAAGGTCCAGTACCTAGGGCACGTGGTAAGCGCGGAAGGAGTGGCCCCCGACCCTGACAAGGTCACGGCAATCAAGAGCTGGCCAAGCCCCTCGAACATCAAAGAGGTGAGACAGTTCCTCGGGTTGGTAGGCTACTACCGAAGGTTCATCCCCGGGTTCACTAAGATGGCAGCTCCTATGCAGGACCTCCTGATAGGACAGTCTAAGTTCAGAAGTCAAAAGCCACCCTTCAAGTGGGATAAACCGGAAGAGGAGTCCTTCCGCCAGTTGAAGATGGCCCTCATGGGGGATGAGATCCTGGCCTACCCTGATTATGGCCAGCCTTTTATCCTTCACACAGACGCCAGTAATGTGGGACTGGGAGCCGTACTGTCCCAAAACCAACAGGGCAGAGAAAGGGTGATCGCGTACGCCAGCCGGAAGCTGAGGCCCACCGAGAGGAACCCGGAGAATTACAACTCCTTCAAGCTAGAATTCTTGGCGGTGGTGTGGGCCGTAACGGAATGCTTCAAGCATTACCTGGCCTCCGCAAAGTTCACCGTGTACACGGACAACAACCCGTTGACACACCTGGACAATGCGAGACTGGGTGCCATGGAACAGCGGTGGATGGCCCGTCTCTCCAACTATGACTTTGTGATCAAGTACCGGGCAGGCAAAACCAATGCCAACGCTGACGCCCTATCGAGAATGCCTCACTTACCTGAAGGTGACGAAGACCCAGAAGAGCTGGAGGAGGTAGAACTCCCCGCGTTTCACCGGTATGGAGCCGCTCAATACTCCCACCGCGTGAAGGAGGAGGATCTAACAACCGTGATGATTAATCCCCTACCTCACCACAGCTGGGCCGAGACCCAAGATAGTGACCCTGCCATCCGCCTAGTGAAAGATCTGCTGACCCAGGAAGATGCCCGCATGGATCCGGATGCTCCAGAGGAAGCCAAGCAGCTATGGAAAGAGAAGAGCAAGCTGTTCCTCTACGAAGGCAAGCTGTGCATAAGGATTGTCAACCACCGGACGCACGAGCTGACCTGGCAAGTCGTGGTTCCAAGGCAGGATGCAGCTATGGTCCTGGGGGCTTACCATGACAGAGCGGGGCACTTCGGTTGGAAGAAACTGGAGTTCCTGCTAAGAGGACGGTTCTTTTGGGTCGGCATGAGAGGGGCTGTAGAGAAGTGGTGCAGAGACTGTGGCCCTTGTCACCTAAGGAGGAAGGACCGTGCCAGCCAGAAGACGCCCTTGAGGCCCATCGTCACCACGCAGCCTCTTGAGCTGGTAGCTCTGGACCACGTCAAATTGGCTCCAAGCCTGTCAGGATACATCTACGCCCTGACAATCGTGGACCACTATTCCCGTTTTCTAGTGGTGGTCCCGGTGAAAGATTTGACAGCCCAAACGGCGGCCAGAGCCTTCCAGCAATACTTCTGCCGTCCACACGGGTATCCGGAACAGGTCCTGACGGACCAGGGTCCAGCGTTCAAGGCTGAAATCTTCCAAGAGTTCTGCAACCTCTATGGCTGTAAGAAGATTCGGACAACGCGATACCACCCACAAACCAACGGGATGTGTGAGAAAATGAACAATATAGTCATTGATCTCCTGAAGACGTTGCCCCTGGAGGAACGCAGCCTGTGGCCAGAAAAACTGCCGGATCTGATAGACTTATACAATCATATTCCAGTGAACGCTACAAACTGCACCCCGGCTTACCTGATGCGAGCCAGACCAGGTAAGCTGCCCGTAGACCTGGAGATGGGAGTCCTAACACCTGAGGACACCTCCCCGGATGCGGACTGGGATACGGAAAGGCAACTGCAGTACAAGAAGGTACAGGAGAGTGTGGAGAAGAGCCTGGCCCAGGTGAGAGAGAAGCAAGAAAGACTCTTCAACCAACACGCCCCTGCTGGTCCCCTAGAACGTGGTGAGCAGGTCCTTAAGCGAAAGAGAAGGCTACATAAGTTGGACGACCAGTGGGAAAGGGAACCCTACACCGTACTGCAGTCTGACCATGACAACCCGAAGGTGTGCGTGATCACCAAGGACGGAGGAGAAACCACTAGTACCGTCTCCAGGGACCACCTCAAAAGATGCCCCGAGCAACTCCGTAGTGCAGAAGAGGATCAAAGTGACCTTGAACCCGCAGAGGACAAGGAAGAAATGATCAGCACCGTTCTCGGAGAGTTCCCTCAGTCCTGGACTCGGATAAACAATGCCATAGTGGTACCCGTCCTGCATTTCCTGCAACCGGCACAGCAACAAACAACACCAGAACCAGAAGGTGAAGAGGAGCAAGCAGTTACAGAGGCAGAAGAGCCTGTACCAGCAGCCCAGGAGAGTCAACCCTCTGCTGACAGTGAACCTGCCATGCCTGCGGTAAGCCAAAGGACCCGCAGACAGCTGCCTGCCCTACCTGTACACCCAGCTGGTAGCTGTACCCCTAACGCTAGTGGGGAAAGCCAGGTCGGTCCACCACCAGACAGTGGGTTAAGGAGTAGAGATGAGCGTTGTTCTACTCGAACTGTTCGCCAATCTCAAATTCGAGCTGTTTTGGGCGGTGTTCGAGCCGGTCGGCGAACACGAACAATTTGAGAAAAATTCGGCTGTTCGAGGTTATGTTCGATAACTGTTCGTGCACCAAAATCATAACTGGATTTTTTCTCAGTAATGATGAAAATTAATGTTAATACGCAGTTTGAGTGTACAGCGGGGCAGGGGGAGGGGCAGGGGATGGATCTCTGCAGGAACAATGAAGATCTCCATTTTTTTTTCTCTTTCCCGCATTTGCAGTGGGGAGGTGCAATCTGTCAGCCTATCAGCAGCGCACACACGGAGCGAAGTGCTTTTTTTCACACAAGCAAGGGCATGTGTGATTGGCAGTGTATGTCACATGTCCTTGCCCTATAAGACCAAGCCATTTTCCCCGTCGCCACCATTTTCTCACTGCTGCAGCTGCGTGTTAGACGGCACCGCTGTTGCTGTGTGCGCTATACCTTGTTAATTTCAAGCCATTTTTCGCACAAATATACAGATAGCTTGGGAGTAGGGAATAGTTGTGATTGCAGTCCTTTTAAGGACTAGGTTACAGCATTTCCTACGACTTTTATCAGGCAGGTCTGTGCTCTTAAATAGATAGATTGTGGGAGTAAAGACTAATTGTAACTGGAGTCCTTTTCAGGACTAGGTTACATCAGTTCCTATCAGTTTTTGCCAGGCAGGTCTGTGCCAGTGCTGTGCAAGTTTTTTTCACAGCATTTGGCTGAATCTAGCAAAGCTAATCCTTTTTGGCCTATTGCAGAGTGTGTTAGTCAGTGGAGTAGCCTATCTGTGTTGCAAGATATACCACCTGTGTATAGAATACCAATTTTTTTACTGCACCTAGTGAAGTAAAATCTTTTGGGCATAGCATCATTCTATTAGTCCATCTATACTGACCTCCATCAGGTTGCAAATTAAAAATAATTTTTTTCTGCATCTAGCTCTGAAAAAATATTTGGGCTTCTAGCAGTGTGTGGGACTTGGTCTATTAGTCCATCTATACTGACCTCCATCAGGTTGCAAATTAAAAATAATTTTTTTCTTCATTTATCTCTGAAAAAATATTTGGGCTTCTAGCAGTGTGTGGGACTTGGTCTATTAGTCCATCTATACTGACCTCCATCAGGTTGCAAATTAAAAATAATTTTTTTCTTCATTTATCTCTGAAAAAATATTTGGGCTTCTAGCAGCGTGTGGGACTTGTTCTATTAGTCCATCTATACTGACCTCCATCAGGTTGCAAATTAAAAATAATTTTTTTCTGCATCTAGCTCTGAAAAAATATTTGGGCTTCTAGCAGTGTGTGGGACTTGGTCTATTAGTCCATCTATACTGACCTCCATCAGGTTGCAAATTAAAAATAATTTTTTTCTTCATTTATCTCTGAAAAAATATTTGGGCTTCTAGCAGCGTGTGGGACTTGTTCTATTAGTCCATCTATACTGACCTCCATCAGGTTGCAAATTAAAAATAATTTTTTTCTGCATCTAGCTCTGAAAAAATATTTGGGCTTCTAGCAGTGTGTGGGACTTGGTCTATTAGTCCATCTATACTGACCTCCATCAGGTTGCAAATTAAAAATAATTTTTTTCTTCATTTATCTCTGAAAAAATATTTGGGCTTCTAGCAGTGTGTGGCACTTGGTCTATTAGTCCATCTATACTGACCTCCATCAGGTTGCAAATTAAAAATAATTTTTTTCTTCATTTATCTCTGAAAAAATATTTGGGCTTCTAGCAGCGTGTGGGACTTGTTCTATTAGTCCATCTATACTGACCTCCATCAGGTTGCAAATTAAAAATAATTTTTTTCTGCATCTAGCTCTGAAAAAATATTTGGGCTTCTAGCAGTGTGTGGGACTTGGTCTATTAGTCCATCTATACTGACCTCCATCAGGTTGCAAATTAAAAATAATTTTTTTCTTCATTTATCTCTGAAAAAATATTTGGGCTTCTAGCAGCGTGTGGGACTTGTTCTATTAGTCCATCTATACTGACCTCCATCAGGTTGCAAATTAAAAATAATTTTTTTCTGCATCTAACCCAGCCAATAGTTTTGGCCTAATACCACAGTTTGGCCACTCAGCTCTGCTCGGTTACCATCCATTGTTTTTTTGTGCAAACAACTCCAGAGTTGTGAATTAGTTAACCACCAAAATGAGTGGAAAAAGGCCTGCTGCTGGTGGAAAGGGGAATAGGCGTGTTGGGAAAGGGAAAAAAGGTTGTGTCCGTGGGGTAGGTGCAGAAGAAACAGTAACATCTGCAGAAGAAAGACCATCTTCCAGCCAAACTAAAATGTCTACTTCTTTTAGCGGACAATGTGATAAGATCCCTTTCTTACGGCCACGCCAATCGCTACAAATTCCAGATGAGGCACAAAAACAGCAGGTGCTTCAACGGATATCAAGTGCTCCTTTAAGTGGGCTCTCCTCCACATCAACTTCAACATCACAAATACTCCAGTCCTCAAAGGTGTCACCCAAATCGCACTTGCTTCCTCACAGCTCCCAAATCTCCAGCTGCCCGTCTGAGTATGAGGTAGAACAGATGGTTGAGTCTGCAGAGCTGTTTACTCATACTATAGCCTGGGAATCAGAGGTCGACTCCAGCGCTTCTGTGAATCCAGACGAGGAAATGATCTGCACTGATGCCCAGAATCTTTATGAGTCGGATCCAGGACCAGACGCAGAAGGTTCTGACCATAATGTAGACCCTCATTCCCAAACTGTAACTCCTGTTGGTGGAGACAATGAGGAAGACGATGATAAGACTCAAATACCTGATTGGAGCGACAACTTTAGTTTTTTGTCAGGGCAGGAACAGGTTGGCTCTGAGGACGACGGGTGTGATAACGCACAGGGTGATGATGATGAGGTCGGAGATCCCACTTACTGTCAACCCACAGTCAGCCAAGAGATGAGGTCAGCAGAGGAGGTGGAGGAAGATGCTAGTGACGACGAGGTCAGGTTGTGCCTTCCTGGACAGAGACGTAGTACTGGAAGCACGTCAACAACTGCATCCTCAAACACAACTCTGCCTCTCACCACAAGTCGTGGTGGCTCTTCAGGTCGCATGGGTGGTAAGCCTTGCATAGCCTGGGCATTTTTTCAGATCGATAAAGATGACCCAACTCGTGTTATCTGTAACATTTGTCAGCAAAAGCTAAGTAGAGGCCAAAAAATACATAGTTTGAGTACTTCATGCATGAACCGGCACATGGACATGAAGCATAAGTTGCAGTGGGAAGCTCAGTGTGCTACAATGCGGCCTAGCCGGCCGGGCCAACCACCGTCTGCCATATCTTGTGCATCCGCGGCCTCTTCATCCTCTGTGACTGGGGGGACAGCAGTCACACCTGTTTTGGGGCGCAGACCTGCCACCTCTTTACCCGCAACAGCCAGCGTGATTGGCAGGTCATCATTTTCTTTGGAGGTGGTAACACCAGCTGGTCTTGAGCGCTGTCCGACATCGATAGCACCACCTTTGGATCAAGGCAACCTAACATGTCCGCCTGCATCTTCCTCACAGACCGGCAGTTTGCCGGGGACACCCTTATCAACCCCGTCTAAGCACAATAGCCAGCCCTCGGTCCCTCAGATGTGGACAAGTAAAAGACCATTTCCTCCTAGCCATGAGAAAGCTAAGAGGTTGAATTTCACCATCTGCAAGCTCTTGGCTACAGAAATGCTGCCTTTCCGCCTGGTGGACACAGAGGATTTTCGAGACCTTATGTCCGTCGCAGTGCCCCAGTACCAGATGCCCAGTCGGCACTACTTCTCAAAGAAAGGTGTGCCTGCGCTCCACCAGCATGTCGCACACAACATCACCGCTTCTTTGAGAAACTCTGTGTGTGACAGGGTGCATTTCACCACAGACACTTGGACGAGTAGGCATGGACAGGGGCGTTACATGTCGCTGACTGGGCACTGGGTAACTATGGTGACAGCAGGACAAGGGGCTGCTGTCCAAGTCTTGCCGTCCCCACGAGTTGTGCGTCAATCCTCTTTATGTCAAAGTTCCTCCACTGCTTCTGCCTCCTCAACCTCCTCTCGGTCTTCCACATGCACCCAAAGCCTGTCTGGTCATGCCACAAGCTTTCTAACTGCGCAGAAGGGATCCTGCACACCTCCTTACTATGCTGGCAGTAGGGCTCAACGTCATCAGGCGGTTTTTACATTGAAATGTCTGGGAAATGTGAGTCACACAGCTGAGGAGTTGTGGTCAGCTCTGGAGAACCAATTTCATGAATGGTTGTCTCCACTGGACCTGAAACCAGGGAAGGCCGTGTGCGACAATGCTGCAAACCTGGGTGCGGCCCTTCGCCGGGGCAATGTCACACACGTGCCTTGTATGGCTCACGTGTTGAACCTGGTTGTCCAGCAATTTTTAGCCCACTATCCCAGACTAGATGGCCTTCTGCAGAGGGCACGGTCGCTGTGTGCTCACTTCCGCCGTTCGCATCCCGCAGCTCAGCGACTTACATCTCTACAGAAGTCGTTGGGCCTGCCACTTCACCGGCTAAAATGCGATGTGCCTACCCGGTGGAATTCAACTCTGCACATGTTGCAGCGACTGTGGCAGCACCGACAAGCCCTGGTGCAATACGTTCTGACGTATAGCCTGGGCCAACGAGATTCAGAGGTGGGGCAAATCACGCTGGAGGAGTGGTCTCAGATCAGGGACCTATGCACCCTTCTGCACAGTTTTGAAATGGCGACGAAGATGTTTAGTGCTGACGATGCCATTATCAGCATGACTATTCCGGTGATTTACATGCTGGAGCACATGTTAAACAGAATTCGGAGTCAGGTGGTGGCACAAGAGGAGGTGGAGGAAGTAGAGGAGGAGGAGTTGTATGCGGAAGGGCTAACATCTGCAAGGTCCAGACGGTCGGCAGCACCAAGGCGGCAGGCATCTGAGGGTGGGGGAGATGATTTTACCAGGGCGCATGGTAGCAGCCAAACTAGTGAGGAAGGTGCAGGAGCCCAGGAAGAAGTGGAGGACGAACTGATGGAAGACTCATCAGATGAGGGAGACCTTGATCACATTTCTGTTGTGCGAGGTTGGGGGGAGAGGACAGAGGAAGGAAGCATGATTGTTACCTCGCCACCAACACAACAGGGACTTGGTGCTCCTGGATGCGCAACACACATGAGTGCCTTCTTGCTGCACTACCTGCAACATGACCCTCGAATTGTGAGAATTAGAAATAATCCTGACTACTGGGTTGCCACACTGTTAGATCCCCGGTACAAAAGTAAATTTGCAGAAATTATTCCTGCCATAGAAAGGGATGCACGCATGCAGGAGTATCAGCAGAGACTGTTGCAGAATCTTACATGTGCTTTTCCACAAAATACCAGTGGTGCACGTAGTGAATCTCACAGTTCCAACTTGCCAACCGTGGGACCGTCAAGTGTTCAGCACTCAAACCGTAACAGAACCACAGTATCTGCTGGTAACATCAATTTTGTGGAATCATTTCACCACTTTTTTAGCCCATCCTTTGCAAGGCCACAGGAGACAAGAAGTCTGACACATAGTCAACGCCTAGAGACGATGGTACAGGAGTATCTCCAAGTAAACATTGAAGCCACGACTGTGTCACTGGACCCTTGCTCTTTTTGGGCTTCCAATCTGGATAAATGGCCGGAGCTAGCCACTTACGCCTTGGAGATCTTGTCATGCCCCGCAGCCAGCGTTCTGTCTGAACGTGTGTTCAGCGCTGCTGGTGGTGTGCTGACAGATAAGCGCACGCGGCTCTCCACTGATAATGTAGACAGACTCACGTTCATAAAGATGAACAAATCATGGATCCGAAACGACTTTTCTACCCCTGTGTCATCCTGGGGAGAGTAAAAGCTTGATGATTGGTTAAAATCACCCTACCAACCGTTTTAAGCTTTCAAATTACTAATCATGTTTATCTGTATCTTGACTGGAAAATAATTTGGGCTTTGTAGCAGTGTGCAGCACTGATCCTATTAGGCCATCTATAATAAGCTTCACCAGATTTAAAATTAAAAATAATTTTTAGCTGCATCTAGCCCGGAAAATAATTTTGGGGCTCCGAGATGCGCAAGACACATAAGTGCCTTCTTGCTGCACTACCTGCAGCATGACCCTCATATTGTCAGAATTCGAAGTAATCATGACTACTGGGTTGCCACACTCTTAGATCCCCCAAACTTTTCGATCAACCTTTTCATTTTAATAAAGACCAAAAAAATGGTCATTTTTGAAATTATAAGCATTAGCAGGTTGTTAGAAACTGAAATCAAACAGTTTTCAACTCAAAACTTTATTCTAGGTGATGTTACATTTTCACATAGGACCCCTTGTTCGAAAGGAGCTTCTGAACTCTCTCGTCCATTGAATTTGTCAGGTTTTGGATGGTTTCTGCTTCAATTGTTTTGCATGAGGACAGAATACCCTCCCAGAGCTGTTGCTTAGATGTGAACTGCCTCCCGCCATCATAGACACTCCTTTTAATGATGCTCCAAAGGTTCTGAATGGGGTAGAGGTCAGGGGAGCATGGGGGTCACACCATAAGTTTGTCCCCTTTTATGCCCATATCAGCCAGAGATGCAGATGTTTTATGTGCAGCATGAGATGGTGCATTATCATGCAGAAAAATGATCTTGCTGTGAAATACACGGTTCTTCTTCTTGAACCATGGCAGGAAGTGCTGTTTGAGAAAATCCACATACATTATGGAGTTCATCTTTAGCGCCTTCAGGGATCCTAAAGGGGCCGACAATCTCTCTCCCCATGATTCCAGCCCAAAACATTACTCCACCTCCTCCTTGTTGGCGCTGTAGCCGTGTTTGCGTGGGGTGTCCATCAACCAGCCATCCTCCACTCCATTCATCTGGACCATCGAGCGCTGCACGGCACTCATCCGTGAACAAAACAGTTTTGAAATCAGTCTTCATGTAATGTTTGGCCCACTGGAGCCGTTTCTGCTTGTGTGAAGTGGATAGAGGAGGTCGACAGGATGGCGTATGCACAGCTGCAAACCTCTGAAGGACCCTGCATCTTGTTGTTCGGGGGACGTTGGAGGCACAAGCAGCTTCAAAAACTTGTCTGCTGCTATGACAAGGCTTTTTTGCCGCTGCTCTTTCAACCTGACGTAATTGCCTGTAGGAAAGAGTCCTCAATTTGCCCTTATCAGCACGCACACGTGTGTACTGTGAATCATCTACATACTTCTTGATTGCCAAGACACTTCATCCTGATCATCGCACAATGTTGATTGTAGTCATGCCTTGACCTAAACACTCCACAATTTGTTGCTTCTCAGCAGCCGACACATCCTTTTTCTTTGACATTTTGGCAGAAAATGTAGGCTGCTTAATAATGTGAGAGAGCCTTCTTAAGTAGTCTTGCCTTTCATTGGACACACCTGCCAAACTAATTAGCACAGGTGTCTGCAATTGCTTACAGTGATATAAAGAGCCCTGACACACATCACCATCAATGAGTTTAACTGACAAACAAACAAATTCTTCCCTTATCACTCCTAAACACTTTTTGCATAATAATTTGGAACGCGGTGTACATGTGCTTTTCCACAAAACACCAGTGGTTCACGTAGTGAATCTTACAGTTCTAACTTGCCAACCGTGGTCTGTATGGAATTGTTCAATAAAGGGCCCAAAATTAAGATAACATAGATGGGAGAGGTCTCTATGAATAGGAATTCCTAAGTATTTCATACCCTGTGAGGGCCAGGCAAAGGGAAAGTTGGACTGGATGGAATCCTATATGGATTTAGGGAGGGAGACATCGACGGCCTCAGACTTCGCTGCATTGATTTTAAAATTTTACCTTGTAACAAAGTGATCTATTTCAGCCATAACAGCAGGGATGGATATATGTGATTGAGTGATATATACTAGGACATCATCAGCAAATAGAGAGCACTTGTACTCGGTGCCTCCCACCTCAATCCACCTAATATTGGGGTTATGGCGAATTGATGAGAGCAGGTGCTCCATCACTAGGATGTATAAGAGAGGGGACAGAGGACATCCCTGCCTTGTCCCATTGGTGATTGTGAAAGGTGATGAAAATGTTCTGACGCACCCCCTGGGCCTTGGGACACCCGGAGCCGGACCCTTTTTGGTGGATGCTGGTGGTTGTAGTCTTCGTGGCGGCGATCCGGTTCCATGGCTCAGGGCGGTCAAACCAGTGGCGGAACTATTTATGTGGTTTTGATGTTTAAATGTCCGACTACGCCACCCGTGGATTGCGGTCAGAGTGAACCGCCGCTACAGGGCAGACCGCTAAGGCTGGTGTTGTGGGTGCAGCAGAGCGTAGCATAACTCCCCACGGGAGGAGTATAGCCTCAGGGCAGTGTATGCGGAGGATGGGGGTGATGGTGCAGGGCAGCAGCAGTAACGACACGGAGTCAGTGATGCAGTTCAGGGCCTTTACTCACAGTTCTTATTATCCAGACCACGTCTGCAGGTAACGGCTGCCCACGTCGTACTGTGCTCACCAGGTGAGGGGCTCAGACAACTCCCAGATAACTTTGGAGCGCTTCACAGGACCCCCTTTGTGTGTCCTTTGTCTGGCCTTTCTTACCAACACTTCTGTCCGGCTGCCTCGGGCCTCCTCTTGGTAAACTTGGCGCCAGTTTCCCTGACCCTATGTGGTGCCTTCCTAGCGGGTGGAGCAAGGGGCTGCGCCACATAAAATGTCAGAGCCTCCGGTTTCTAGCTGAGGGTCGTTTCCTGCCTCCACTAGTTCGGGGACCGGTCTCCCCCTTTGGCCTGACCCCTCCACGCAGGTGGATTCGGGCGTGCGGTGGCGACTCGCCCGTCCGCACCCCTGGGATCCCTTCATTCCTCGTTCCTGGAGCCTTCTCCACTCCTCTTCCTTCCTTCTCCCTCTTGCAGGCCTGGGCCTCTGTTACTAGGCCCGCCTCCGAAGCAAAGCTCATGCAGAGCCCCTGCTCCCTGCCACTTCTGCTCAGACTTCTCTGCACTGAACTAAGATGGTGCCCACCTTTTATACTCCCTTCTCAATGCACCCAGGAACTGCTTCCTCCCTGCTCCTGCACTGCAGGGTTCCCCTTCCTCAGTGTTCCCTCCCCCCACTCCAGCCAGGGACAGGGACTGTCGTGCCCATCTCAGGGGCATATTGGTCGCCCTGCCCCACGGCAATGTGGTGTAATGCATGCAGGTGTCGGGTCCTGATCCACACTCCATCCTTATCTGAGAGTGAGATATCACACCTCTGGGTGAGGTGCAATACGTCTGTAGCAACCGAGCCCTCGGTGCTACAGTTCCATTTATCTTCAGCCTAGGTGACGTATTGTGATACAGGGCCGTGATTTTGGCTATAAAAGGGTCCCCTAGACCCCTACCCCAAGCTTTTTAAGAGAATCATATATGGCGTGCCAGGAGACTCTATGGAATGCTTTCTCAGCATCCAACGAGAGTATCTACTTACAAATTTTTAACTGCATCTAGCCCAGGAAATACTTTGTGCCTAGTAGCAGTGTCTGCTAGTCAGCGGATTATCCCGGCTGTTAAGCAAGCTACACCACCTGTAGTTTGGACACTTAATTTTTTCAAAGGAAATGCTTCGGGACCACGGGATACTCAGTGAAGAGCATCAGGAGGCACCCCAAGGCATAGGGGCTGGGACTGGCAGTAGGATGCCTTGCGGTGGACAGCCGAGCTCGATCCTTATAAAAGCTTTTTAACTGCAGCAGCTTTAGTGGACGCTACTGGAGCTGGAATTACGCGGCTGCTGGCATGAGACTTGCCCTCCAATAGATCCTTGTAAATGGATTTAAAGTGTATTCATTCAAATTAGAGGGACAATTTAAATTAAAAAGCTTAGAGCTGCCTCCACCACAGGGGGGCTCTCTCGACCCACCAGCGGACAGGCACCAGTATTGGGAGAGGGGGGCTGGCCGTCAGGGTTCACCGCGGCTCTGGCACAAACCCGGCGACACGGAGGTGGCACGGGCAGGAGCGGACTGGCCGTCTCGGCTTCTCACTTTTTGGATTTTAGAAGGGCATGACATGCCTATATCTGTGTCTCCCCCTCCTTTTACTCCTCCACCTCTTTTCTTTTCGCATGACTATATGTACTTGTCACTTTTCCATGTGTTAGTTGTGTCTTCTGAGCAGTTTGTCAGCTTTTGGACACCTTTGAAGGTGTTTTCTATGTGTTTCTATGTGTTTTTGTTTGCCTGCCATTGGTTTTAACGGTGTTCGAAGGTGTTCGACGAACAGTTCGACGAACAGTTCGGCGAACACACGGGTGTTCGACGAACCGAACCGAACTCGAACACTACGGGGGTGGCTCAACACTATTAAGGAGGTCAACCAGGAGCACAAAGTGGCAGATACCCGCTTGCTGGAGAATATAGAGTGCATTAAAATTGTAAATAACCCTGTTGCCAAATGTTGAAATGTTTGCAAAGTTACATTCATGTTTGGTAATTCTGTGTTTCAGTTTCTTGCAGTTACCGTAAGGACTCAAAGGTTATGGACTTTTTATAACCAGGACCTTGTATGGACTGCGTTCGGAGCCTAACCAAGGAATGAACTAAGACTGTGAAGGACTTGGGGTAGGACAGACCCCCACCTGGTTAAGGCTCCCCGTTGTATTGGTGATATGGACACCCGGTCACAGACCACACTGTGACCTTAAGAACTCAAGCTGTGCGTCGTCTGTCTGTTAATGTTTTATGGTTATGCATATTGTCTTTGTTTATTGTTTAGTCTCGGAGTACTAAATTTTACTAGGGGGGGAATGTGTCACCCTGGCCTGGATGCCACAAGTATAATAAAGCTGTGTCTGAGAGCAAGGGGAGGTTCTCTAGTCAGGGGAACATTAGCATGCAGTACCTCCTGTCTCAGGCCAGTAGGGGGAGCAGGCTGCCCCTATAAAAGCTGGAACTGGGGGCAGGGTTAGAGAGAATTGGACGACCTGTCTCAGCACTGAGAAGTGTCCAGAGCAGAGAGGGACAGCTGTATTGCACCCTAAGAGGAAGTGTGGCAGCAGAAGAGCCACAAGCCAGAGACAAGAGGCGAAGTGAGCCTGTCTTGGCAGACAAAGAACTCCATTTTACCAGACTTTGGTGTCTGGGGCTGTGAGGATTCCACGTCCTGCAGCAGATAACCAGTCCGCAGGGGACTGTATGTTCCTTGGCCTAAGAAGCCCGGAGGGTCTGCCACAACAGAAGGGACCAGTAAAGCCGTACCAGGCTGGGAGCAGAAAGGAACCCACGTCGCAGGCCATACAGGCGAGAATACACAGAAAGCTCGGAAACGTGGGCTGTTACCCTATAAGGAGGAGATAGCCAGAAGGAGCGCAGAGAGCACGGTAGGCCTACACCCTCACCCTGACCAGGGCCAATTTCCCAATTGCTCTCAGACATCCAGGTCCCCTCCTAGCCGGGACTGTTTGTGGGTCAGTTTACCTGCTCTAGTAAAGACCCTGGACTGCAATCTGTTGTCTGTGTGCTCCTTGCTCCTCCAGCACTATCAGCACTGGGACTCTCACCACCATCACTCCCACCATCCACTACACTGCCCTGGGGCTGCACTCTTCCCGTGGGGAGTCACACCACCTCAGCTGCATACACCATCAGCCCCAGCGGTCTGCCCAGCAGCGGCGGTTCCTAATGACCGCAAATCCACGGGTGGCGTCGTTGGACGTTATCAACAGCACATAGCAGACTACCACTGGCCTGACCACCCTGAGCCACGGAACCGGGTTGCCACTACAACCCCCATCGTTCCCTTATTGCCCGGATCCGAGTGCCCCACGGCCAAGGGGGCGAGTCATATATATAACCCCCAGCGTCTCCTGTGATGTATATGCAGCAGTCCCAGCATCTCCTATGTGATGTACAGTTATATGAAAAAGTTTGGGCACCCCCTATTAATCTTAAGCTTAATGTTTTATAAAAATTGGTATATTTGCAACAGCTATTTCAGTTTGATATTGTCACGCTGTCTCAACGTACAGGAGGTCAGGGGCCTAGGCTGACCCTAAACGGGGGCCCTCACTAATCCCTCAACCTGGAGGTACTGTTAATGGTACAGAGGTCCAGGCCGCCAGCGCAACCCTAAACTCCTGAATATCCCTGAACCTCAGTAATCTAGTCCTGAGAAGGACCCCGATCACAACAATGGGGGACAGGATAGAAAATCCCAAAACACAGTACTAGACTAACGAGACAGTACAAGGGGAAAACCAAAAACCACCTTGCATACAAAAACACACACCACAATTACAGAGGGAACAACAACAGGTTAGGAGATAAATGATAAAGGGAGGAAGGGAAGAAGAAGAAGAATCCACACCGCATACTCTTGGCTCCGAACTCCACCAAACAACGATCCGCTCTGAAGGTCTGCAAGAAGTGCTTTCACCGACAACTTCCCTATCAGACCAGCAGGTATTTGAAGGAATCCCAATACTGCAGCATTAACTGCAGCTGGGCGAGGCTGAGCCTCGTCAAGCACAGAGAGAGAGAATTAACTCCCTCACTACCAAAAAACACAAAGCACCAAAAACTCAGCTGCGAGAAGTCAGGCTGTGTAGTCGCGACGATCTTCGTGGCGACACACCCGTGACAGTTATATGTAATAACTGTTGGACACAGTAATGTTTCTGCCTTGAAATGAGGTTTATTGTACTAACAGAAAATGTGCAATCTGCATTCAAACAAAATTTGACAGGTGCATAAGTATGGGCACGCTTATCATTTTCTTGATTTAAATACTCCTACCTACTTTTTACTGACTTACTAAAGCACTTTTTTTGGTTTTGTAACCTCATTGAGCTTTGAACTTCAGAGCCGGATGTATGCAATCATGAGAAAAGCTACTTAAAGTGGCCACTTGCAAGTTGTTCTCCTGTTTGAATCTCCTCTGAAGAGTGGCATCATGGGCTCCTCAAAACAACTGTCAAATGATCTGAAAACAAAGATTATTCAACATAGTTGTTCAGGGGAAGGATACAAAAAGCTGTCTCAGAGATTTAACCTGTCAGTTTCCACTGTGAGGAACATAGTAAGGAAATGGAAGAACACAGGGACAGTTTTTGTTAAGGCCAGAAGTGGCAGGCCAAGAAAAACATCAGAAAGGCAGAGAAGAAGAATGGTGAGATCAGTCAAGGACAATCCTCAGACCACCTCCAGAGAGCTGCAGCATCAACTTTCTGCAGATGGTGTCACTGTGCATCGGTCAACTATACAACGCACTTTGCACAAGGAGAAGCTGTATGGGAGAGTGATGCGAAAGAAGCCGTTTCTGCAAGCACGCCACAAACAGAGTCGGCTGAGGTATGCAAAAGCACATTTGGAGAAGCCAATCTCTTTCTGGAAGAAGGTCCTGTGGACTGATGAAACCAAGATTGAGTTGTTTGGTCATACAAAAAGTCATTATGCATGGCGGCAAAAAAACACAGCATTCCAAGAAAAACACTTGCTACCCACAGTAAAATTTGGTGGAGGTTCCATCATGCTTTGGGGCTGTGTGGCCAATGCCGGCACCGGGAATCTTGTTAAAGTTGAGGGATGCATGGATTCCACTCAGTATCAGCAGATTCTTGACAATAATGTTCAAGAATCAGTGATAAAGTTGAAGTTATGCAGGGGATGGATCTTTCAGCAAGGCAATGATCCAAAACACCGCTCCAAATCTACTCAGGCATTCATGCAGAGGAACAATTACAATGTTCTGGAATGGCTATCCCAGTCCCCAGACCTGAATATCATTGAACATCTGTGGAATCATTTGAAGAGGGCTGTCCATGCTCGGCAACCATCAAACTTAACTGAACTGGAATTGTTTTGTAAAGAGGAATGGTCAAAAATACCTTCATCCATGATCCAGGAACTCATTAAAAGCTACAGGGAGCGACTAGAGGCTGTTATTTTTGCAAAAGGAGGATCTACTAAATATTAATGTCACTTTTCTGGTGAGGTGCCCATACTTATGCACCTGTCAAATTTTGTTTGAATGCAGATTGCACATTTTCTGTTAGTACAATAAACGTCATTTCAAGGCAGAAACATTACTGTGTCCAACAGTTATTACATATATCAAACTGAAAAAGCTGTTGCAAAAACACCAATTTTTATAAAACAATAAGCTTAAGATTAATAGGGGTGCCCAAACTTTTTAATACAACTGTATATGCTTTACAAAACTTGTTATCAGAACGAGTTGACTGCGCCCCAGTCCTGGAAAAGCAGTTGTGAGAAGTAACATTCTCAATATCACCAAACATCAAAATCGCACCAAAGAGAAGCAGCTGCAGATGTCACATTAGGGGTGAGTTAATTAATTGTTTGGCCAAATATAGTAGGGTAATTTTCGAGTTGATAATTTTGTGCGGACCCCAAATGATGGTAAAAATTTCCAAATGGCCCTTGGCAGAAAAAAGGTTCCCCACCCTTGCTTTAAGGTCTTGAAGTTGAACTCAATCAATTATGGCCTGCACCTTCCCAGGATCCATCTTAAAGCATTCAACTGATACAATGAACCCCAGAAACGATATTTCTTGAACATAAAAAGTACATTTCTCCAATTTAGCAAAGCAAACAAAGAATTTTCCCTAAGTTTTTGTAAAACAAAATGGACATGTTCATAGTGCGAATCCAGATCTCGGGAAAAAATGAGAATGACTTCCAGGTGTACCACAACAAACCTTCCAATACAATCAGAAAATATATCTTTCATAAAGTTTTGAAAAACTGCTGGGGCATTGGTTAACCCAAAAGGCATGACAAGATTTCCAAATAGACCCTCAGATGTTAAAAACGCTGTTTTCCATTCATCACCCTTCCAGATACATATCAAATTAGAAGACCCTCGAAGATCTAGTTTACAAAAACATTTAGCACCAGTTAGTTGATTATATAGGCCGGGGATTAGTGGAAGTGGGCAGGGCCGCATTGAGGGCATTACTACCCTTACTGGTGTATGGGGCCTAGTGAACAGAAGCAAGGGGGGGGGCCCAAATCAGGTGAGACACGCTGGGCACGTGTCTCATCCAGTCCAGGCCCACCCCTCTCTTGCTTCAGCTCACCGGGTCCTAGGGGCAGGGGTAGGTGGGGCCGGTTCAATATATTATCATGCAGAAAGCCACCGGCTTAATGCACCGCAATGGTTAACAGCCGCCAGACAATCAGAGGCTGGCAACTGACGCATATCAATAAGGAAGAAGATGTCACTGGACTGCGGCCAGGTAAGAAGACATTTTTTTTTTAATTTGCTTGCACTGAAAAGCCGCACACGTGGGGGTCAGGATGTGGGACATTATTACCAGAAGGGGCCAGAATGTGGGACATTATTACTACAGGGTCTAATTTAGAGATAATACTACTGCTGTGATGTATTTTATTTTAGAGGATGATATTTTTTTTCAAAGGGGGTAGGTGCTGTTACTGTGCAGGGTGGCACAATGTCTCTTTTTTCTTGAACTGGTGTAGTATAGAATTTGGGGAAAAATTAGGGAATGTGCTCTAGAAGCGGTGCTCTAGATAACTGTGTTATTTTCTGCAGAGAAGACTCATGGCTGGAAGAAGTGATGGTGGTCTCCGCTGGACGAGGAAAATCAAAGATGAAGAACTTTAACTAGACATGTCACTGACACTATACACTGTATACTATTTAAAAAAAATAATAAATTTGAGCTTGGTTTAAAATAGTATACATGCAGCACATAAGTGCATGTTTCACAATGGCCATGAATCAGAAAAACCTACAAGAAGCAAAATGAAAATAAACTCTGCTGTAAATCAATAAAAAGCAAGTGTATTTAAATAAAATAGGGTTCTTAGAAACACTGTTTTCGATCAAAAATAGTATGAACGCTATCCCACCAGTGAGAAGGTGAACCCGTTCGGGATAGAACTTACTCTGTCTAATATTAAAAACCTTACTATGTGTCAAAGTTGACCTCTGTGTGAATAAGGGCATAGTGTGGTTCCTAGAGCTGGATAACACATTTAAAAGCTTCCCTTAGCTGGTGTTCTCAGTTTGGGACCAGAACCTCAGTCTGCCCTTATTCACACAGAGGTCAACTTTGACACATGGTAAGGTTTTTAATATTAGACAGAGTAGATTTTATCCCGAACGGGTTCACCTTGTCGCTGGTGGGATAGCTTTCATACTATTTTTGATTAAAAACAGTGTTACTAAGAACCCTATTTTATTTAAATGCACTTGCTTTTTATTTACTTACAGTAGGGTTTATTTTCATTTTGCTTCTTGTAGGTTTTACTGTATACTATTTATCGAGCTCCTGTGTATAATGGCACTTATGGTAATATTAGTATTGTATTTTTTTTATTAATGGTCAGTATTGTAGTATTCGGTCACTATGTGGTGGTAATATGTGGTCTGGTCATGGTCTGGCAGTATTTGTTCCTTGTATGTGGTATTATTGGTCATTTTAAAAAATGTATGTGACTCATTACCTTAAAGCGCACCTATCACCAAATTTTTTATTATTTAAATTAAATACAGATGTAATAACATTTATCATTTGACCAAAACATTATAAACAAGGCATATACCATCTGGGAGAAAAACTCCCTTTCTTGGCAGGAGCCTCCACTGAACTGAGCCGACTTCAGCTGAAGTCGCAGCCAGGCAGGGGATTCCCCCCGTCTCTGCTGTGCTGACCTCACTCTCCCATGATGCAGTGCATCAAGGAAAGTGAACGCAGTCCACCGATCTGAGCAGGGGCGGACACAGACTGTAGTGGGCCCCTGTGCAAGAAATTTTTTGGGCCCCCCCCCCCTGCGCTTCATAAGGCAACAAAGTTATCTAAACATAACCCCCCCCCATGTGCATCTCTCGCCCCCCCATGTGCAGCTCTCATCCCCCCCCATGTGCAGCTCTCATCCCCCCCCATGTGCAGCTCTCATCCCCCCCCATGTGCAGCTCTCATCCCCCCCCATGTGCAGCTCTCATCCCCCCCCATGTGCAGCTCTCATCCCCCCCCATGTGCAGCTCTCATCCCCCCCCATGTGCAGCTCTCATCCCCCCCCATGTGCAGCTCTCATCCCCCCCATGTGCAGCTCTCATCCCCCCCCCCATGTGCAGCTCTCATCCCCCCCCCCCATGTGCAGCTCTCATCCCCCCCCCCATGTGCAGCTCTCATCCCCCCCGTGCATCTCTCATCCCCCCCATGTGCATCTCTCATCCCCCCCCATGTGCATCTCTCATCCCCCCCACTCCTAGTTAACTACTTGTATTTAAAACAAATAAAACTTGTTATACTTACCCCCATGCGATCCCTGCAGAATCCTGGCGCTCGTCCACGTCGCTGCCACCAGACGGTGCCACATGCATAGCCATCAGCTTTTGTTTTGGCCAAAAGATTTTTAAAGCCGCCACCACGATAAGGTAGACTCTTCTGGCAGGGCCCTACTCTAACCTATTAAAATTTTCTTAAAATATCCAATACTCTTTTTAGATATATTTTTATTTAGTTTTCTTTAAGGGAATGTGTCATATACATTTTTTTTTAAAAATGACCAATAATACCACATACAGGGAATACTGCCACACCATGACCAGACCACATATTACCACAACATAGTGACCGAATAATACCACACAGAAGGGGGAAAAACTGCCACACCATGACCAGACCACATATTACCACCACATTACTAATATTACCACCACATTACTAATATTATCATAAGTGTCATTATGCACGGGAGCTCTATACATGGTATGTATAATGTAAGTGTCCAGGTAATCTAGTGATCACCAGTGACATTATACACAGGAGCTCTGTATATAGTGTCAGTGTACAGGTAATACAGTGATCACCAGTGACATTATACACAGGAGCCCGGTACATAGTATATAGTGTAAGTGTACATGTAATGCACTGACTCACTGGTGACGTCTCTAGGTGAAGTCCTTCAGCTACGCTTTTCTCCTTCATCCAGCACAGACCGCCATTACGTCTTCCAGCCAGGACTCGTCTCTGCATAAAATAACACAGTTATCTAGAGCACATTCCCCAACTTCTACATTACGCAGCTGAATACAGACGTGTATCCACCATCAATATATGGTTAGTTATTATACAACCTACCATTCCAAATATAAATTGTAATCCACCACGGTGCCCCCATTAACTGTAAATAGGCACTTAATATATAATTTAATTAGAACCTCTACTCTTTCCGCCAATTTGTTACCAGTTACACTCCTGCATCCGCAACGCCCCCTACTCTATACTTCCTGCTCCCCGCATTCATTATTTACATGCACCCCCTGCCCCAATTCATTATATCATGTCCTGCTCTCCCCACCCCATCATCATTTATCATTTACTGTCCCCCACCCCACATTCATTATGTGCAGCTCATTATCCCCCTACTCCCAATTCCCCCATGTGCAGCTCATTTTCTCCCAATTCCCCCATGTGCAGCTCTCACCCCCCATGTGCACATCTCTCATCCCCCTCCCCCACATGTGCCCCTCTCTCATCCCCCTCCCCCACATGTGCACCTCTCTCATCCCCCTCCCCCACATGTGCACCTCTCTCATCCCCCTCCCCCACATGTGCACCTCTCTCATTCCCCCTCCCCCACATGTGCACCTCTCTCATTCCCCCTCCCCCACATGTGCACCTCTCTCATTCCCCCTCCCCCACATGTGCACCTCTCTCATCCCCCTCCCCCACATGTGCACCTCTCTCATCCCCCTCCCCCACATGTGCACCTCTCTCATCCCCCTCCCCCACATGTGCACCTCTCTCATCCCCCTCCCCCACATGTGCACCTCTCTCATCCCCCTCCCCCACATGTGCACCTCTCTCATCCCCCTCCCCCACATGTGCACCTCTCTCATCCCCCTCCCCCACATGTGCACCTCTCTCATCCCCCTCCCCCACATGTGCACCTCTCTCATCCCCCTCCCCCACATGTGCACCTCTCTCATCCCCCTCCCCCACATGTGCACCTCTCTCATCCCCCTCCCCCACATGTGCACCTCTCTCATTCCCCTCCCCCACATGTGCACACCTCTCTCATTCCCCTCCCCCACATGTGCACCTCTCTCATTCCCCTCCCCCACATGTGCACCTCCCATTCCCCCCACTCCTAGTAAATTGTATTTAAAAAAAAAAAAAAAAACTTGTTATACTTACCCCCATGCGATCCCTGCAGAATCCTGGCGCTCGTCCAAATCGATGACACCAGGTTCTCCTGACTTCCGGTCATGTGACGGTGCCGTCACATGACCGGAAGTCAGGGGAATCATGAAAGCGCTGCCGCAGCAGCGCAGCGCTGAGATGTTCCGGCCCCGGCGCTTAGCATGGGGCCGGGGGCCCCATGAGGAGAGAGACGCACAAGAGGGGGGCCCCCAAGGGGGCCCCTACCGGCTGGGCCCCATACTGGAGTCAGGGCAGTCATGCCCTGATGGCGGCCCTGCTGGAGGCTGAAGGGGCCCCCTCTCCCTCGGGGCCCCCGTTCAATGAACCGGCTGCACGGGCGGTAGTTCCGCCCCTGGATCTGAGAGCAGGCAGGCACTGTGACTGAGCTGGATGTGATCAGTCCAGTAGGCAGCTCTGGGTATGTGCTGTCTGCTGTGCTCCATAACTCACCAGACAGTGAGCTGGAGACTGCTCTCCTGTTTCCTCCTTCACCTCCCAGTTTCCTTGCTCACACTGTCCAGCAATGAAACCTGCTAGAGTAGTGATTGTTTGTGCCCCTCCCGCATTGTCACCACAAGCACCTTGAAAGGAGAAAGATGTTGCCAGCAACGGAAACTAAACGCTGAGGAAGATATGTGCCAGAAAAGAGGGGTGTTATTTACTTCATATGGCCAGTGTATGTATAATTGTGTGTATACATGTGTGATATGTCAGCATATATGTGAAAAGTGCATGCATGAGTGTATGGTGCATTTGAGAACTGTATATAAACATATATGCATTGTGTGTGTGTGTGTGTGTGTGTGTGTGTATATATATATATATATATATATATACAGTACAGACCAAAAGTTTGGACACACTTTCTCATTTAAAGATTTTTCTATATTTTCATGACTTTGAAAATTGTACATTCACACTGAAGGCATCAAAACTATGAATTAACACATGTGGAATTATATACTTAACAAAAAAGTGTGAAACAACTGAAAATATGTCTTATATTCTAGGTTCTTCAAAGTAGCCACCTTTTGCTTTGATGACTGCTTTGCACACTCTTGGCATTCTCTTGATGAGCTTCAAGTGGTAGTCACCGGAAATGGTTTTCACTTCACAGGTGTGCCCTGTCAGGTTTAATAAGTGGAATTTCTTGCCTTATAAATGGGGTTGGGACCATCAGTTGTGTTGTACAGAAGTCAGGTGGATACACAGCTGATAGTCCTACTGAATATACTGTTAGAATTTGTATTATGGCAAGCAAATAACAGCTAAGTAAAGAAAAACGAGTGGCCATCATTACTTTAAGGAATAAAGGTCAGTCAGTCCAAAAAATTGGGCAAACTTTGAAAGTGTCCCCAAGTGCAGTTGCAAAAACCATCAAGCGCTACAAAGAAACTGGCTCACATGAGGACCGCCCCAGGAAAGGAAGACCAAGAGTCACCTCTGCTTCTGAGGATAAGTTCATCTGAGTCACCAGCCTCAGAAATCGCAGGTTAACAGCAGCTCAGATTAGAGACCAGGTCAATACCACACAGAGTTCTAGCAGCAGACACATCTTTTCAACAACTGTTGTGGAGACTTTATGCAGCAGGCCTTCATGGTAAAATAGCTGCTAGGAAACCACTGCTAAGGACAGGCAACAAGCAGAAGAGACTTGTTTGGGCTAAAGAACACAAGGAATGGACATTAGAACAGTGGAAATCTGTGCTTTGGTCTGATGAGTCCAAATTTGAGATCTTTGGTTCCAACCACCGTGTCTTTCTGTGATGCAGAAAAGGTGAACGGATGGACTCTACATGCCTGGTTCCCACCATGAAGCATGGAGTAGGAGGTGTGATGGTGTGGGGGTGCTTTGCTGGTGACACTGTTGGGGATTTATTCAAAATTGAAGGCATACTGAACCAGCATGGCTACCAAAGCATCTTGCAGCGGCATGCTATTCCATCCGGTTTGCGTTTAGTTGGACCATCATTTATTTTACAACAGGACAATGACCCCAAACACACCTCCAGGCTGTGTAAGGGCTATTTTACCAAGGAGGAGAGTGATGGGGTGGTATGCCAGATGACCTGGCCTTAACAGTCACCAGACCTGAGATGGTTTGGGGTGAGCTGGACCGCAGACTGAAGGCAAAAGGGCCAACAAGTGCTAAGCATCTCTGGAAACTCCTTCAAGATTGTTGGAAGACCATTTCCGGTGACTACCTCTTGAAGCTCATCAAGAGAATGCCAAGAGTGTGCAAAGCTGTCATCAAAGCAAAAGGTGGCTACTTTGAAGAACCTAGAATATAAGACATATTTTCAGTTGTTTCACACTTTTTTGTTAAGCATATAATTCCACATGTGTTAATTCGTAGTTTTGTTGCCTTCAGTGTGAATGTACAATTTTCATAGTCATGAAAATACAGAAAAATCTTTAATGAGAAGGTGTGTCCAAACTTTTGGCCTGTACTGTATATATATATATATATAGTGCATTGTGAAAGTATTTGGCCCCCTTGAACTTTTCTACCTTTTGCCACATTTCTGGCTTCAAACATAAAGATATAAAATTATAATTTTTGGGGAAAAATCAACAACAAGTGGGATACAATCATGAAATGGAACGAAATTTATTGAATATTTTAAAATTTTTTGGCAAATTAAAAACTGAAAAATGGGGCATGCAATATTATTTGGCCCCTTTACTTTCAGTGCAGCAAACTCACTCCTGAAGTTCAGTGAGGATCTCTGAATGATCCAATGTTGTCCTAAATGACTGGTAATTATAAACAGAATACACCTGTGTGTAATCAAGTCTCCTTATAAATGCACCTGCTCTGTGATAGTCTCAGGGTTCTGTTTCAAGTGCAGAGAGCATCATGAAGACCAAGGAACACACCAGGCAGGTCCAAGATACTGTTGTGGCGAAGTTTAAAGCTGGATTTGGATACAAAAGATTTCCCAAGTTTTAAACATCTCAAGGAGCACTGTGCAAGCGATCATATTGAAATGGAAGGAGTATCAGACCACTGCAAATGTACCATAACCCGGCCGTCCCTCTAAACTTTCATCTCGAACAAGGAGAAGACTGTTCAGAGATGCAGCCAAAAGGCCCATGATCACACTGGATGAACTGCAGAGATCTACAGCTGACGTGGGAGAGTCTGCCCATAAGACAACAATCAGTCGGAAATTGCGCAAGTCTGGCCTTTACGGAAGAGTGGCAAGTAGAAAGCCATTTCTCAAAGATATCCATAAAAAGTCTTGTTTGAAGTTTGCACAATCCACCTGGGAGACACACCAAACATGTCTAATAAGGTGCTCTGGTCAGATGAAACCAAAATCACATTTTTTGGCCACAATGCAAAACGATATGTTTGGCGTAAAAGCAACACAGCTCATCACCCTCAAAACACCATCCCCGCTGTCAAACATGGTGGTGGC
The DNA here is from genome assembly GCF_046119375.1 of Phyllobates terribilis. Classification (NCBI taxonomy): domain Eukaryota; kingdom Metazoa; phylum Chordata; class Amphibia; order Anura; family Dendrobatidae; genus Phyllobates; species Phyllobates terribilis. Next base: position 98,657 of record NW_027363903.1, read on the forward strand.
AGCATCATGATTTGGGCCTGCTTTTCTTAAGGGACAGGAAAGATTGTTAAAATTGATGGGAAGATGGACGGAGCCAAATACAGGACCATTCTGGAAGAAAACCTGTTGGAGTCTGCAAAAAAACCTGAGACTGGGATGGAGATTTATCTTCCAACAAGACAATGATCCCAAACATAAAGCAAAATCTAAAATGGAATGGTTCAAAAATAAACGTATCCAGGTGTTAGAATGGCCAAGTCAAAGTCCAGACCTGTATCCAATCGAGAATCTGTGGAAAGAGCTGAAAACTGCTGTTCACAAACGCCCTCCATCCAACCTCAATGAGCTTGAGCTGTTTTGCAAGGAAGAATGGGCAAGAATTTCAGCCTCTCAATGTGCAAAACTGATAGAGACATACCACAAGCGACTTGCAGCTGTAATCGCAGCAAAAGGTGGCTCTACAATGTATTAACTCAAGGGGGTCGAATAATATTGCACGCCCCACTTTTCAGTTTTTAATTTGTTTAAAAAGTTTAAAATATCCAGTAAATTTTGTTCCACTTCACAATTGTGTCCCACTTGTTGTTGATTCTTCCCCCAAAAATTAGAATTTTCTATCTTTATGTTTGAAGCCAGAAATGTGGCAAAAGGTAGAATAGTTCAAGGGGACCAAATACTTTCAAATGCACTGTACATATATATATATATGTATATATATGCACCATATGTGTATATATGTGTGCAGTGCAAGTGTATATATATGTGCAGTGTGTGTATTTTTTATATATCTGTATACCTGTATGCAGTGTGTAAATGTATATATGTGTGTGTGAGTGTGTGTGTGTATATATATATATATATATATATATATATATTATATATATATGTATGTGTGTGTACATATATATATATATATATATCTTATTTATATGCGCATTTGTGTATAGATTATATATATAAAGAGAGAGAAAGCTAGAGATAGCGGTCTTTTATGTAACTGCACAATATGGTTGGGTCTCTGTCTACATAATACATGAATATGTAGCGCTCACTTGACATCTATCTATATATATACTGTATATATATATATATATATATATATATATACATATATGCACACACATATATATATGTTCGTGTATGTCATAGAGAGAGATGTGAATATACTGTACCTGTGTAAAATAAATATATTACTATATATTACACAGGTATATTTGTGTACACATACTGTACATATTTATATATAGCAAGAGAGAGAGCCATATATATAAGCATACGTGTGTGTATATAGACAGAGGGGCTCAACCATAATATGCAGTTACATAAAGTTGCGCTATATATAAATCTATTGATATAGAGAGAGGCAAAATTGGAACAGCACCATATCTTCAAAATATCGGGTGCAAGGCCCCCAAACAGATATCCATAAGTATAGACAGTATAGTAAAAAAACGACAGACAGCACTCCAAAAGTTCTTTAAAAAAATATGGACTTTATTAGCCCGGTGTGCGACGTTTCGGTTGCGGTGCAGTGATCAAGCAGTGATGAAAGATGTCGGCAACTGAAACGTTCCCATCGCAGTTCGGGACAGCGATTGGGACTCGGGTCGCACCCAGTTTCTCAAATTTATTCATGGGGCGATACGAGTCCCTGTCACCACTCACAGCCCCCAAATACAAGGATCACATTCGATATTCTTGCAGATATTTCGATGATTTAATCATAATATGGAGGGGCACAACAAGCGAAGCAGAGTCCTTTGTGAAAGAGTTAAAACAAAATGATTGGGGCTTATCGTTCGCTAGCAATACATCTAAAGAAAAAAATGTTTATTTGGATCTTGAACTATATACTGTAGGTCAAAAAATCCAAAGTAGAACATATTTCAAATTGTTAAACACAAATGGATACCTTGATTACTCAAGCGCACATTACCCCAAGTGGAAGAAAAATATCCCTTCTAGTCAATTCCGACGCATTAGGTGTAACTGTACCTCAACAGCAGATTACCAGAACAATCAAACACATTGATCACAAGATTCAAAGAGAAGGGTTACCCTAGAGCATTAATGGCATCCTCCTATCAAAATAATCTAGCGCTCACTCAAAACGATTGTTAGATTCAGAAACCACCAAGCAATCCAGAGAAGAGCAAATCCGACATAGTTTCATTACAGTATATAATAAAGGAAACCACATCATTCGTAAAATATTATATAAATATTGATATCTTGTTAGGAAGGACCCCATTTTAAAAGATCGAGACCCAACATTGTGTTTAGAAGGGGCAAAACTATAAAAAATTGTTATTGTTGTAGAATTATCAACTTTGACAAGAGAGCCCCAAACGATAAAATAGCTCAGGTTACTGCAAATCCTACATATGAGTTCACATGTGGATCTGAATTTCTTATATATGCAGTCACATGTAACTGTGGGCTCAATTATGTGGGACGTACAGTTCAGACTTTGCGGAACCGTGAGAACGGCCACAGGCATAATGCCAGAACAGGCTTTCTGAAGCAAAGTCTATCCAAGCACATCACATTAGTGCATAATAAAAATTTTGATCCTGTAGTAGTCACACCACTTGAACAGATCCCTGCAGGTATCAGAAATAGAAGAGCCACCCTTAATTCCAAAGAATCCTCCTGGATTTTTAAGCTTGGGAGCCTCCATCCGGACGGTTTAAATGAGGTTGTAGAGTTCCTCTAACACCATCCTTTAATAGTAGATGGAATCAATCACCCACAGCCAAAATAAAAATCCTCTTCATTTAAGATATAGGTGCGTATATTTCGCACTTGTGATTGGTAATTTATTGCAACTCTAGTAGGGCTTTCCTTATTTATTTCTATTTTTATTTATTTATTTTTTTAATATTATTTTTATTTATTTTTTTTACATAAAAATTTTTGTGTGTTTTCTTAGTGTTTTTTTGTTTGTTTTTCTGTTTTTTTTTTCTTTTTTTAGTGTTTTTTATATATACATACAGTATATATATATATATATATATATATATATATATATATATATATATATATATATATATATATATTTATATTTATCATTTATTAATTAATTAATTTATTTTTTCCAATCTCAAGATGACAATAAACTATACAAACATAGTGTTATCAAACGGTTATTTACTAGCCATTATCAAAGCAAAACAGTTTCAAATTTGCAATGTTCTTTATTCACAGATGGAATATATAAAATATATACAAATATAGCCCATGGTTTGAATTCACATCGGAAGAAAGGCTTTCGGACTTGAGGAGGGTCGTGCTATTTTAATATATTTATTCTATTGCAAAAAAATAGATATACAGTATATATATATTTTTTTAATTTACTATCGGCCCTTTATTTATAATACTTACATATATTTTTCTACAAATCTAAAGGCCAACTGTACAAAACAGGAATCTATTTATGAATGAATATGAAGTAAATGGGGAATGCAAATGTAAAACTAAAAATCAAAAATGGTTCCTTTAGATATCTATTTTACAATCCAATACATCGTATTGGGTTGTGAGAATCTCATTTTCTCCTTGGTTATTCTCTTGGTTTTATTTGTGTATAGAATCCTTTCAATCAATTGTGTATTTCATGTGTATGCCGGTCATTTTTTGGATACTGGCAGGCTTTTTTTTTTTTTAAATGTGGTTGGGATGGAGTGTTCTCGCAGCCTGTGTGCGAGTGGGAAGGTGTAGGCTGTTTGATATAATGAAGTTCAGTTTAATGCAGGGGGAGAGAGCCCCACTCCTTACTATACAAATAGGGTATATAAAGCTTGTATATTGTATAGCTCAACATGCACCTGATGAAGGCTCCTTGAGAGCAGAAACGCGTTGTGCCATTATATGCTACTATATGCCAACCACTCATCCCTTGACTGATTTTTAATTCAAAATAAATTTTTATCTTGAATCTATGCGATTTTGAGCAGTTACCTGCGAGCCTATTGGAACGTTTCCACTAAGCTTAAACTGGAGTCTCTACCATTATCCACAGGAGCGCCTCCGATAAAAATTTATAAAGAAATAAAACATTTCTTATGACAGTTGAGGCTCCACCTAACAATATTCTTCAATCACTAATCAATAACAGAATAATGAATACGCAGCCATGGAAACCCCAATAACAACCCAGCAGGCAAATTATCCAAAACAAAGCAGGATATGAACTCAGAGTGAATTGTTCCCACTTTAAGTGTGAATTCCACCATTATCAGCTGGACAAAGTTCTGGAGTAACAGTGTCCTGTCAATGGCAAGAATTTGAATAGGTCTTTCTAACCTAACTGTCCCAAATCCTAATCTGAGCACTAGTCCTGAATCTATGAAGTTGGCAACAGACCCACAATCAATGAAAGCTACCTCTGATAATGATACCTGACACTGAACTTGGCCTCTGACTATCCTTTTGACTTACTCTTTTGTCTTGATGTACTCTCCTGGCATTTGACCCTGGACTATTTCCTGGCCATGCCACTTGTCTTTCCTCTCTGTACCTCGAGCCCTCCTGGTATCTGACCTTGGACCTACTGACTACCTTTTCTCATGGCTTCTCAGAGTCACATTACAGTTGACCGTTTCCTTTTTATCACCAGCATGGATCCCATGCACACGCTTGGTGATCACGTGGCGAACTTGTCTCTGGAGATTCAAGATCTGGCTGAGAGACACTAAATTCTTGAATCTTCTCAGTCCCAATTGCAGGGCCAGATGACTAGCTTTAGGAAAACTCCCCATAGCTCTTCGCTGCCAGCAGAGATTGTGATGTCTACACCTTATGACTTTCAGGGGGTCTCCCCCGAACCAGTAGTGACCTTCCCATATAAATATTCGGGGGAAAGAAACCAGTTTAAAGTCATCAACTGTAGTCATAGGCAACGGGGAAATACGGTGTGAGATGGCCCGGCTATTAAGGGGCGGAGGAGGCTTTTTTTTTTCTCTTTTTAATTCTGCCTTATATGCAAGTCATTATACAGGAAGGAATGGTTTCGAACATTTTTTTCCTGTAAAATCCATTTTATCTTCAGTTTTGTATGTTTATTTGTCAGTCTATAAAAGTGGAGGAAAATTCTTGACAACATTGTCCCCAACATTGACCTTGGAGTCAGAGATGAGTCCAGGCATCTTCCCCATGCTGTTTCCATTCCATTTGAGCACTGCTTTCACCAATTTCAGCAATTTTTTTCCCTGCCTCCCCAACTCTCCTGTTAAGATCTTCCGGAAATATATGTGAGTTTCCCATTGACTTCCATTATACACGGTACTCAAGTAGAGCCCGTCCGAGCATCCAACATGCTTGATTCGAGCACTAGAGTGCTGGATCATCACTAATCCTAATATATTGGAGCTGTGCTACTAATGTAAATAAATGAGGATGAGACAGACCTAAGCATTGGTCCTGAAATATTTGGGGTAAGACCCCTGAAGATTAGTAATTTGTAGAGCACCAGGTTCTGGAGAAGTTTAAATGAGAAATGACTCTTGAAAGTGATACATTTTCTGCTTGTCACCTATTATCTGAAACTGGAGAGCTCTAATCATCATGAGATGGGTGGAAAAGCAATGAATCAGGTCATTAATACTTTATTCAGCTGAGATGTTAAACTTTATTTCATGTATTAATTATTGTAATGGCTCACAATCTAATTATTGATACTGTTGTGGCTCACATTCTAAACTCCCTATCCGTATGATTTTATAGTGTGGGAGGAAACCGGAGTACCCGGAGGAAACCCACGCAATCACGGGGAGAACATACAAACTCCTTGCAGATGTTGTCCTTAGTGGGATTTGAAGCCAGGACCCCAGTGCTGCAAGGCTGCAGTGCTAACCACTGAGCCACCGCGATGCCCCAAAAGTAATTCAGACAAGTTGTTTCCGTACAACAGATTCATCCATCGCTTGTTCAGCCTTGTACTGTATAGCGAGGAGAGCTGTCCGCCTTGTCTCTTCACCCTGAGTTGCTCTTGTTGCTGTCACATCCTGACGTGGTGGCCAATTGATGTACTCGACCTCCACAGCGGCGGCAATAACATTTATTCTCGGCTACTTTTCTCAAACGCCCGAATCTACAAAGATAGAAGGAATATTGGTTAACAGACTGGCATGAATGTTGGTTAGTACCATGGATTGTATCAAAAAGAGCAAATTGTAAAAAAAAAATATGAAGAACTGTCTGTAGACAACAAAATATATATAATATATATATAATATAATGTAGCATCCTTAATCCTACAGCTTCCAGATGTCAGTCTACTCTGATAGAAGTAAAATATAAAAGCATAATACCAACAGAGCCGCACCGGTGTCATTCCACAGTGATTGCGTTTCATGAGGTATAGAGTCATCAAATTTACTTACCTTTTATCACAAAGTACATCGACAGTTGAAGTTATATTATAAAGTATAATTGTGATATTTTTTCACCTCTGGCAGCTCAGGATGGATAGAATTGACCCTTTTTGCATAAGCCTGCCATAACGGACCATGCTTGTCCTTTACATCCTCGATTAACCAGCAGGCAGCATGGCACATCTCATGTGCAAGTGTGGATCGTAATCGCTCTGAAAAGAAAATAATTTATTACGCATGAGATTAACTAAGTACATCTGGTTTGAATTTTTTTGCTTTACATATCAGGACATAATAAGAAAATATCTGATTATTAGAAGATCTTCAAAGTAGGGAAATACTGGCATCCCTGGAGCAATACAGTTGCCACTTAGGGCACTGAAATCGGTGGCTGTAAAAACACTCTGACTGAGAGCCACACTGAACTGCGCACTGTCGAGCTGGCTATCAGTCAGTGCCGGGGTGTGCTCACCGGTGACTGTAATTGCTCCGGGCACACCCGCATCACTGAAAGCCGGCAGTTCCCGGATGAAGTAAAGTTCATACTCTCCCGGGTGCTGTACTTTCAGTACTGCGGCCGGGCTCCCTCGTAACACTATTACCCTACACAATAACCCTATATCTGCAGGCTAATAGCATTATCGGACCTGATAGGTTCTCTTTAGGTCCATATTATTAGCAGCACATGGCAGCTACTTCCCCTGTTAATTCCTTTTAAAGCAGATAAGGTGTACTTAATTTTTCACACACTGCTTTTCTATGTTGGCTGAATTTTTGTCAAATACATAATGTCACAGAGTTATTTATCAGGAGTTGTTGTTTTCTGAGGTTGTATTTACCTAATTTTAAGACATTCTAAGGACCAAATGCTTTTTTATTTTGTCCTGATATGTAAGTCCATAGAATTCAAAGAGGGTGTACTTAGTTCTTCTCATGATTGAATGTACAATGAGTATATAAGATGTATTACAACCAAGTAGCAGCTTTTTACCATGTATACACATTATCTTATGAAGCTGCTGGAAGTGATGTGAAACCTACCGGCAGAATTCAAGACTTTATCGGAAAGTTCTATAATGCTATAACTTTCGTTTTTCTTCTCCAGGTTATAGGTTAGACCAGATGTTGTGGTCAACGTGTTATTCCACACAATTTTCATTTCGTCAGGAAGCTAAAAAGCAGAAACAATTCCCATTAAATCTGTAAACTCTTAGGTCCCAATCTAACAAACTTCCCACGCTCATATGTAATTTACTTTACTGGTATCCTTATATTGGACATGGGGTATTGTGAGAAGTCCAAATTGTGAGAGCAAAAACAAAAATAAACTCATTATAAAATGTCCAAATGTCAGCTAGATGGATTTATATACAAGTGTAAAAATCCTTTGAACATCAAGATAAAATGTGAGATTCTCCATGTCTATATATGGTGGATCTCCTGTATGGTCTCAACTCATTCCATAGATAAGAAGAGGGTTTTCCTGAGATTCTCAATAACTAAATTAAAGAACAGTAACAAAGGTATTAGGGTGCCCCCCAGAAAGCTAAAGCCGCTTTTCTTGTTTTCATGTATAACCCAGATACTGATGATGGTATACCAGATTCCCGAAGATAGTTTCATTATACAGCCGATACAGTCGTTTCACAAGCTCCTCTTTATTCTCCTGGAAGTTTGTCACGTAGATGGAACTTGGTAATATGATGTCTTCCAGGAAACAACCAGGGATTTTGCACATTGGGATTCTGGGAAAAAAAAGGAATCATCTATAAATTCACAGGAAACATTTCTTACCTAGCTCATGGTTTATATAGAGATATTTATATACAACATAACCCACCTCTCCTCTGTGTCGGGGCTCTCTTCACTCTCAGATGCTTCATTATCTGTACAGAAATATGGAAGAGTGAAAAGATTTTTCAAAGTTTTAGGCTCAAAACTGATGATTTTGCTGATAAAGTATGTCAGTATACAGGTCCATACTAGACAGTCTGGAGTCTGAAAAGCCAATAAGACTACAAATGTAGGTTCAAACCAGAGCAGAATACATCACTGACCAGACTACCAGGTCAACAGGATCCAACATTAGGACCAGGATCTGACATTATAATGAGGTCCAAACACAACTGGACCCAGGAGTTTTAGCAGATGTCTACCCCATCTGCTGCTCAGTTAAATTGTCCTTATTGATTATATGATTAATGTATTCAGTACAAGAATAGAAATGAACATGTCCTACGTAGCCGGAGTGTGGACCCTCAACAATCTCAACCATTCTAGCAAGGGTTGTCAGGAAATAAATGGATGCTGAGATTAGATGATTTCCAAATAGTTATGAAAAGTTAAGTCACTTAATATCTTCTGCACAGATAATACTGTCATATTAGTTATTTATGGCAGATCAAAAGGAAAGGTCTGTCCAGTGGGGCCTCCATTTAACACGAAAATAGACATCCCGTGACCTTAATTGATGTGTCATGGTAGTGTCCATAGGTTTTAATGGAGATGTGGGAGCACTTTTATAGGACTCTATCGATGTGTATGGGACTTACAGCAAAACCCAAGCAAATTTATTGCATTGATGTAAGAAATTCTGTAAAGACAACGGTGGCCATAAGTCAACATGGCGGTCAGTTGTTTTGCCAATATGGAAGTGTCCATCACAAAAAACTAAGAATTGTTCTTTCTACAACAACATAAACCTGAATTTCATCTTGAAGTTATTACTTACTTTTATCTATGGAAGTTTCTCCACTATTAGAAGTCACATTATCACTAACAGTGATGTCGTCATTGAAGCTGTGAAATAAATATAACAAAATGTGAGCCCACCACTAATCATTAATCCCCATAAAGTCTCTAGTAATGGAGAAGATGTATGTCCTACCTGGTGGTATTGTCCAAATCATTATCTGAAGTTGGTATTTTCAGATCTGCGGGAGCAAAAAGCATAAATCTCTTTTTAGAATATTGCAATAGCAATGATTGAGGCTCAACATCAAAGAAACAAATGCTAATAAAGTATTCAGTACATCCCTATATGTACATGGGGAAAATGATCCCATTCCACTACAGTAAACTGCACTGAGGCCAACTTTAGTCAATGTGATTCAACATGAGAAGAAATTCATAAATCACATTTGTATCTGAATTGAGAAGGACATCATGAATATTCCTAACCAAATGTTGAAAATAAATTTTGAGTATTAATTCACTATCAGGGGAGTAAAATCACAGTTGTAGAGGGTGTGACCATGAGCAGACCTGTGGAGTCAGGGAGCCCACCGACGCAGCATCTTTTTTAGCTATATGTGTGTCCGAGTATGCACATTCAGCTGAAAAGTATTGTGCCACAGAGAGCCGCCTGCTCCCTACACCACAACATCTATACAGGCCGCCGGGCAATCAGAGGCATGTCCATCGCGGATGGCACATGAGGCCACTTGCCATGAGCCAGTGCTAGCGATAGAGCAGAAAGAGACACTGCTGGCTGTCGGAGCGGGGGGAGGTAAGAATAATCCTTTGTTTCAGTTTTTTTAATGTGCTGGAAAAGAACCCCAGGATAGGGTACACGAAGGGGCCAGAATAGGGGACATTAATACTGGAAGGGGCCAGGATTAGGGACATTATCAGCACAGAGGCCCAGACAGAGAACATTATTACAGGACACGGGACTTAATTACAGAATGGGTGCCAGTACACGGGACATTACAGGAAGAAGCCAGGACGGGGGACATTACTATAGGATGGGGCCAAGACAAAAGACATTGCTACAGGATAGGGGCCAAGAAGGGGCACAGTATTACAGGATGAGGAGGCCGGACGATAGACATTATTACAGGATAAGGGCCAAGAAGGGAGACAATATTACAGGATGAGGCAGGACGATAGACATTACTACAGGATAGGGGCCAGGAAGGGGGACAATATTACAGGATGAGGCAGGACGATAGACATTACTACAGGATAAGGGCCAAGAAGGGAGACAATATTACAGGGTGGGGCAGGACGATAGACATTACTACAGGATAGGTGCCAAGAAGGGGGACAATATTACAGGATGAGGATGCCGGACGATAGACATTATTACAGGATAAGGGCCAAGAAGGGAGACAATATTACAGGATGAGGCAGGACGATAGACATTACTACAGGATAGGGGCCAGAAAGGGGGACAATATTACAGGATGAGGAGGCCGGACGATAGACATTATTACAGGATAAGGGCTAAGAAGGGAGACAATATTACAGGATGAGGCAGGACGATAGACATTACTACAGGATAGGGGCCAGAAAGGGGGACAATATTACAGGATGGGGCAGGACGATAGACATTACTACAGGATAGGGGCCAGGAAGGGGGACAATATTACAGGATGGGGCAGGATGATAGACATCTTTACAGAATAGGTTCCAGGATGGAGGACGTTATTACAGGATGGCAGCCAAGATGGGGACAATCTTGTGACTTCTTGTACAGGGAAAACAGCGCAGGGTCAGAGCTGGGACAGCGCTGTGCACACGGGTGGTAACAGCACCTTAACCCCTTAAGCCCCGCGGGTGGTTTGCACGTTAATGACCGGGCCAATTTTTACAATTCTGACCACTGTCACTTTATGAGGTAATTACTCTCGAACGCTTCAACGGATCCCCCTGATTCTGAGATTGTTTTTTCGTGACATATTGTACTTCATGATTGTGGAAAAATTTCTTCGATATCACTTGCGTTTATTTGTGAAAAAAACGGAAATTTGGCGAAAATTTTGAAAATTTTGCAATTTTCAAAATTTGAATTTTTAAGCCCTGAAATCAGAGCGATATGTCACACAAAAGAGTTAATAAATAACATTTCCCACATGTCTACTTTACATCAGCACAATTTTGGAACCAAAATTTTTTTTTGTTAGGGAGCTATAAGGGTTAAAAGTTGACCAGCGATTTCTCATTTTTCCAACAAAATTTACAAAACCATTTTTTTAGGGACCACATCACATTTGAAGTCACTTTGAGAGGTCTTTATGACAGAAAATATCCAAAAGTGACACCATTCTAAAAACTGCACCCCTCAAGGTGCTCAAAACCACATTCAAGAACTTTATTAACCCTTCAGGTGCTTCACAGGAATTTTTTGAATGTGGAAGAAAAAAATGAACATTTAACTTTTTTCACAAAAATGTTAATTTAGACCCAATTTTTTTTATTTTCACAGGGGTAACAAGAAAAAATGGACCCCAAAGTTTGTTGTGCAATTTCCCCTGGGCACGCAGATACCCAATATTTGGGGAAAAAATACTGTTTGGGCGCACGGCAGGGCTCGGAAGGGAAGGAGCGCCATTTGACTTTTTGATTGTAAAATTTGCTTGAATAATTAGCGGACGCCATGTTGTGTTTGGAGAGCCCATGTGTGCCCAAACTTTGGAGCTCCCCCACAAGTGACCCCATTTTGGAAACTAGACCCCCCAAGGCACCTTTCTAGATGCATAGTGAGCACTTGGAACCCCCAGGTGCTTCACAAATTGATTCGTAACAATGAAAAAGTGAAAAAAAAAAACACTTTTTCATTTTATGAATCAATTTGTGAAGCACCTGAGTGTTCCAAGTGCTCACAATGCATCTAGATAGGTGCCATGGGGGGTCTAGTTTCCAAAATGGGGTCACTTGTGGGGGAGCTCCAATGTTTGGGCACACAGCGGCTCTCCAAACGCAACATGGTGTCGCTAACAATTTGAGCCGATTTTCCGTTAAATTTGTTAGAGGACACCATGTTGCATTTAGAGAGTCCCTGTGTGCCCAAACATTGGAGCTCCCCCACAAGTGACCCCATTTTGGAAACTAGACCCCCCAAGGCACCTATCTAGATGCATAGTGAGCACTTGGGACCCCCAGGTGCTTCACAAATTGATTCGTAACAATGAAAAAGTGAAAAAAAAAACACTTTTTGATTTGTATGAATCAATTTGTGAAGCACCTGAGGGTTCCAAGTGCTCACTATGCATCTAGATAGGTGCCTTGGGTGGTCTAGTTTCCAAAATGGGGTCACTTGTGGGGGAGCTCCAATATTTGGGCACACAGCGGCTCTCTAAATGCAACATGGTGTCCGCTAACAAATTTAACGCAAAATTTGCTCAAATTGTTAGCGACACCATGTTGCGTTTGGAGAGCTGCTGTGTGCCCAAACATTGGAGCTCCCCCACAAGTGACCCCATTTTGGAAACTAGACCCCCCAAGGCACCTATCTAGATGCATAGTGAGCACTTGGAACCCCCAGGTGCTTCACAAATTGATTCGTAACAATGAAAAAGTGAAAAAAAAAACACTTTTTCATTTTTATGAATCAATTTGTGAAGCACCTGGGGGTTCCAACTGCTCACTATGCATCTAGATAGGTGCCTTGGGGGGTCTAGTTTCCAAAATGGGGTCACTTGTGGGAGAGCTCCAATGTTTGGGCACACAGGGACTCTCTAAATGCAAGATGGTATCCGCTAACAAATTGAATGGAAAATCGGCTCAAATTGTTAGCGGACACCACATTGCGTTTGGAGAGCTTCTCTGTGCCCAAACTTTGGAGCTCCCCCACAAGTGACCCCATTTTGGAAACTAGACCCCCCAAGGCACCTTTCTAGATGCATAGTGAGCACTTGGAACCCCCAGGTGCTTCACAAATTGATTCGTAATAATGAAAAAGTGAAAAAAAAAACACTTTTTGATTTTTACGAATCAATTTGTGAAGCACCTAGGGGTTCCAAGTGCTCACTATGCATCTAGATAGGTGCCTTGGGGGGTCTAGTTTCCAAAATGGGGTCACTTGTGGGGGAGCTCCAATGTTTGGGCACACAGGGACTCTCTAAATGCAACATGGTATCCGCTAACAAATTGAATGGAAAATCGGCTCAAATTGTTAGCGGACGCCACATTGCGTTTGGAGAGCCCCTCTGTGCCCAAACTTTGGAGCTCCCCCACAAGTGACCCCATTTTGGAAACTAGACCCCCCAAGGCACCTTTCTAGATGCATAGTGAGCACTTGGAACCCCCAGGTGCTTCACAAATTGATTCGTAATAATGAAAAAGTGAAAAAAAAAACACTTTTTCATTTTTACGAATTAATTTGTGAAGCACCTAGGGGTTCCAAGTGCTCACTATGCATCTAGATAGGTGCCTTGGGGGGTCTAGTTTCCAAAATGGGGTCACTTGTGGAGGAGCTCCAATGTTTGGGCACACAGGGACTCTCCAAATGCAACATGATATCCGCTAACAATTTAGTACGTCAGATGTTATTAAGGGGTTAATAGCAGCATTTTTTTTTCTTCCTCACACACTGAGACAAGGAGGGCAGTTGAATACCCCTCTGTTCTAATTTTGCTACTAAACAAAAATCCCTAAACTAAAGTTTGTGTCACAGACAGTGTTCCTCTTGGATTGTGAGATGGTCGCCATTCACTTTTCCCTATCCAGATAGGTTGAGATCACTTGGACATTACTGTGTTAGCATTGAAGAGCCCGGGTGACATAGGCTTTGCTTGTACCTGGGTATTATATTAATAGTTACCTGGCTCCAGGACCACAACAACTTCGGTCAGGTCTGCCTCCTCCAGTATGCCCCGACGTCTCCGGACGCCATACAGGTAACTGTGACACAGAGAAATATATTAATATAAACTAGTACAAAAGATAATATTCAGTTACCCACAAGAATATGCCCCTGCCCCTCCCCCACTACAGAGGGTGAGATATAAAAGTACAGTGTATACCAGTCCTAGTATATATTACATCATAATACAGCACCAGGACCGGGAGAACGGCAGCTACTGATTATATCACAGTCCACACAGCCCTGTAGTATTGCCCGGCTGTAGTATTGCCCGGCTGCTGTAGTTACTGCGCCCCCTGTAGGTATTTTTTATTTATTTTCCTCACTTATATAGCGCCATTAATTCCACAGCTCTTTACAGACATCATTGGCTCTGTCCCCACTGGGGTTCACAATCTAGATTCACTATGTCTTTGAAGTGTAAGAGGAAACCCGGACTACCCAGAGAAACCCACATTGTTGTGGCTGACATTCTAAACTCCTTATCAGTATGATTTTATAGTGTGGGAGGAAACCGGAGAACCCGGAGGAAACCCACGCAATCAAGGGGAGGATATACAAACTCCTTGCAGATGTTGTCCTTGGTGGGATTTGAACCCAGGACCCAGTGCTGCAAGACTACAGTGCTAACCGCTGAGCCACCATACTGCCTATTTGTATGGGAAAAGAATAATGTGATATGTAGAGGAGAAGATGGAAACTCACCAGCAGATCCAGATCCCGACCAAGAACGTAAACATTATCATCAGACACACGGGCTGGGCATAGCGACCAATGACTGGGAATAAAGAAACAAGATGCCGGTTATTAATTCCTTTCACAGGCGGAATATTCTAGAAGACATTGTCAGGATAAGGGGCGTCACATTATATATATAAGTGCAGGCAGGACTTGGTATAGGATGATGGGAGTAGAATCAGGAGATGAAGGAATTGACTACTCACTGTTATTATCGTCGCTGATCCTCAAGTTCAAGCTGGGGAATATCACAGCCCATGATCTCTGGGAAACCACTGTCCATAAGAGAAAGAAGGAAAATGAAGACATGAAACCCATGATAGCAGCAAGTGACCCCAATACTGTAACATGAAGGGGACAGAAGACTCCTTTAACTGAACCCTACAAACACAGTCCCCAGTGATAATGTCCATTACCTGCTTATATCATTAGAACTTTCTTAACTAAACATGAGCAAATCAACAAACAGAGAACAATTTTCTCCATTTTTATATTGTACAAAATTAACCCTCAAAAGACCCAACACATAGAGCACTGGGCCCAGCGCTGTGATGTCACACAGTGTCAGAATTCTATAGTGTGGGGGCAGGGCTGCTGAACGCTGCTGATGTCATCAGAGACACGACCGGACTGATGGCCAGTATATGGGAATATAATATGTACAGTGGATACTACTTCCATTTACCTCTATGAAAAGCCGTATAGACATAATTATAGAATAATGGCTAGTTTTTTCATACTACAGCACCACTCCTGCCCATGACCCGTGTCCGGTATTGCAGTTCTATGACTTTCAAGAGAATGGCGATAAAATGCAATATCACACACAACTGTTTTATAACCAAAACCCATGAACATATAGAAAAAAATGCAATATATAATCCTCATTTATCAATGTCTCTTACCTCCTGGTGTTTCAACAGGTCTCCCTTCTACACAATAGAAAACAATTGTGAACAGCACTACAGCAATGCTCCGCAAATCCATTTTCTCCAACATCAAACCCTCAAAAGACTCCAGTGTCCTCCAGCGCATAGATCACTGAGCGCTGCATTGTGATGTCACACAGGGTCAGAACTGCCAGCTGCGCTGATGTCATCAGTGATGTTTCACAACGTCAGTACTGCCAGCTGTGCTGATGTCATCAGTGATGTCGCACAGGGTCAGTAGTGCCAGCTGTGCTGATGTCATCAGTGATGTCGTCTGAATAAGGAGCAGTAGATGGAGTAATGATATTTAAAGGAAACATGTCATATGGTTTATGCCTTCTGAACTGCCCCCAGTAGGGTATACGTCATGAGACAGGCATCACCAACGTGTTACTATTATCCTAAATGCCCCAACAGATTGTAGAATAAAAACTTTTAAAGCTTTGTCGCTGGCTATGCAAATTAACTGTTTGCACCTGTGAGGAGTCGGGGACAGGAACAGTCTCTCTTCCCAACCGGAGATTCATATCCTGTGACCAGTCTGATTCATGGGCTGATCATTTACCTACTGGACATCATTCTTCTCCTAGATGAATTTCCGTGTTTGTCGCATATATTGTGACATGGCCGCTAGAGCTAATCCCTGACCACCCAGATGATGTAGACGGCCGCACAGAGACCATCTATTGTAATATATATATATATATATATATATATATATATATATATATATATATACAGTGCTGTGCAAAATGTTTAGGTGTGAAAAAAATGCTGCAAAGTAAGAAAGCTTTCACATACAGAAGTGTTAATAGTTTATTTTTATTAATTAACAAAATGCCAAGTGAATAAAGAAAAGACATTTTTCTAGGTTCACTTGTACAAAGTCATGGACTTTCTAGAAATATAGTCAGGTGTATAAGTAACCAATTGTAGCAAACAGGTAATAATGATTATTATTTTCACATGTACAGTGCCTTGTGAAAGTATTTGGCCCCCTTGAACTTTTCTACGTTTTGCCACATTTCTGCCTTCAAACATAAAGATATAAAATTCTAATTTTCTTGGGCAGAATCAACAACAAGTGGGACCCAATTGTGAAGTGGAACAAAATTTATTGGATATTTTAAACTTTTTTAAAAAATTAAAAACTGAAAAGTGGGGCGTGCAATATTATTTGGCCCCTTTACTTTCAGTGCAGCAAACTCACTCCAGAAGTTCAGTGAGGATCTCTGAATGATCCAATGTTGTCCTAAATGACAACATAACAACACAAAATAATCAAGTCTCCGTATAAATGCATCTGCTCTGTTATAGTCTCAGGGTTCTGTTACAAGTGCAGAGAGCATCATGAAGACCAAGGAACACACCAGGCAGGTCCGAGATACTGTTGTGGTGAAGTTTAAAGCCGGATTTGGATACAAAAAGATTTCCCAAGTTTTAAACATCTCAAGGAGCACTGTGCAAGCGATCATATTGAAATGGAAGGAGTATCAGACCACTGCAAGTCTATCAAGACCCGGCCGTCCCTCTAAACTTTCATCTCGAACAAGGAGAAGACTGATCAGAGATGCAGCCAAAAGGCCCATGATCACTCTGGATGAACTGCAGAGATCTACAGCTGAGGTGGGAGAGTCTGTCCATAGGACAACAATCAGTCATACACTGCACAAATCTGGCCTTTAAGGAAGAGTGGCAAGAAGAAAGCCATTTCCTAAAGATATCCATAAAAAGTCTCGTTTGAAGTTTGCCACAAGCCACCTGGGAGACACACCAAACATGTGGAATAAGGTGCTCTGGTCAGATGAAACCAAAATCAAACTTTTTGGTCACAATGCAAAACGATATGTTTGGCGTAAAAGCAACACAGCTCATCACCCTCAAAACACCATCCCCACTGTCAAACATGGTGGTGGCAGCATCATGGTTTGGGCCTGCTTTTCTTCAACAGGGACAGGGAAGATGGTTAAAATTGATGGGAAGATGGACAGAGCCAAATTCAGGACCATTCTGGAAGAAAACCTGTTGGAGTCTGCAAAAAATCTGAGACTGGGACGGAGATTTATCTTCCAACAAGACAATGATCCCAAACATAAAGCAAAATCTACATTGGAATGGTTCAAAAATAAACGTATCCAGGTGTTAGAATGGCCAAGTCAAAGTCCAGACCTGAATCCAATCGAGAATCTGTGGAAAGAGCTGAAAACTGCTGTTCACAAACGCTCTCCATCCAACCTCACTGAGCTCGAGTTGTTTTGCAAGAAGA
This sequence comes from Phyllobates terribilis, assembly GCF_046119375.1. Taxonomy (NCBI): domain Eukaryota; kingdom Metazoa; phylum Chordata; class Amphibia; order Anura; family Dendrobatidae; genus Phyllobates; species Phyllobates terribilis. The sequence goes on from NW_027363903.1 coordinate 116,534, forward strand.
ATGGGGAAGAATTTCAGCCTCTCAATGTGCAAAACTGATAGAGACATACCTCAAGCGACTTGCAGCTGTAATCGCAGCAAAAGGTGGCGCTACAAAGTATTAACTCAAGGGGGCCAAATAATATTGCATGCCCCACTTTTCAGTTTTTAATTTGTTAAAAAAAAGTCTAAAATATCCAATAAATTTCGTTCCACTTCACGATTGTGTCCCACTTGTTGTTGATTCTTCCCCAAAAAATTAGAATTTTATATCTTTATGTTTGAAGCCAGAAATGTGGCAAAAGGTAGAAAAGTTCAAGGGGGCCAAATACTTTCACAAAGCACTGTAGGTTGTAACTAGAGTTGACCGAACCTCTCAAGGTTCGATTTGGTTCAGATCAGCGAACTTCCCCATATTCTCCAAACAATTCGTCGTACAGTTTGACAAAAATATCCGAATCCCATTGCACTCAATCGGAGGCAAAAGCAAACTCATAGACAACACCTTCAAAAGGGGCCCAAAAGTTCCAAAGCAGCTCAAATTGAGGGCAGACACCAGGAAAAGTGGTATTGACGTGCCCCCTGGGCCGTGGGGTACTCGGTGCCAGGCCGGTCGTTGCTAGGGGAGATGTGACAGTGGCGGTGACCCTGTCCGTGAACCAGGGCGGTCAATCAAAAGAGGATATTTACAGGAGATTTATAGTTCTGATATATATAGTTCGTGACGCCACCTGTGGTATGCGGCTATATGGAGCTGCCGCTGCAGGGCAGGTCCTCTGGAGCTGGTGTAAAAGCAGCAGAGTTGGTTTAGCTCTTCACAGGTAGAGCTTAGCTCCAGGGCTGTGCTGAGTTGTTATGGATGTTGCGGTGTAGTTGTTATGATCTGCAACATGTACTAAGGAAAGATAGGGGAAAGCTGTCCCTACAGTAAGACTAAGCTGAATCCCTACGATGGAGCGGGCTGCCTGTTCCTAGTGAACAGACCCGCCTTAGTTCTCGGCTAGTCTGAGCGAAAACCTATAGAATTAAGGGAGGGGTCCCTAAAAGAACTAAGGACTGGGACAAAAATGGGACACCTCCTAAACAGAGAAGTTGTTGCAGGACACAAAAAGGCAAACTGACAAAAATGTACCAGAGGTCCCAGAGGACCAAGCGAACTGACAGAGAAAGGCACCGAAGCACCAGGCTAGAGAAACAGTCAAACACTGAAGTCCAGCACAGCCATAAGGATGGAGCTGGAATATAAAGGCAGATGGTCACGTGACCGCAAAACACAAGATGGAAAAAACAAAAAGGAGGGTTCTAACAGTACACCCTCTTTTATGAGGAACCTCCGGATCCTCCAGGCCCAGGCCTATCCGGAAACCTCCTGTGGAAAGCTTTAACAAGCCTAGGAGCAGAGACATCATCCGTCCTTACCCAGGAGTTGTCTACGGGACCGAAACCCTTCCAGGAGACAAGATACTGTAATTTCCTTCTATTCCATCTAGAATTCAAGATACAAGAAATTTCATATTCGCCGTCTTCCACCACAGGAGGAACTGTGACAGTGGCGTCCCTATCAGATACATCAGCCTTTTTCAACAAGGAAACATGAAACACAGTATTAATCTTCCAGGAAGTAGGAAAATCCAACCTAAAAGCAGACGGGTTAACAACCTGAAGCACTTTAAATGGACCCACAAACTTAGGACCCAGTTTTTTTAGAGGGAATCCTCAACCGCAGGTTCTTCGAGGACAACCAAACCGTGTCACCCACAGTAAGCAAAACCTACTTACGATTCCTGTCAAAATACTACTTTGACTTCTTGTTAGCCTCTTGAAGGTTGCAACGTACATTAGTCCAAACTCTCTCCAAATCACCGGAAAAATTCTCCTCCTCCGGCACCGCCGACCCCAATTTGGAGAACGAACCAAATGACGGATGTCTCCCAGTACAACAAAAAAAAGGAGAACACCCAGCAGAGGAGGATGTATGATTGTTAAGATAAAATTCTGCGAGAGGCAGAAACTCAGACCACACCTCTTGATTGTCCGCCACAAAACAAAGCAAAAACTGTTCAACATCCTGGTTCTTTCTTTCAGTCTGTCCATTAGACTCAGGATGATAACCAGACGAAAATGACAAATGGACTCCCAACCTGTCACAAAAAGCACGCCAAAAGCGAGCCACAAGCTGAAGTCCTCTATCAGAAACAATATCCGTGGGAACGCCATGGAGCTTGACAATCTCCTTAACAAATCCTTAGCGAGTGTCTTGGCGCAGGGCAACTTAATGAATGGAACCAAATGACACATCTTACTAAAACGTTCCACGACCACCCAGATGACAGTAAAACTCTTGGACACAGGAAGATCAGTAATAAAATCCATTGTGAAATGCATCCAAGGCGCACTAGGAACCTCCAGAGGGCAAAGTAACCCCGAAGCAGGAGTATGTGAAGCCTTTGACCTAGCACACAGAGTACACTGACGCACCCACTTGATGACTTCCTTCTGCCATCCAGGCCACCAAAAACTGCGACTGATAATTCTCTTAGTCTCAGAAATTCCTGGTTGACCTGCCAACCGAGACTCATGACACTCCACAAACAAATCTCTCCTAAAGGCTCTAGGCACGAACACCCTCCCATGGGGAGTGCTAGATGGAGCATCATCTTGAGCTTTCAGAATCCCATTCTCCAAAACGGAGTCCAATGCCGCCACCACAACTCCTTGCTGTAAAATGTTCTCCTCCTCCTCGGCACCGACCGTAGGAGAGAAGCTGCGAGATAAAGCATCGGCTTTAACATTCTTAGTACCAGGGATATAGGTAACAGATAAATGAAACCGAGAAAAAAAAAAGTGCCCACCTAGCTTGACGGGCATTCAAGCGCTTGGCAGCATCCAGATAGATCAAATTCTTATGATCTGTGAAAACCTGAATAGGAAATCTAGCGCCTTCCAAAAAATGACGCCAATGTTCAAACGCAAGTTTAATAGCCAGCAACTCCCGATTTCCAACATCATAATTCAGTTCGGTTTCCAAAAGTTTTTTCGAAAAGAAGGCACAAGGATGTACTCCACCCTTGTTCTCCTGAGACAAAACTGCTCCGACCCCCACCGATGAAGCATTGACCTCGACCAAAAAAGGCTTGGTCTCATCAGGCTGCATAAGGATAGGGGCAGAACTGAACCTCTCTTTGAGATACTCAAACGCTTCAATGGCCTCAGTAGTCCACTGGGCCGTATTCGCACCTTTCCTGGTGAGATTGGTTAGAGGTTTAACAATTACAGAAACATTCTTAATGAATTTCCTGTAATAATTGGCAAAACCCAAAAAATCTCTGTATAGATTTCAAACTAATAGGCCTAGGCCATTCCTGCACAGCCTGAACCTTCACAGGGTCCATCTCAAAGCCCACGCTGGAGACAATGTAGCCCAAAAAACTATATTTCTGCACAGCGAACTCACATTTCTCCAGCTTAGCAAAGAGTGAATTATTACTCAATAACTGCAAAACTTCACTTACACTCTGCCAATGGGACTCTAGATCTGGTGAATAACTTAAAATGTCATCCAAATACACAACCACATTCTTACCAATCAAAGGTCTCAGGATGTCATTAATAAGGTTCTGAAAAAGTGCAGGTGCATTGGTAAGACCAAAAGGCATCACCAGATTCTCAAAATGACCTACCGGAGTGTTAAAAGCAGTTTTCCATTCATCACCCTCCTTCACTCGTAACAAATTGTATGCCCCCCGGAGATCTATTTTAGAGAACCACTTGGCCCCCACCAACTGGTTAAACAAGTCAGGAATTAACGGCAATGGGTAGGAATTGCGTACGGTAATCTTATTAATTTCACGAAAATCCAGACATGGACGTAAACCGCCGTCCTTTCTTTTAATAAAGAAGAATCCAGCTGCCACAGGCGACTTAGAAGGTCTAATGTGACCAGCAGCCAGGCTAGTCTGTATGTACTCCTCCAAGGCCTTTCTTTCAGGGATAGTCAGATTAAACAAGCGACTTTTGGGAAGAGTAGCACCCGGAACACACTCAATGGCGCAATCATAATCCCTATGAGGAGGTAAAACTTTTGACTCCTCCTCCGAAAAAAACCTCCAAAAATCTCGAATAGGTACCTGTAATTCCCCTTTTTCCACAGCCGCAATGCGACCATTGCAACATTTATCATAGCACTTCGGACTCCAAGACTTAATCACATTAGTAGACCATTCCAATAAAGGATTGTGCAGTTTTAACCAAGGCAATCCTAGAACAACTGGAGAGGGCAAATTATCCAAAACAACCAAGTCCAAAATTTCTTGGTGAACTCCATTGATAGTGAGGGGAAATGCAGCAGTCTTGTGAGTAATACATTTCAAAGGAGTGTTATCAATTGCAATCACAGAAATAGGTGATGACAAAGGTTTGGATTTCAATTTAAGGTTTTCCAAAAACCCTTTATCAATCACATTAAGTGTTGAACCACAATCCACAAATACCTGAAATTCAATCAAATCTCCCTGCAAAGTAGTACTCCTAGAAAGAAATACTCCTGCAGAGCGTAAACAAGCTATACGGACGTAACTGACCTTTTTTTTTTCTTTACTTAAACGACGCTCACAATACTTAATCAAATGGTCAGCTTTACCACAATAAAGACACAATCCCTCGGTAAACCTCCGGTCTCTTTCCTGAAAGCGGAGTGACATCCCCCCAACCTCCATCGGTTCTCCGCTGTCAGAGCAGATTTTCTGGGGACTAGGAACTGACATTACAGGAGTCTTTACCTCATTGAGCCTGCACCACAGTCTTCTGTCTATACGAACAGCTAACTGCATAGCATCCTGCAGAGTCTCAGGTTCAGGGAATGCAATTAGCAAATCCTTAACCCTTTCACTCAGACCAGCAAGAAATAAACATCTCAGCGCAGGATCATTCCACTTAACTTCTGAAGCCCATCTCCTGAAGTGTGTGCAATAATTTTCAACATCATCTGACCCCTGATTCAAACGCCTGAGTTCTGATTCAGCAGATGAGATTCGATCAGGATCGTCATATAATAGCCCCATAGCAGAAAAAAATTCTTCAACAGACCTTAAACACGGATCATTAGGTTGGAGAGAAAAGGCCCACCCCTGTGGTTCATTGCACAAAAGTGACATAATAAAACCAATGCGCTGTTATTCATTCTCAGAGGACCTTGGTCTCAAACGAAAATATAACAAACAAGCATTTTTAAATTAAAAAAAATCTTGCTGTTTACCATAAAAAACATCAGGCAGTCCTACCTTGGGTTCGACAAAATGCGCTACTCACGTGTTGCTGAAGCTCGGCCATCTCCAGAGACAATCCCTGCAGGCGTGGAGCCAAATCCTGGATGGAAACCATACTGATCCCCGAATTTCTTTCCTTTTAGTTTTTTGGGCTGGACTTGCTGTTATGATCTGCAACATGTACTAAGGAAAGATAGGGGAAAGCTGTCCCTACAGTAAGACTAAGCTGAATCCCTACGATGTAGCGGGCTGCCTGTTCCTAGTGAACAGACCTGCCTTAGTCCTCGGCTAGTCTGAACGAAGACCTATAGAATTAAGGGAGAGGTCCCTAAAAGAACTAAGGACTGGGACAAAAATGGGACCTCCTAAACAGAGAAGTTGTTGCAGAACACAAAAAGACAAACTGACAAAAATGTACTAGAGGTCCCAGAGGACCAAGCGAACTGACAGAGAAAGGCACCGAAGCACCAGGCTAGAGAAACAGTCAAACACTGAAGTCCAGCACAGCCATAAGGGCGGAGCTGGAATATAAAGGCAGATAGTCACGTGACCGCAAAACACAAGATGGAAAAAACAAACAGGAGGTTTCTAACAGTAGTGCAAGGGGTGATGGCGCAGCAGTAATTCACAGAGACGGTGGGGTGTAGTCTTCAGAGTTTACTCACAGTTGTTGCAATCCAAGATACAAGTACACCGGTACCTGTAACTTGGATTGCAACAACTGTGAGTAAACTCTGAAGACTGCACCCAACCGTCTCTGTGAATTACTGCTGCGCCATCACCCCCTGCACTACACTGCAACATCCATAACAACTCAGCACAGCCCTGGAGCTAAGCTCTACCTGTGGAGAGCTAAACCAACTCTGCTGCATTTACACCAGCTCCAGAGGACCTGCCCCGCAGCGGCGGCTCCATATAGCCGCATACCACAGGTGGCGTCACAAACTATATATAAGAACTATAAATCCCTTGTAAATATCCCCTTTTGATTGACTGGCCTCCGTCACGGACTGGGTCACCGCCACTGTGACATCTCCCGTAGCAACGACCGGCCTGGCACCGAGTACCCCACGGCCCAGGGGGCGCGTCAACTTTGGCATCACGAACAGGATATGAACCCACCCTTTATCACCGAGTATAGTGTGCCTAGAGACTGTGTTGTATACTGAATGTGGCACCCGCCCCAGAAGAACGGACACCATTATGTGCGTTATCAAGGACAACATAGAACCTCCCATCGTGGGCCGGGACCCATAATGGCGCCAAAAGCGGAGCACGCCTCAAGCAGCAGTGGCCATGTATGTAGATGTGTCCATCAAGGTGGGGGAGCTGCCCCCAGGTGTGGCCGACAGCAAGCAGCCATGGGACCGCCCCAGAAAGGGGAGAGGAAAAAAGAAGAAAACTGGGAGACGGGGTGTGGTCTCAAGCAGTCTAGACAGACCACACCCGGCAGGCAAGACGGAAGGAGGTCAGCCTGAAGCTCCGGCTTGTGGTCTGCAGCCCGCGGCAGAACTCCTCACCATGGAGGGGATGCTAGCCAAGTTGTCCCTGGAGGACACCAGCTTCATCCGGGATGAAATGCAAGGACTGGGCAGGAGGATGAAAGAGGCCCAGCAAGCTGCGATTGCTGACTGGAGAGCAGAGCTGATGGAGAAGTTGGTGACCCGGCAGCAGTCAGCGCTGCAAGTGACCAGCAGTGCCCCAACCCGGCGGAGCCTGACCAGAACCAGGAGGCAGCGTGCAGCACAGGAGCGGCCGTGGGAGCAGGTAAGAGAAGACTCTCTGTCCCGGGCGCTGAAAGCGCTGACCTGCTACTGGGCCCCCTGGTAGAACTCCCTGTCCCCGGCACTGAAAGTTGTGATCTGCTCCTGGGCCCCCTGCCGGAACCTCCGTACCCGGGCGCGCATTCGCCCGCTCCGCTCCAAGTCCCGGAGCCTGCTACCCCGGGCACTAATGAGGAAGACCTGCTACTAGGCCCCCTACAAGAGCCATCAGCCGCCACACCCGAATGGGTGTATGGACGTGCGGTCTGAAACTGGTCCGTGGAGGTGGAAGACCATAGCCTCCCGCTGTTACCCGCTCCTGAGGCCTTAGCCATCTCCGGGAGGGAAGAGGACCAGTTCTGTGGGACAACCCTGGGGGGGACCTCATGGGGTTTTATGCAACAAAGATGACCTCAGAACAAAAGGTATATATACAGTACAGACCAAAAGTTTGGACACACCTTCTCATTTAAAGATTTTTCTGTATTTTCATGACTTTGAAAATTGTACATTCACACTGAAGGCATCAAAACTATGAATTAACACATGTGGAATTATATACTTAACAAAAAAGTGTGAAACAACTGAAAATATGTCTTATATTCTAAGTTCTTCAAAGTAGCCACTTTTGCTTTGATGACTCTTGGCATTCTCTTGATGAGCTTCAAGAGGTAGTCACCGGAAATGGTTTTCACTTCACAGCTGTGCCCTGTCAGGTTTAATAAGTGGGATTTCTTGCCTTATAAATGGGGTTGGGACCATTGTGCAGAAGTCAGGTGAATACACAGCTGATAGTCCTACTGAATAGACTGTTAGAATTTGTATTATGGCAAGAAAAAAGCAGCTAAGTAAAGAAAAACGAGTGGCCATCATTACTTTAAGAAATGAAGGTCTGTCAATCCGAAAAATTGGGCAAACTTTGAAAGTGTCCCCAAGTGCAGTTGAAAAAACCATCAAGCGCTACAAAGAAACTGGCTCACATGAGAACCGCCCCAGGAAAGGAAGACTAAGAGTCACCTCTGCTTCTGAGAATAAGTTTATCCGAGTCACCAGCCTCAGAAATCGCAGGTTAACAGCAGCTCAGATTAGAGACCAGGTCAATGCCACACAGAGTTCTGGCAGCAGACACATCTCTGCAACAACTGTTGAGGAGACTTTGTGCAGCAGGCCTTCATGGTAAAATAGCTGCTAGGAAAGCACTGCTAAGGACAGGCAACAAGCAGAAGAGACTTGTTTGGGCTAAAGAACACAAGGAATGGACATTAGACCAGTTGAAATCTGTGCTTTGGTCTGATGAGTTTAAATTTGAGATCTTTGGTTCCAACCACCGTGTCTTTGTGTGACGCAGAAAAGGTGAACGGATGGACTCTATATGCCTAATTCCCACCGTGAAGCATGGAGGAGGAGGTGTGATGGTGTGGGGGTGCTTTGCTGGTGACACTGTTGGGGATTTATTCAAAATTGAAGGCATACTGAACCAGCAAGGCTACCACAGCATCTTGCAGCGGCATGCTATTGCATCTGTTTTGCGTTTAGTTGGACCATCATTTTTTTTTCAACAGGACAATGACCCCAAACACACCTCCAGGCTGTGTAAGGGCTATTTGACCAAGAAGGAGAGTAATGGGGTGCTACGCCAGATGACCTGGCTTCCACAGTCACCAGACCTGAACCCAATTGAGATGGTTTGGGGTGAGCTGGACCGCAGAGTGAAGGCAAAAGGGCCAACAAGTGCTCAGCATCTCTGGGAACTCCTTCAAGATTGTTGGAAGACCATTTCCGGTGACTACCTCTTGAAGCTCATCAAGAGAATGCCAAGAGTGTGCAAAGCAGTCATCAAAGCAAAAGGTGGCTACTTTGAAGAACCTAGAATATAAGACATATTTTCAGTTGTTTCATACTTTTTTAAGTAAATAATTCCACATGTGTTAATTCATAGTTTTGATGCCTTCAGTGTGAATGTACAATTTTCATAGTCATGAAAATACAGAAAAATCTTTAAATGAGAAGGTGTGTCCAAACTTTTGGTCTGTACTGTATATCCATCTGAACTAACAGTCCTTTTGAGGACTAATCCAGCTGCATATATTCAGTGGTGATATCAGGAATTTGGCAGGCAAGTAGTGTATGTGGCAGACTGCAGTGTATATAGTGCCAGAGGGTCCACTGAATGTTCCTGCTGCTGCTGCTGTTCTTACAGATATTTGTAGACATAGCCCCATATATCAGGGGCCAGGGAATTTTTTTTTATCTTAATCCTGGTTATTTGCTTAAAAAGCAATCCAGAGTACACAATTTTTCTGCTCCATTTGCTTGTTCTCACTGCAGAATAAAGCCAGATGGGTTCCATATTTCAGCAATAAAATGAAGAAATTTAAACTGAACATTGAGAATATTGGCCTCCTTTTCCATTCTGTTGCAGTGTGTCGGTTAAGCTATTCAATCTAGGTGTCTGTGAAGTATACAGTAGTATTAGCAAATAACAGGCCTGCTACTTAAAACTGTGGTTCTCTGTCAGACATAACACCTATAAGAGTGTTCCAAAATCATACATTTCTTCCATTTTCAGTCTGTTGCAGTGTGTCAGTCAAGCTATGCACACTAGGTGTCTGTGAAGGTTAGTATTAGCAAATAACAGACCTGCTATTTAAAACCGTGGTTCTCTGTCAGACATAACAGCTATAAGAGTGTTCCAAAATCAGACATTTCTTCCATTTTCATTCCGCTGCAGTGTGTCGGTCAAGCTATTTACACTAGGTATCTGTGAAGGATAGTATTAGCAAATAACAGGCCTATGTTTTGGAGGCACACTTCCTAGTAATGGGAACATTGTTTTCAGAAGGCCCTCTAACCTCTACGTCTCTTGCAAGGGGCATTGGAGTTCCTCCAAATTTTTGGCAGCAGTTGCAGTCACTGCATAGCAATAACAGTATAGGAGATGTTATGATCTGCAACATGTACTAAGGAAAGATAGGGGAAGGCTGTCCCTACAGCAAGACTAAGCTGAATCCCTACGATGTAGCGGGCTGCCTGTTCCTAGCGAACAGACCCGCCTTAGTCCTCGGCTAGTCTGAACGAAGACCTATAGTATATGGGGAGGGGTCCCTAAAAGAACTAAGGACTGGAACAAAAATGGGACACCTCCTAAACAGAGAAGTTGTTGCAGAACACAAAAAGACAAACAGACAAAAAGGTACTAGAGGTCCCAGAAGGACCAAGCGAACTGACAGAGATAGGCACCGAAGCACCTGGCTAGAAAGACAGTCAAACAACAAGTCCAGCACAGCCAGAAGGGCGGAGCTGGAATATAAAGGCAGGTGGTCACGTGACCGCAAAACACAAGATGGAAAAAACAAACAGGAGGGTTCTAACAGGAGACCCACTCGTTAATAATGGGAACAACAAAGCATAGCCGCCTGCTGGCCCTTTAATAATAGTAAGGGCCGCCTGATGGCCCTATAAAAATAGTCTTTGTGACTTTCAGAGTCCTTCTATCATAAATGAAACAGGATGTGGCGCACACCACATGGCCAGATAAGGTAGTAAAATGTTAAAATGACATTTACTGGTAAATGTTTTTTCACCATTGAAAGCAATGCAAAAGTAAAAAAATGCATCAAAAATGCTACGTGTGAACATAGCCCAAGGTGTGGAGGAGCATTTTTGGTTTTGGTTATTTATTTTGCCTTATACACAAGTCATTATCCTGGAAAGGATGTTCTTTAACATATTTCCCAGGAAAATCCATTTTAGTTTCATTTTTGCATGTTTTATTGTCAGTGCGTAAAAGTGGCGTAATTCTCTGACAAGATTGTTGACAGACATGACCTGGGAGTCAGAAATGCTTCCAGGGGTCTTCCCCATGCTGTTCCCATGTTATTTGAGCACTGTTCCCATTAATTTGGGCAATTTTTAGTCCCTCTGCAGACCGCTGGGGGGAGCTGCCGGTAAAATGCTCGAGTTTCCCATAGACTTACATTGGGCTCGTTATTCGGTCTGAGCACCCAAGTATTCCAATTTGCTCGACTCGAACAACGAATACCCAAGAATTTTAGTACTCACTCATCACTAGTGGAGACTCCAAGTTGGGTCTCCATCTGGTGGATTTCCTGTAGGGGAAGGGTATCAGAGGCCCATTATACTATTTCAATTCTGGGGAAATTGATAATGTCTGTAAAGTGCTGTGAAATTAATGGTGCTATATAAGTGAGTAAAATAAATAAATAAATAAAAATTGATTTCACTTTAGTGGTATCTTCCCATAATTCTTGTAATTGTTTGGTTCCCAAGTTGGGTCTCATTCATGTGTGTTGCCCAGCTATCAGAGCACCTGTCATTCATCCACCTGTTACTGATCAAAGTTTAAGCTAGAAATGCTGCTCTAAGCCCTGTCCAATGCTGAAATGTGGCCTGGTTTCAGCACCACGCTATTAGCACAACCAATTTAGATTCTGAAATTTGGACTTCTGGATGAAGCGCAATATTACAGAAAATATTTATAGGCTGAAATGTGGCCTGGTTTCTGGACCATGCTATTAGCATAAAGAATTTAGATTTTCAAATGTGGATTCCTAGCAAGAGGACAATACTAGCACAAAATAATTAAAAACTGAAATGTGGTATGGTTTCTGTACCACGGTAGTACCAGAAAAAAATAGATTTTCTAATGTGGGGCCCTGGTTAGAGCAGAATCTCAGCGTAAAACAATTACAACCTCACTCCTGCTTCTGTTCTCTGCTGGTGACAGTTTACAACTGCCAAGTTTGGTGTTGAATGAGTAGTCCATATTTGTAGCAGTCTGTTGGTATTTTTTTTCAAGGAGATATCTGCATGGTTTTGGTATTGTGTATATCCTTATCCTCTTCCCATTTGGTTGGTCCCTCCTACTGTTCTCTTGATTTCCACTTTTTTATTTTTTGAGAGTATTTGTATGATTGCAGTTTCCTTTTATCCTTGTCTGTTTTCCCTGTCTGTCTGCTATGCTCTCCTATACACATCTGTCCCATACCTCCTTGGGTAGGGGATGAAACAGTTCAGTGTGCATTTAGGAGGGTAGCAAGGTACAAGGCCCCAGCATATCGATTATCTGGGGTAATCTGGGGAACAGGAATAGCCAAGGGCCCCCCTAGCTTGAGGGACAGGGAAGGAGCCCATTGCCCTGGGAAATCCTGCTACAGTATTGTGACATCCCACTAGGTAGTAATTTGGTATCTAAACATAAAATCCTATATGCTTCTCAAAGTAAGCTGTTTTAACCAATCTCCACAACGTCTAGGGTATGCAACTTCTTCAATGCCAAAAACCACTAAATGTGTGTGATTATGAACAGGGACAAAATGTTTTGTTGCACCTGAGTATGTGCTGTTGTTGTTGATAATATTTTCAACATGTTCTGCAATTCTTTTTTTTTTACATTTTCTTGTAGTGCAACCTATATATTTTATTTTGCACATTTGGCATTCTATGTAATAAACAATGTATTTGGAGTGCCAGGGTGAGGACATACTTTGTAGGTGAAGTTAGAGTGCGATGCGATTCTCTCCCACAGATGAGGAGAACAGTGGCAGCCCCTCACTAGTGATATCTATACCCCCAGCTTCTTCAGTGATGTTTATGCCTCCCACTGATGTCTATGGCCCCCAAGCCTCCCCAGTGATGTATATGTGTCACCCTGGCCTGGATGCCACAAGTATAATAAAGCTGTGTCTGAGAGCAAGGGGGAGGTTCTCTAGTCAGGGGAACATTAGCATGCAGTACCTCCTGTCTCAGGCCAGTAGGGGGAGCAGGCTGCCCCTATAAAAGCTGGAACCGGGGGCAGGGTTAGAGAGAACTGGACGACCTGTCTCAGCACTGAGAAGTGTCCAGAGCAGAGAGGGACAGCTGTATTGCACCCTAAGAGGAAGTGTGGCAGTAGAAGAGCCACAAGCCAGAGACAAGAGGCGAAGTGAGCCTGTCTTGGCAGACAAAGAACTCCATTTTACCAGACTTTGGTGTCTGGGGCTGTGAGGATTCCACGTCCTGCAGCAGATAACCAGTCCGCAGGGGACTGTATGTTCCTTGGCCTAAGAAGCCCGGAGGGTCTGCCACAACAGAAGGGACCAGTAAAGCCGTACCAGGCCGGGAGCAGAAAGGAACCCACGTCGCAGGCCATACAGGCGAGAATACACGGAAAGCTCGGAAACGTGGGCTGTTACCCTATAAGGAGGAGATAGCCAGAAGGAGCGCAGAGAGCACGGTAGGCCTACACCCTCACCCTGACCAGGGCCAATTTCCCAATTGCTCTCAGACATCCAGGTCCCCTCCTAGCCGGGACTGTTTGTGGGTCAGTTTACCTGCTCTAGTAAAGACCCTGGACTGCAATCTGTTGTCTGTGTGCTCCTTGCTCCTCCAGCACTATCAGCACTGGGACTCTCACCACCATCACTCCCACCATCCACTACACTGCCCTGGGGCTGCACTCTTCCCGTGGGGAGTCACACCACCTCAGCTGCATACACCATCAGCCCCAGCGGTCTGCCCAGCAGCGGCGTTTCCTAATGACCGCAAATCCACGGGTGGCGTAGTTGGACGTTATCAACAGCACATAGCAGACTACCGCTGGCCTGACCACCCTGAGCCACGGAACCGGGTTGCCACTACAACCCCCATTGTTCCCTTATTGCCCGGATCCGAGTGCCCCACGGCCAAGGGGGCGAGTCATATATAACCCCCAGCGTCTCCTGTGATGTATATGCAGCAGTCCCAGCATCTCCTATGTGATGTACAGTTATATGAAAAAGTTTGGGCACCCCCTATTAATCTTAAGCTTAATGTTTTATAAAAATTGGTATATTTGCAACAGCTATTTCAGTTTGATATTGTCACGCTGTCTCAACGTACAGGAGGTCAGGGGCCTAGGCTGACCCTAAACGGGGGCCCTCACTAATCCGTCAACCTGGAGGTACTGTTAATGGTACAGTGGTCCAGGCCGCCAGCGTCCCCCTGAGCCTCCAATACCTCCTCCTCAAGCTCAGAGCATACTGCCGACACCACCACCCCCTCTTGAAGGATAGGAACCGGATCATCCGTATTCCCGGCCCCAGGGAAACTACGAGATAAGGCATCCGCCTTCACATTTTTTGACCCAGGACGATATGTAACGACAAAATTAAACCTGGTAAAAAACAACGACCACCTGGCTTGTCTGGGATTAAGACGTTTTGCGGACTCCAGATATAGCAGTTTCTTGTGATCGGTGATGACGGTGACCGGATGGACTGCCCCCTCCAAAAAATGGCGCCACTCCTCAAAAGCTAACTTAATGGCCAAGAGTTCCCTATTGCCGACATCGTAATTCCTCTCAGCGGACGACAATTTTTTGGAGAAAAAAGCGCACGGACGCCACTTACCAGGGGACGAACCTTGTGATAAAACTGCTCCCACCCCTACCTCAGAAGCGTCTACCTCTACAATGAACGGCTGTGACACATCAGGTTGAATGAGTATGGGTGCCGAGGCAAAACATTTTTTCAAGGAGGAGAATGCTTGACAAGCCTTGTCAGACCACCTAGAAAAATCCCCTTTTTTGTCATGTCTGTGAGAGGTTTAACCATGGATGAGAAATTACGAATGAATTTCCGGTAATAATTAGCAAACCCCAGGAAACGTTGTGGTGCCTTAAGATTCTCTGGCAGATCCCACTCAAGAACTGTCCGCACTTTCCCTGGGTCCATACGAAAACCGGACGCTGACACCAGGAAACCTAAAAACTGGAGTTCCTGTACGGCGAACACACACTTCTCCCATTTGGCGTACAGTTTATTATCCCGCAAGATCTGTAACACCTGCCTAAGATGCTCCTGATGAGACACAAGATCAGGCGAGTAAATTAAGATGTCATCCAGATATATGACCACAAACTGACCCACCAGGCGGCGAAAAATGTCATTAACAAAGTGTTGGAACACCGCCGGGGCATTAGTCAGACCGAATGGCATGACAAGGTTCTCATAATGCCCCTCCGGAGTGTTAAACGCCGTCTTCCACTCATCCCCCTCCTTCACCCTAATCAGATTGTATGCCCCCCTGAGATCCAACTTAGAGAACCATTTGGCGCCCACGATCTGATTAAAGAGATCGGGGATAAGTGGGAGTGGATACGGATCTCGGACCGTAATCCGATTAAGTTCACGGAAATCCAGGCAAGGGCGTAGGCCTCCATCTTTCTTCTTCACAAAGAAGAACCCCGCGGCCACCGGGGAAGATGAAGGTCTAATATGCCCCTTAGCCAGACTCTCTGAAATATAATCCTTCATGGCCTGCCTTTCCGGACCAGATGGATATACAACCTAGATTTAGGTAATTTGGCCCCAGGGAGCAATTTTACAGAACAGTCATACACGCGATGAGGAGGTAGTTCTTGACACCCTTTCTCCGAGAATACATCCTCAAAGTCCGCCAGAAATGGAGGTAAGACCCTAGGAGTGACAGCACCGATGACCGTATTCATGCAGTTTTTATTACAGAATTCACTCCATTAGCTTATCTCCCTGGATTGCCAATTAATAACCGGATTATGCTTAGTTAACCAAGGAAGGCCCAACACAATAGGAGTGGGAAGACCCTCCAACACGTAACAAGACAACAGTTCTTTATGTATCGCCCCCACTTGAAGATTTACGTTATGCACCACTTGCAAAAAACTTACCTGACCGAGAGGCCTGGCGTCGATCGAAAATATGGGGATGGGTTTAGCCAACATATTCAATAGCATACCCTGAACCCGGGCAAACCGAGCATCCACCAGATTAGCCCCGGCCCCACTATCTAGAAGAACAGATATCCTCTCAGTTCTCGTACCCACCACCACCTCCGCCGGCACGAGAAACTGAGACGAACCTAGGGACGAAATACCTACTCCCAGATTGCCGTCCACCACACAACCTGGGATCAACAGTTTTCCGACGACTCTTTACTCTGCAAAGGACGGGATGGACACCCCCCAATAAAATGTCCCTCTCTCCCGCAGAAGAAGCACCTTCCAGTCTTGTGGCACACCGCCGGTCCTCTCCCCCGGAATGATCTCCTTCCTAACTGCATAGGCTCCTCTGGACTGACCAGGGGAACCTCCATATGAGGAGACCTTGTAGGAGGTAGAGTCATCACAGGGGGCGGAGTTATCCCGCACCTCTCCCGAAGCCGTCTGTCAATGCGAATAGCAAGGGCCATAGCGGCTTCCAGTGAGGCGGGAGGATCATACTGTGCCAACACATCCTTTAATTTGTCAGATAACCCTTGACAAAACTGGCTCTTAAGAGCCGGGTCATTTCACTGGGTGTCCGTGGCCCACCTACGGAACTCCGCACAGAATTCCTCCACCGGACGATCTCCCTGGTGGATCCTATGTAACTTAGATTCAGCAAGGGAGATCCGATCCGGGTCATCAGATACGAGTCCCAGAGCAGCGAAGAACCTATCCACTGACTGGAGAGCCGGGGAGCCCGGGGGAAGAGAGAACGCCCAAGATTGTGGGTCCCCTTGTAGGAGCGAGATGACAATTCCCACCCTTTGCTCCTCACTCCCCGATGACCGAGGCCGCAGCCGAAAGTACAACATGCATGCCTCCCGGAAAACAAAAAACTTGTCCCGCCCCCCAGTGAACCTGTCAGGGAGAGCTACTTTAGGTTCTGGTCCGGCTTGCTCCTGGGGATACAAAACCTTGGACTTAATGTCCGCCAGCTCCATGGACAAACTCTGCAACTGCCGAGCTAGACTGGCTACTGGATCCATGGTGGCTGGAGAAAAAAAATTTTTTTTTTTTTTTTGTCGGTCGGTGAAAATGTCACGCTGTCTCAACGTACAGGAGGTCAGGGGCCTAGGCTGACCCTAAACAGGGGCCCTGACTAATCCCTCAACCTGGAGGTACTGTTAATGGTACAGAGGTCCAGGTCGCCAGCGTAACCCTAAACTCCTGAATATCCCTGAACCTCAGTAATCTAGTCCTGAGAAGGACCCCGATCACAACAATGGGGGACAGGATAGAAAAAGCCCAAAACACAGTACTAGACTAACGAGACAGTACAAGGGGAAAACCAAAAACCACCTTGCATACAAAAACACACACCACAATTACAGAGGGAACAACAACAGGTTAGGAGATAAATGATAAAGGGAGGAAGGGAAGAAACCACACCGCATACTCTTGGCTCCAAACTCCACCAAACAACGATCCGCTCTGAAGGTCTGCAAGAAATGCTTTCACCGACAACTTCGCTTATCAGACCAGCAGGTATTTGAAGGAATCCCAATACTGCAGCATTAACTGCAGCTGGGCGAGGCTGAGCCTCGTCAAGCACAGAGAGAGAGAATTAACTCCCTCACTACAAAAAAACACAAAGCACCAAAAACTCAGCTGCGAGAAGTCAGGCTGTGTAGTCGCGACGATCTTCGTGGCGACACACCCGTGACAGATATATGTAATAACTGTTGGACACAGTAATGTTTCTGCCTTGAAATGAGGTTTATTGTACTAACAGAAAATGTGCAATCTGCATTCAAACAAAATTTGACAGGTGCATAAGTATGGGCACGCTTATCATTTTCTTGATTTAAATACTCCTACCTACTTTTTACTGACTTACTAAAGCACTTTTTTTGGTTTTGTAACCTCATTGAGCTTTGAACTTCAGAGCCAGATGTATGCAATCATGAGAAAAGCTACTTAAAGTGGCCACTTGCAAGTTGTTCTCCTGTTTGAATCTCCTCTGAAGAGTGGCATCATGGGCTCCTCAAAACAACTGTCAAATGATCTGAAAACAAAGATTATTCAACATAGTTGTTCAGGGGAAGGATACAAAAAGCTGTCTCAGAGATTTAACCTGTCAGTTTCCACTGTGAGGAACATAGTAAGGAAATGGAAGAACACAGGGACAGTTCTTGTTAAGGCCAGAAGTGGCAGGCCAAGAAAAACATCAGAAAGGCAGAGAAGATGAATGGTGAGATCAGTCAAGGACAATCCTCAGACCACCTCCAGAGAGCTGAAGCATCAACTTTCTGCAGATGGTGTCACTGTGCATCGGTCAACTATACAACACACTTTGCACAAGGAGAAGCTGTATGGGAGAGTGATGCGAAAGAAACCGTTTCTGCAAGCACGCCACAAACAGAGTCGGCTGAGGTATGCAAAAGCACATTTGGAGAAGCCAATCTCTTTCTGGAAGAAGGTCCTGTGGACTGATGAAACCAAGATTGAGTTGTTTGGTCATACAAAAAGGCATTATGCATGGCGGCAAAAAAACACAGCATTCCAAGAAAAACACTTGCTACCCACAGTAAAATTTGGTGGAGGTTCCATCATGCTTTGGGGCTGTGTGGCCAATGCCGGCACCGGGAATCTTGTTAAAGTTGAGGGATGCATGGATTCCACTCAGTATCAGCAGATTCTTGACAATAATGTTCAAGAATCAGTGATAAAGTTGAAGTTACGCAGGGGATGGATCTTTCAGCAAGACAATGATCCAAAACACCGCTCCAAATCTACTCAGGCATTCATGCAGAGGAACAATTACAATGTTCTGGAATGGCTATCCCAGTCCCCAGACCTGAATATCATTGAACATCTGTGGGATCATTTGAAGAGGGCTGTCCATGCTCGGCGACCATCAAACTTAACTGAACTGGAATTGTTTTGTAAAGAGGAATGGTCAAAAATACCTTCATCCATGATCCAGGAACTCATTAAAAGCTACAGGGAGCGACTAGAGGCTGTTATTTTTGCAAAAGGAGGATCTACTAAATATTAATGTCACTTTTCTGGTGAGGTGCCCATACTTATGCACCTGTCAAATTTTGTTTGAATGCAGATTGCACATTTTCTGTTAGTACAATAAACGTCATTTCAAGGCAGAAACATTACTGTGTCCAACAGTTATTACATATATCAAACTGAAAAAGCTGTTGCAAAAACACCAATTTTTATAAAACAATAAGCTTAAGATTAATAGGGGTGCCCAAACTTTTTAATATAACTGTATATGCTTTACAAAACTTGTTATCAGAAAGAGTTGACTGCGCTCCAGTCCTGTAAAAGCAGTTGTGAGAAGTAACATTCTCAATATCACCAAACATCAAAATCGCACCAAAGAGAAGCAGCTGCAGATGTCACATTAGGGGTGAGTTAATTAATTGTTTGGCCAAATATAGTAGGGTAATTTTCGAGTTGATAATTTTGTGCGGACCCCAAATGATGGTAAAAATTTCCAAATGGCCCTTGGCAGAAAAAAGGTTCCCCACCCTTGCTTTAAGGTCTTGAAGTTGAACTCAATCAATTATGGCCTGCACCTTCCCAGGATCCATCTTAAAGCATTCAACTGATACAATGAACCCCAGAAATGATATTTCTTGAACATAAAAAGTACATTTCTCCAATTTAGCAAAGCAAACAAAGAATTTTCCCTAAGTTTTTGTAAAACAAAATGGACATGTTCATAGTGCGAATCCAGATCTCGGGAAAAAATGAGAATGACTTCCAGGTGTACCACAACAAACCTTCCAATACAATCAGAAAATATATCTTTCATAAAGTTTTGAAAAACTGCCGGGGCATTGGTTAACCCAAAAGGCATGACAAGATTTCCAAATAGACCCTCAGATGTTAAAAACGCTGTTTTCCATTCATCACCCTTCCAGATACATATCAAATTAGAAGACCCTCGAAGATCTAGTTTACAAAAACATTTAGCACCAATTAGTTGATTATATAGGCCGGGGATTAGTGGAAGTGGGCAGGGCCGCATTGAGGGCATTACTACCCTTACTGGTGTATGGGGCCTAGTGAACAGAAGCAAGGGGGGGGGGCCCAAATCAGGTGAGACACGCTGGGCACGTGTCTCATCCAGTCCAGGCCCACCCCTCTCTTGCTTCAGCTCACCGGGTCCTAGGGGCAGGGGTAGGTGGGGCCGGTTCAATATATTATCATGCAGCAAGCCACCGGCTTAATGCACCGCAATGGTTAACAGCCGCCAGACAATCAGAGGCTGGCAACTGACGCATATCAATAAGGAAGAAGATGTCACTGGACTGCGGCCAGGTAAGAAGACATTTTTTTTTTAATTTGCTTGCACTGAAAAGCCGCACACGTGGGGGTCAGGATGTGGGACATTATTACCAGAAGGGGCCAGAATGTGGGACATTATTACTACAGGGTCTAATTTAGAGATAATACTACTGCTGTGATGTATTTTATTTTAGAGGATGATATTTTTTTTCAAAGGGGGTAGGTGCTGTTACTGTGCAGGGTGGCACAATGTCTCTTTTTTCTTGAACTGGTGTAGTATAGAATTTGGGGAAAAATTAGGGAATGTGCTCTAGAAGCGGTGCTCTAGATAACTGTGTTATTTTCTGCAGAGAAGACTCATGGCTGGAAGAAGTGATGGTGGTCTCTGCTGGACGAGGAAAATCAAAGATGAAGAACTTTAACTAGACATGTCACTGACACTATACACTGTATACTATTTAAAAAAAATAATAAATTTGAGCTTGGTTTAAAATAGTATACATGCAGCACATAAGTGCATGTTTCACAATGGCCATGAATCAGAAAAACCTACAAGAAGCAAAATGAAAATAAACTCTGCTGTAAATCAATAAAAAGCAAGTGTATTTAAATAAAATAGGGTTCTTAGAAACACTGTTTTTGATCAAAAATAGTATGAACGCTATCCCACCAGTGAGAAGGTGAACCCGTTCGGGATAGAACTTACTCTGTCTAATATTAAAAACCTTACCATCTGTCAAAGTTGACCTCTGTGTGAATAAGGGCATACTGTGGTTCCTAGAGCTGGATAACACATTTAAAAGCTTCCCTTAGCTGGTGTTCTCAGTTTGGGACCAGAACCTCAGTCTGCCCTTATTCACACAGAGGTCAACTTTGACACATGGTAAGGTTTTTAATATTAGACAGAGTAGATTTTATCCCGAACGGGTTCACCTTGTCGCTGGTGGGATAGCTTTCATACTATTTTTGATTAAAAACAGTGTTACTAAGAACCCTATTTTATTTAAATGCACTTGCTTTTTATTTACTTACAGCAGGGTTTATTTTCATTTTGCTTCTTGTAGGTTTTACTGTATACTATTTATCGAGCTCCTGTGTATAATGGCACTTATGGTAATATTAGTATTGTATTTTTTTTATTAATGGTCAGTATTGTAGTATTCGGTCACTATGTGGTGGTAGTATGTGGTCTGGTCATGGTCTGGCAGTATTTGTTCCTTGTATGTGGTATTATTGGTCATTTTAAAAAATGTATGTGACTCATTACCTTAAAGCGCACCTATCACCAAATTTTTTATTATTTAAATTAAATACAGATGTAATAACATTTATCATTTGACCAAAACATTATAAACAAGGCATATACCATCTGGGAGAAAAACTCCCTTTCTTGGCAGGAGCCTCCACTGAACTGAGCCGACTTCAGCTGAAGTCGCAGCCAGGCAGGGGATTCCCCCCGTCTCTGCTGTGCTGACCTCACTCTCCCATGATGCAGTGCATCAAGGAAAGTGAACGCAGTCCACCGATCTGAGAGCAGGCAGGCATTGTGACTGAGCTGGATGTGATCAGTCCAGTAGGCAGCTCTGGGTATGTGCTGTCTGCTGTGCTCCATAACTCACCAGACAGTGAGCTGGAGACTGCTCTCCTGTTTCCTCCTTCACCTCCCAGTTTCCTTGCTCACACTGTCCAGCAATGAAACCTGCTAGAGTAGTGATTGTTTGTGCCCCTCCCGCATTGTCACCACAAGCACCTTGAAAGGAGAAAGATGTTGCCAGCAACGGAAACTAAACGCTGAGGAAGATATGTGCCAGAAAAGAGGGGTGTTATTTACTTCATATGGCCAGTGTATGTATAATTGTGTGTATACATGTGTGATATGTCAGCATATATGTGAAAAGTGCATGCATGAGTGTATGGTGCATTTGAGAACTGTATGTAAACATATATGCATTGTGTGTGTGTGTGTGTGTATATATATATATATATATATATATATATATATATATATATATACAGTACAGACCAAAAGTTTGGACACACTTTCTCATTTAAAGATTTTTCTGTATTTTCATGACTTTGAAAATTGTACATTCACACTGAAGGCATCAAAACTATGAATTAACACATGTGGAATTATATACTTAACAAAAAAGTGTGAAACAACTGAAAATATGTCTTATATTCTAGGTTCTTCAAAGTAGCCACCTTTTGCTTTGATGACTGCTTTGCACACTCTTGGCATTCTCTTGATGAGCTTCAAGTGGTAGTCACCGGAAATGGTTTTCACTTCACAGGTGTGCCCTGTCAGGTTTAATAAGTGGAATTTCTTGCCTTATAAATGGGGTTGGGACCATCAGTTGTGTTGTGCAGAAGTCAGGTGGATACACAGCTGATAGTCCTACTGAATATACTGTTAGAATTTGTATTATGGCAAGCAAATAACAGCTAAGTAAAGAAAAACGAGTGGCCATCATTACTTTAAGGAATAAAGGTCAGTCAGTCCAAAAAATTGGGCAAACTTTGAAAGTGTCCCCAAGTGCAGTTGCAAAAACCATCAAGCGCTACAAAGAAACTGGCTCACATGAGGACCGCCCCAGGAAAGGAAGACCAAGAGTCACCTCTGCTTCTGAGGATAAGTTTATCTGAGTCACCAGCCTCAGAAATCGCAGGTTAACAGCAGCTCAGATTAGAGACCAGGTCAATACCACACAGAGTTCTAGCAGCAGACACATCTCTTCAACAACTGTTGAGGAGACTTTATGCAGCAGGCCTTCATGGTAAAATAGCTGCTAGGAAACCACTGCTAAGGACAGGCAACAAGCAGAAGAGACTTGTTTGGGCTAAAGAACACAAGGAATGGACATTAGAACAGTGGAAATCTGTGCTTTGGTCTGATGAGTCCAAATTTGAGATCTTTGGTTCCAACCACCGTGTCTTTCTGTGACGCAGAAAAGGTGAACGGATGGACTCTACATGCCTGGTTCCCACCATGAAGCATGGAGTAGGAGGTGTGATGGTGTGGGGGTGCTTTGCTGGTGACACTGTTGGGGATTTATTCAAAATTGAAGGCATACTGAACCAGCATGGCTACCACAGCATCTTGCAGCGGCATGCTATTCCATCCGGTTTGCGTTTAGTTGGACCATCATTTATTTTACAACAGGACAATGACCCCAAACACACCTCCAGGCTGTGTAAGGGCTCTTTTACCAAGGAGGAGAGTGACAGTCACCAGACCTGAGATGGTTTGGGGTGAGCTGGACCGCAGACTGAAGGCAAAAGGGCCAACAAGTGCTAAGCATCTCTGGGAACTCCTTCAAGATTGTTGGAAGACCATTTCATAGAATCATAGAATCATAGAATCATAGAATGGTAGAGTTGGAGGGGACCTCCTGGGTCATCGGGTCCAACCCCCTGCTCAAAGCAGGATTCACTAGATCATCTCAGACAGATGTCTGTCCAGCCTCTGTTTGAAGACGTCCATTGAAGGGGAACTCACCACCTCTCGTGGCAGCCTGTTCCACTCATTAATCACCCTAACTGTCAAAAAGTTTTTTCTAATATCTAATCTGTGTCTCCTCCCATTTAGTTTCATCCCATTGCTTCTAGTCTTTCCTTGTGCAAATGAGAATAAAGATGATCCTTCTACAATGTGACAGCCCTTGACATATTTGTAGACAGCTATTAAGTCTCCTCTCAGTCTTCTTTTTTGCAAGCTAAACATTCCCAAATCCTGCAACCGTTCCTCATAGGACATGGTTTGCAGACCAGTCACCATTCTGGTCGCTCTTCTCTGAACTTGCTCCAGTTTATCTATGTCTTTTTTAAAATGTGGTGCCCAAAACTGTACACAGTATTCCAGATGAGGTCTGACCAAAGAGGAGTAAAGACCGATAATGACTTCACGTGATCTAGACTGTATGCTTCTGTTAATACATCCCAGAATTGTATTTGCCTTTTTTGCTGCTGCATCACACTGTTGACTCATGTTCAGTCTATGATCTATTAGTATACCTAAGTCTTTTTCACATGTACTGTTGCTTAGTCCTATTCCTCCCATTCTGTATATGCTTTTTTCATTTTTATTGCCCAGATGTAGTACTTTGCATTTTTCCCTGTTAAAAACCATTCTGTTGGTTGCTGCCCACTGCTCCAGTTTATTTAGGTCTTTTTGAATCCTCTCTCTCTCTTCTCTAGTATTAGCTATCCCTCCTAGCTTTGTGTCATCAGCAAATTTAATCAGTTTACCCTCAATTCCTTCATCTAAATCATTGATAAAGATGTTGAACAATACAGGTCCCAGGACGGAGCCCTGTGGTACCCCAATTGAGACATTCATCCAGCTGGATGTGAAGCCATTTACAACCACCCTTTGAGTCCGATCACTAAGCCAGTTATGAATCCACCTAACAGTTGCCTGGTCCATTGCATACTTGGTCATTTTTTCAATAAGGATGGTGTGAGGTACTTTGTCAAATGCTTTGCTGAAGTCAAGATATACTATATCTACAGCATTTCCCTGATCCACCCAGTCAGTGATTCTGTCATAGAAGGAAATTAAGTTAGTCTGACATGACTTGTTAGTTACAAACCCATGCTGACTCTGGTTAATCACTTCATTCTTATCCATGTACTTACATACATGTTGTTTAATAATTTGTTCAAAGATCTTTCCTGGTATTGAAGTCAGACTCACCGGCCTATAGTTCCCTGCGTCCACCTTCTTCCCCTTTTTGAAGATAGGAACAACATTTGCTCTTCTCCAGTCTTCTGGGACTTCTCCTGTTCTCCAAGAATTTTCAAAGATTATGGAGAGTGGTTCTAAAATTTCTTCTACGATCTCCTTCAGTACTCTGGGGTGTAATTCATCTGGACCTGGAGACTTGAACTCATTTATGTTAGCTAAATATTCCCTCACAATCTTTCTGTTTACAGATAACTTGGATTCCTCTATTCCTTTAAAAGGACAGTGAAGATCAGTTGATGTTACATTTTCTTTCTGAGAGAAAACAGATGCAAAATAGGAATTAAAAAGTTCGGCCTTCTCAACATCCTCTCTTACCATTTCTCCATTTTCATCCTGTAAAAATCCTATAGCATCTTTGACTTTTCTTTTACTTTTGACATACCCCCAAAATCCTTTTTTATTGCTTTTGACATCTCTTGCAAGCCTTAATTCATTGTCAGCTTTAGCTAACCTGATACGTGCCCTGCAGGATCTGCAGACTGCATTATAATCTTCTTTAGATATGCCTCCCTCTTTCCATTTAATAAACATTTCTTTCTTTCTTTTTAGCATGTGTTTAAGTTCTGTGTTCATCCATCCTGGTTTCCTTAAATGCTTCCCATTCTTCCTACTTTTCGGGATTGTTAACGATTGTGCTTTGAGAATCTCATTTTTAAATATTTCCCATCCTTCCTGGACATTTTTGTCCTTAAGGACATCCAGCCATTGGATCCCTCCTATTCTCTTTCTGAGTCTCTTAAAATCTGCCTTTCTAAAATCTAACCTTGAAGTTTGAGTCTTCACATGTCTTCCTCCTCTAGTTATCCAAAATTCTATAATAGCATGATCGCTGCCTCCTAGGGTCCCAGCCACCTTTACCTCCTCAACCATTTCCTCCCTGTTTATAAGGATTAGATCCAAAGTAGCAGATCCCCTTGTTTTCTCCCCTACCTTTTGGAAGATAAAGTTGTCAGCAAGAGAGGATAAGAATTTGCTTGACCTGTTAGTTTTACTTGAGAGAGATTCCCAACAAATGTCTGGATAGTTGAAATCTCCCATGACCACTACGTCATATTTTTTGGAGAACTTGGTCATTTGATACATAAAGAGTTCATCCATATCTTCAGCTTGCCCAGGTGGCCTGTAGTAAATGCCTACAATGGTGTCCTTTCCGTTGTTCTCTCCTTGTATTCTTACCCAAACAGTTTCCACAGAACTCCCAGTCTCTGAAGCTTCAATCTCTGTGCAGATATACGCTTTTCTAACATACAATGCAACACCTCCTCCTCGTTTATCAAGTCTGTTTCTTGCAAATAAGTTGTATCCTTTTAGCCTTTTATTCCAATCATGTGTATCATCCCACCAAGTTTCAGTGATTCCAGTGACATCATATTCCTTTTCCTGCATTAGTAGTTCCAATTCTCCTTGCTTGTTGCCCATGCTTTGTGCATTTGTATAAAAACATTTTAGTTTGTGATTGGTTTCTCTTCCTCCCATATTTTTATTATTTAAATTGTTTTGTCTTTGTTCTTCTTTTCCACTTCCAGTAGCAGAGATCTCAATAGTATTTGTCAGCTGTATGGCTTTTTCTGGCCTTTTGCTTCCCTTCCCACATTGTTCTAGTTTAAAGCTCTTCTGATGATTTCCGGTGACTACCTCTTGAAGCTCATCAAGAGAATGCCAAGAGTGTGCAAAGCTGTCATCAAAGCAAAAGGTGGCTACTTTGAAGAACCTAGAATATAAGACATATTTTCAGTTGTTTCACACTTTTTTGTTAAGTATATAATTCCACATGTGTTAATTCGTAGTTTTGTTGCCTTCAGTATGAATGTACAATTTTCATAGTCATGAAAATACAGAAAAATCTTTAATGAGAAGGTGTGTCCAAACTTTTGGTCTGTACTGTATATATATATATATATAGTGCATTGTGAAAGTATTTGGCCCCCTTGAACTTTTCTACCTTTTGCCACATTTCTGGCTTCAAACATAAAGATATAAAATTATAATTTTTGGGGAAAAATCAACAACAAGTGGGATACAATCATGAAATGGAACGAAATTTATTGAATATTTTAAAATTTTTTGCCAAATTAAAAACTGAAAAATGGGGCATGCAATATTATTTGGCCCCTTTACTTTCAGTGCAGCAAACTCACTCCTGAAGTTCAGTGAGGATCTCTGAATGATCCAATGTTGTCCTAAATGACTGGTAATTATAAACAGAATACACCTGTGTGTAATCAAGTCTCCTTATAAATGCACCTGCTCTGTGATAGTCTCAGGGTTCTGTTTCAAGTGCAGAGAGCATCATGAAGACCAAGGAACACACCAGGCAGGTCCAAGATACTGTTGTGGCGAAGTTTAAAGCTGGATTTGGATACAAAAGATTTCCCAAGTTTTAAACATCTCAAGGAGCACTGTGCAAGCGATCATATTGAAATGGAAGGAGTATCAGACCACTGCAAATGTACCATAACCCGGCCGTCCCTCTAAACTTTCATCTCGAACAAGGAGAAGACTGATCAGAGATGCAGCCAAAAGGCCCATGATCACTCTGGATGAACTGCAGAGATCTACAACTGAGGTGGGAGAGTCTGTATATAGGACAACAATCAGTCGGAAATTGCGCAAGTCTGGCCTTTACGGAAGAGTGGCAAGTAGAAAGCCATTTCTCAAAGATATCCATAAAAAGTCTTGTTTGAAGTTTGCACAATCCACCTGGGAGACACACCAAACATGTCTAATAAGGTGCTCTGGTCAGATGAAACCAAAATCACATTTTTTGGCCACAATGCAAAACGATATGTTTGGCGTAAAAGCAACACAGCTCATCACCCTCAAAACACCATCCCCGCTGTCAAACATGGTGGTGGCAGCATCATGATTTGGGCCTGCTTTTCTTAAGGGACAGGAAAGATTGTTAAAATTGATGGGAAGATGGACGGAGCCAAATACAGGACCATTCTGGAAGAAAACCTGTTGGAGTCTGCAAAAAAACCTGAGACTGGGATGGAGATTTATCTTCCAACAAGACAATGATCCCAAACATAAAGCAAAATCTAAAATGGAATGGTTCAAAAATAAACGTATCCAGGTGTTAGAATGGCCAAGTCAAAGTCCAGACCTGAATCCAATCGAGAATCTGTGGAAAGAGCTGAAAACTGCTGTTCACAAACGCCCTCCATCCAACCTCAATGAGCTTGAGCTGTTTTGCAAGGAAGAATGGGCAAGAATTTCAGCCTCTCGATGTGCAAAACTGATAGAGACATACCCCAAACGACTTGCAGCTGTAATCGCAGCAAAAGGTGGCTCTACAAAGTATTAACTCAAGGGGGTCGAATAATATTGCACGCCCCACTTTTCAG
Organism: Phyllobates terribilis; assembly: GCF_046119375.1. Lineage (NCBI taxonomy): Eukaryota > Metazoa > Chordata > Amphibia > Anura > Dendrobatidae > Phyllobates > Phyllobates terribilis. The sequence continues at coordinate 144,666 of NW_027363903.1, forward strand.
TTTTTAATTTGTTTAAAAAGTTTAAAATATCCAATAAATTTTGTTCCACTTCACGATTGTGTCCCACTTGTTGTTGATTCTTCCCCCAAAAATTAGAATTTTCTTCTTTATGTTTGAAGCCAGAAATGTGGCAAAAGGTAGAATAGTTCAAGGGGGCCAAATACTTTTACAATGCACTGTACATATATATATATGTATATATATGCACCATGTGTATATATGTGTGCAGTGCAAGTGTATATATATGTGCAGTGTGTGTATTTTTTATATATCTGTATACCTGTATGCAGTGTGTAAATGTATATATGTGTGTGTGAGTGTGTGTGTATATATATATATATATATATATATATTATATATGTATGTGTGTGTACATATATATATATATATATATCTTATTTATATGCGCATTTGTGTATAGATTATATATATAAAGAGAGAGAAAGCTAGAGATAGCGGTCTTTTATGTAACTGCACAATATGGTTGGGTCTCTGTCTACATAATACATGAATATGTAGCGCTCAGTTGACATCTATCTATATATATACTGTATATATATATATATATATATATACATATATGCACACATATATATATATGTTCGTGTATGTCATAGAGAGAGATGTGAATATACTGTACCTGTGTAAAATAAATATATTACTATATATTACACAGGTATATTTGTGTACACATACTGTACATATTTATATATAGCAAGAGAGAGAGCCATATATATAAGCATACGTGTGTGTATATAGACAGAGGGGCTCAACCATAATATGCAGTTATGACGCGCCCCTGGGCCTGAGTCGCGCAGCGTTGCGCACGCGGGAGCCTACCCGGAGCCGGATCTGATAGGGGTTAGTAGTCTCGTGGCGGTGACCCGGTCCGTGCCCAGGGAGTCAAGCTGAGTGGCAGTATATTAGCAGTAGATGTAGGACGACTACGCCACCCGTTGAATGCAGCTATGGAGCTGCCGCTGCAGGGCAGACCGCTGAGGCCGGTGGAAGGATGATGCAGCGTGGATGGTATAACCCCCAACGGGAGGGGTATGGCCTCAGGGCAGCCGACGTGGATGATGGGGGTAGTAGGAACCACTCAGAGACGATGCGGTGTAGTTCAGGGTCTTTACTGGTGACAAAGATAGACCCTCCCGGAGTACAGGCTAGCGGTCGGGGCCTGGTCAGTCCTTGAGCAGATGGGATCCCCCTTGGCCAGGCGGATTTATAGGCCTCCCCAACTAATTGTACTCTTCTGGCTTCCTTGCTAGAGGCGGGTAAAGGTAGCCCACGTCCCTGAGTGTACCGTGTGGTGCTCACCCGTATGGCCGGTGACTCGGGGCCTTCTAGTGGCTTCCGCTCCACGACGGCGGTGCTGGTCCCACGCGTGTGACCGTGCCTTCGGGTTTCTTGGCCAGAGGACCTGAAATCCCCTGCCGGTCGGTTTCTGCTGCTGGGTCTGGGTTAATCCCCACAGCCTCGGACTCCGGGTCCGGTGGTAACTCTTCAATCAGTGCGAGCTCTTCAGCTGCCAGCCCCTGATTCCTTTTAGCACTGCTCCCACAGAGCTCCTGATCTCTCTTTCCTATAGCTGCTTCTCTTCTTCTCTCTACTCTACTCTTCTTCTCTCTAACCCTGCCTCAGCCCCAGTTTTATATAGGGGAAGTCCTTCCCCTCCCAGGACTGGGCAGGAGGTGTGGCATGCATAGGATTCCTGACCAAGAGACCTCCCACCTGCTCTCAGACATAACATTGCTATTACTGTGGAGACCAGACCCCTGGGGTGCCACAGTTACATAAAGTTGCGCTATATATAAATCTATTGATATAGAGAGAGGCAAAATTGGAACAGCACCATATCTTCAAAATATCGGGTGCAAGGCCCCCAAACAAATATCCATAAGTATAGACAGTATAGCAAAAAAACGACAGACAGCACTCCAAAAGTTCTTTAAAAAAATATGGACTTTATTAGCCCGGTGTGCGACATTTCGGTTGCGGTGCAGTGATCAAGCAGTGATGAAAGTTGTCCACAACTGAAACGTTCCCATCGCAGTTCAGGACAGCGATGGGGACTCGGGTCGCACCCAGTTTCTCAAATTTATTCATGGGGCGATACGAGTCCCTGTCACCACTCACAGCCCCCAAATACAAGGATCACATTCGATATTCTTGCAGATATTTCGATGATTTAATCATAATATGGAGGGGCACAACAAGCGAAGCAGAGTCCTTTGTGAAAGAGTTAAACCAAAATGATTGGGGCATATCGTTCGCTAGCAATACATCTAAAGAAAAAAATGTTTATTTGGATCTTGAACTATATACTGTAGGTCAAAAAATCCAAAGTAGAACATATTTCAAATTGTTAAACACAAATGGATACCTTGATTACTCAAGCGCACATTACCCCAAGTGGAAGAAAAATATCCCTTCTAGTCAATTCCGACGCATTAGGCGTAACTGTACCTCAACAGCAGATTACCAGGAACAATCAAACACATTGATCACAAGATTCAAAGAGAAGGGTTACCCTAGAGCATTAATGGCATCCTCCTATCAAAATAATCTAGAGCTCACTCAAAACGATTGTTAGATTCAGAAACCACCAAGCAATCCAGAGAAGAGCAAATCCGACATAGTTTCATTACAGTATATAATAAAGGAAACCACATCATTCGTAAAATATTAAATAAATATTGATATCTTGTTAGGAAGGACCCCATTTTAAAAGATCGAGACCCAACATTGTGTTTAGAAGGGGCAAAACTATAAAAAATTGTTATTGTTGTAGAATTATCAACTTTGACAAGAGAGCCCCAAACGATAAAATAGCTCAGGTTACTGCAAATCCTACATATGAGTTCACATGTGGATCTGAATTTCTTATATATGCAGTCACATGTAACTGTGGGCTCAATTATGTGGGACGTACAGTTCAGACTTTGCGGAACCGTGAGAACGGCCACAGGCATAATGCCAAAACAGGCTTTCTGAAGCAAAGTCTATCCAAGCACATCACATTAGTGCATAATAAAAATTTTGATTCTGTAGTAGTGACACCGCTTGAACAGATCCCTGCAGGTATCAGAAATAGAAGAGCCACCCTTAATTCCAAAGAATCCTCCTGGATTTTTAAGCTTGGGAGCCTCCATCCGGACGGTTTAAATGAGGTTGTAGAGTTCCTCTAACACCATCCTTTAATAGTAGATGGAATCAATCACCCACAGTCAAAATAAAAATCCTCTTCATTTAAGATATAGGTGCGTATATTTCGCACTTGTGATTGGTAATTTATTGCAACTCTAGTAGGGCTTTCCTTATTTATTTCTATTTTTATTTATTTATTTTTTTAATATTATTTTTATTTATTTTTTTTACATAAAAATTTTTGTGTGTTTTCTTAGTGTTTTTTTGTTTGTTTTTCTGTTTTTTTTTTGTTTTTTTAGTGTTTTTTATATATACATACAGTATATATATATATATATATATATATATATATATATTTATATTTATTATTTATTAATTAATTAATTTATTTTTTCCAATCTCAAGATGACAATAAACTATACAAACATAGTGTTATCAAACGGTTATTTACTAGCCATTATCAAAGCAAAACAGTTTCAAATTTGCAATGTTCTTTATTCACAGATGGAATATATAAAATATATACAAATATAGCCCATGGTTTGAATTCACATCGGAAGAAAGGCTTTCGGACTTGAGGAGGGTCGTGCTATTTTAATATATTTATTCTATTGCAAAAAAATAGATATACAGAATATATATATTTTTTTAATTTACTATCGGCCCTTTACTTATAATACTTACATATATTTTTCTACAAATCTAAAGGCCAACTATACAAAACAGGAATCTATTTATGAATGAATATGAAGTAAATGGGGAATGCAAATGTAAAACTAAAAATCAAAAATGGTTCCTTTAGATATCTATTTTACAATCCAATACATCGTATTGGGTTGTGAGAATCTCATTTTCTCCTTGGTTATTCTCTTGGTTTTATTTGTGTATAGAATCCTTTCAATCAATTGTGTATTTCATGCGTATGCCGGTCATTTTTTGGATACTGGCAGGCTTTTTTTTTTAAATGTGGTTGGGATGGAGTGTTCTCGCAGCCTGTGTGCGAGTGGGAAGGTGTAGGCTGTTTGATATAATGAAGTTCAGTTTAATGCAGGGGGAGAGAGCCCCACTCCTTACTATACAAATAGGGTATATAAAGCTTGTATATTGTATAGCTCAACATGCACCTGATGAAGGCTCCTTGAGAGCAGAAACGCGTTGTGCCATTATATGCTACTATATGCCAACCACTCATCCCTTGACTGATTTTTAATTCAAAATAAATTTTTATCTTGAATCTATGCGATTTTGAGCAGTTACCTGCGAGCCTATTGGAACGTTTCCACTAAGCTTAAACTGGAGTCTCTACCATTATCCACAGGAGCGCCTCCGGTAAAAATTTATAAAGAAATAAAACATTTCTTATGACAGTTGAGGCTCCACCTAACAATATTCTTCAATCACTAATCAATAACAGAATAATGAATACGCAGCCATGGAAACCCCAATAACAACGCAGCAGGCAAATTATCCAAAACAAAGCAGGATATGAACTCAGAGTGAATTGTTCCCACTTTAAGTGTGAATTCCACCATTATCAGCCGGACAAAGTTCTGGTGTAACAGTGTCCTGTCAATGGCAAGAATTTGAATAGGTCTTTCTAACCTAACTGTCCCAAATCCTGATCTGAGCACTAGTCCTGAATCTATGAAGTTGGCAACAGACCCACAATCAATGAAAGCTACCTCTGATAATGATACCTGACACTGAACTTGGCCTCTGACTATCCTTTTGACTTACTCTTTTGTCTTGATGTACTCTCCTGGCATTTGACCCTGGACTATTTCCTGGCCATGCCACTTATCTTTCCTCTCTGTACCTCGAGCCCTCCTGGTATCTGACCTTGGACCTACTGACTACCTTTTCTCATGGCTTCTCAGAGTCACATTACAGTTGACCGTTTCCTTTTTATCACCAGCATGGATCCCATGCACACGCTTGGTGATCACGTGGCGAACTTGTCTCTGGAGATTCAAGATCTGGCTGAGAGACACTAAATTCTTGAATCTTCTCAGTCCCAATTGCAGGGCCAGATGACTAGCTTTAGGAAAACTCCCCATAGCTCTTCGCTGCCAGCAGAGATTGTGATGTCTACACCTTATGACTTTCAGGCGGTCTCCCCCGAACCAGTAGTGACCTTCCCATATAAATATTCGGGGGAAAGAAACCAGTTTAAAGTCATCAACTGTAGTCATAGGCAACGGGGAAATACGGTGTGAGATGGCCCGGCTATTAAGGGGCGGAGGAGGCTTTTTTTTTTCTCTTTTTAATTCTGCCTTATATGCAAGTCATTATACAGGAAGGAATGGTTTCGAACATTTTTTTCCTGTAAAATCCATTTTATCTTCAGTTTTGTATGTTTATTTGTCAGTCTATAAAAGTGGAGGAAAATTCTTGACAACATTGTCCCCAACATTGACCTTGGAGTCAGAGATGAGTCCAGGCATCTTCCCCATGCTGTTTCCATTCCATTTGAGCACTGCTTTCACCAATTTCAGCAATTTTTTTCCCTGCCTACCCAACTCTCCTGTTAAGATCTTCCGGAAATATATGTGAGTTTCCCATTGACTTCCATTATACACGGTACTCAAGTAGAGCCCGTCCGAGCATCCAACATGCTTGATTCGAGCACTAGAGTGCTGGATCATCACTAATCCTAATATATTGGAGCTGTGCTACTAATGTAAATAAATGAGGCTGAGGCAGACCTAAGCATTGGTCCTGAAATATTTGGGGTAAGACCCCTGAAGATTAGTAATTTGTAGAGCACCAGGTTCTGGAGAAGTTTAAATGAGAAATGACTCTTGAAAGTGATACATTTTCTGCTTGTCACCTATTATCTGAAACTGGAGAGCTCTAATCATCATGAGATGGGTGGAAAAGCAATGAATCAGGTCATTAATACTTTATTCAGCTGAGATGTTAAACTTTATTTCATGTATTAATTATTGTAATGGCTCACAATCTAATTATTGATATTGTTGTGGCTCACATTCTAAACTCCCTATCCGTATGATTTTATAGTGTGGGAGGAAACCGGAGTACCCGGAGGAAACCCATGCAATCACGGGGAGAACATACAAACTCCTTGCAGATGTTGTCCTTAGTGGGATTTGAAACCAGGACCCCAGTGCTGCAAGGCTGCAGTGCTAACCACTGAGCCACCGCGATGCCCCAAAAGTAATTCAGACAAGTTGTTTCCGTACAACAGATTCATCCATCGCTTGTTCAGCCTTGTACTGTATAGCGAGGAGAGCTGTCCGCCTTGTCTCTTCACCCTGAGTTGCTCTTGTTGCTGTCACATCCTGACGTGGTGGCCAATTGATGTACTCGACCTCCACAGCGGCGGCAATAACATTTATTCTCAGCTACTTTTCTCAAACGCCCGAATCTACAAAGATAGAAGGAATATTGGTTAACAGACTGGCATGAATGTTGGTTAGTACCATGGATTGTATCAAAAAGAGCAAATTGTAAAAAAAAAATATGAAGAACTGTCTGTAGACAACAAAATATATATAATATATATATAATATAATGTAGCATCCTTAATCCTACAGCTTCCAGATGTCAGTCTACTCTGATAGAAGTAAAATATAAAAGCATAATACCAACAGAGCCGCACCGGTGTCATTCCACAGTGATTGCGTTTCATGAGGTATAGAGTCATCAAATTTACTTACCTTTTATCACAAAGTACATCGACAGTTGAAGTTATATTATAAAGTATAATTGTGATATTTCTTCACCTCTGGCAGCTCAGGATGGATAGAATTGATCCTTTTTGCATAAGCCTGCCATAACGGACCATGCTTGTCCTTTACATCCTCGATTAACCAGCAGGCAGCATGGCACATCTCGTGTGCAAGTGTGGATCGTAATCGCTCTGAAAAGAAAATAATTTATTAGGCATGAGATTAACTAAGTACACCTGGTTTGAATTTTTTTGCTTTACATATCAGGACATAATAAGAAAATATCTGATTATTAGAAGATCTTCAAAGTAGGGAAATACTGGCATCCCTGGAGCAATACAGTTGCCACTTAGGGCACTGAAATCGGTGGCTGTAAAAACACTCTGACTGAGAGCCACACTGAACTGCGCACTGTCGAGCTGGCTATCAGTCAGTGTCGGGGTGTGCTCACCGGTGACTGTAATTGCTCCGGGCACACCTGCATCACTGAAAGCCGGCAGTTCCCGGATGAAGTAAAGTTCATACTCTCCCGGGTGCTGTACTTTCAGTACTGCGGCCGGGCTCCCTCGTAACACTATTACCCTACACAATAACCCTATATCTGCAGGCTAATAGCATTATCGGACCTGACAGGTTCTCTTTAGGTCCATATTATTAGCAGCACATGGCAGCTACTTCCCCTGTTAATTCCTTTTAAAGCAGATAAGGTGTACTTAATTTTTCACACACTGCTTTTCTATGTTGGCTGAATTTTTGTCAAATACATAATGTCACAGAGTTATTTATCAGGAGTTGTTGTTTTCTGAGGTTGTATTTACCTAATTTTAAGACATTCTAAGGACCAAATGCTTTTTTATTTTGTCCTGATATGTAAGTCCATAGAATTCAAAGAGGGTGTACTTAGTTCTTCTCATGATTGAATGTACAATGAGTATATAAGATGTATTACAACCAAGTAGCAGCTTTTTACCATGTATACACATTATCTTATGAAGCTGCTGGAAGTGATGTGAAACCTACCGGCAGAATTCAAGACTTTATCGGAAAGTTCTATAATGCTATAACTTTCGTTTTTCTTCTCCAGGTTATAGGTTAGACCAGATGTTGTGGTCAACGTGTTATTCCACACAATTTTCATTTCGTCAGGAAGCTAAAAAGCGGAAACAATTCCCATTAAATCTGTAAACTCTTAGGTCCCAATCTAACAAACTTCCCACGCTCATATGTAATTTACTTTACTGGTATCCTTATATTGGACATGGGGTATTGTGAGAAGTCCAAATTGTGAGAGCAAAAACAAAAATAAACTCATTATAAAATGTCCAAATGTCAACTAGATGGATTTATATACAAGTGTAAAAATCCTTTGAACATCAAGATAAAATGTGAGATTCTCTATGTCTATGTATGGTGGATCTCCTGTATGGTCTCCTCTCATTCCATAGATAAGAAGAGGGTTTTCCTGAGATTCTCAATAACTAAATTAAAGAACAGTAACAAAGGTATTAGGGTGCCCTCCAGAAAGCTAAAGCCGCTTTTCTTGTTTTCATGTATAACCCAGATACTGATGATGGTATACCAGATTCCCGAAGACGGTTTCATTATACAGCCGAGTCGTTTCACAAGCTCCTCTTTATTCTCCTGGAAGTTTGTCACGTAGATGGAACTTGGTAATATGATGTCTTCCAGGAAACAACCAGGGATTTTGCACATAGGCATTCTGGGAAAAATAAGGAATCATCTATAAATTCACAGGAAACATTTCTTACGTAGCCCATGGTTTATATAGAGATATTTATATACAACATAACCCACCTCTCCTCTGTGTCGGGGCTCTCTTCACTCTCAGATGCTTCATTATCTGTACAGAAATATGGAAGAGTGAAAAGATTTTTCAAAGTTTTAGGCTCAAAACTGACGATTTTGCTGATAAAGTATGTCAGTATACAGGTCCATACTAGACAGTCTGGAGTCTGGAAAGCCAATAAGACTACAAATGTAGGTTCAAACCAGAGCAGAATACATCACTGACCAGACTACCAGGTCAACAGGATCCAACTTTAGGACCAGGATCTGACATTATAATGAGGTCCAAACACAACAGGACCCAGGAGTTTTAGCAGATGTCTACCCCATCTGCTGCTCAGTTAAATTGTCCTTATTGATTATATGATTAATGTATTCAGTACAAGATTAGAAATGAACATGTCCTACATAGCCGGACTGTGGACCCTCAACAATCTCAACCATTCTAGCAAGGGTTGTCAGGAAATAAATGGATGCTGAGATTAGATGATTTCCAAATAGTTATGAAAAGTTAAGTCACTTAATATCTTCTGCACAGATAATACTGTCATGTTAGTTATTTATGGCAGATCAAAAGGAAAGGTCTGTCCAGTGGGGCCTCCATTTAACACGAAAATAGACATCCCGTGACCTTAATTGATGTGTCATGGTAGTGTCCATAGGTTTTAATGGAGATTTGGGAGCACTTTTATAGGACTCTATCGATGTGTATGGGACTTACAGCAAAACCCAAGCAAATTTATTGCATTGATGTAAGAAATTCTGTAAAGACAACGGTAGCCATAAGTCAACATGGCGGTCAGTTGTTTTGCCAATATGGAAGTGTCCATCACAAAAAACTAAGAATTGCTCTTTCTACAACAACATAAACCTGAATTTTATCTTGAAGTTATTACTTACTTTTATCTGTGGAAGTTTCTCCACTATTAGAAGTCACATTATCACTAACAGTGATGTTGTCATTGAAGCTGTGAAATAAATGTAACAAAATGTGAGCCCACCACTAATCATTAATCCCCATAAAGTCTCTAGTAATGGAGAAGATGTATGTCCTACCTGGTGGTATTGTCCAAATCATTATCTGAAGTTGGTATTTTCAGATCTGCGGGAGCAAAAAGCATAAATCTCTTTTTAGAATATTGCAATAGCAATGATTGAGGCTCAACATCAAAGAAACAAATGCTAATAAAGTATTCAGTACATCCCTATATGTACATGGGAAAAATGATCCCATTCCACTACAGTAAACTGCACTGAGGCCAACTTTAGTCAATGTGATTCAACATGAGAAGAAATTCATAAATCACATTTGTATCTGAATTGAGAAGGACATCATGAATATTCCTAACCAAATGTTGAAAATAAATTTTAAGTATTAATTCACTATCAGGGGAGTAAAATCACAGTTGTAGAAGGTGTGACCATGAGCCGACCTGTGGAGTCAGGGAGCCCGGCGACGCAGCATCTTTTTTAGCTATATGTGTGTCCGAGTATGCACATTCAGCTGAAAAGTATTGTGCCACAGAGAGCCGCCTGCTCCCTACACCACAACATCTATACAGGCCGCCGGGCAATCAGAGGCATGCCCATCGCGGATGGCACATGAGGCCACTTGCCATGAGCCAGTGCTAGCGACAGAGCAGAAAGAGACACTGCTGGCTGTCGGAGCGGGGGGAGGTAAGAATAATCCTTTGTTTCAGTTTTTTTAATGTGTTGGAAAAGAACCCCAGGATAGGGTACACGAAGGGGCCAGAATAGGGGACATCAATACTGGAAGGGGCCAGGATTAGGGACATTATCAGCACAGAGGCCCAGACAGAGAACATTATTACAGGACAGGGGACTTAATTACAGAATGGGTGCCAGTACACGGGACATTACAGGAAGAAGCCAGGACGGGGGACATTACTATAGGATGGGGCCAAGACAAAAGACATTGCTACAGGATAGGTGCCAAGAAGGGGGACAATATTACAGGATGAGGATGCCGGACGATAGACATTATTACAGGATAAGGGCCAAGAAGGGAGACAATATTACAGGATGAGGCAGGACGATAGACATTACTACAGGATAGGGGCCAGGAAGGGGGACAATATTACAGGATGAGGAGGCCGGACGATAGACATTATTACAGCATAAGGGCCAAGAAGGGAGACAATATTACAGGATGGGGCAGGACGATAGACATTACTACAGGATAGGGGCCAGGAAGGGGGACAATATTACAGGATGGGGCAGGACGATAGACATTACTACAGGATAAGGGCCAAGAAGGGAGACAATATTACAGGGTGGGGCAGGAAGATTGACATTACTACAGGATAGGGGCCAGAAAGGGGGACAATATTACAGAATGGGGCAGGACAATAGACATTACTACAGGATAGGGGCCAGGAAGGGGGACAATATTACAGGATGGGGCAGGATGATAGACATCTTTACAGAATAGGTTCCAGGATGGAGGACGTTATTACAGGATGGCAGCCAAGATGGGGACAATCTTGTGACTTCTTGTACAGGGGAGACAGCGCAGGGTCAGAGCTGGGACAGCGCTGTGCACACGAGTGGTAACAGCACCTTAATAGCAGCATTTTTTTTTCTTCCTCACACACTGAGACAAGGAGGGGAGTTGAATACCCCTCTGTTCTAATTTTGCTACTAAACAAAAATCCCTAAACTAAAGTTTGTGTCACAGACAGTGTTCCTCTTGGATTGTGAGATGGTCGCCATTCACTTTTCCCTATCCAGATAGGTTGAGATCACTTGGACATTACTGTGTTAGCATTGAAGAGCCCGGGTGACATAGGCTTTGCTTGTACCTGGGTATTATATTAATAGTTACCTGGCTCCAGGACCACAACAACTTCGGTCAGGTCTGCCTCCTCCAGTATGCCCCGACGTCTCCGGACGCCATACAGGTAACTGTGACACAGAGAAATATATTTATATAAACTAGTACAAAAGATAATATTCAGTTACCCACAAGAATATGCCCCTGCCCCTCCCCCTCTACAGAGGGTGAGATATAAAGGTACAGCGTATACCAGTCCTAGTATATATTACATCATAATACACCACCAGGACTGGGAGAACGGCAGCTACTGATTATATCACAGTCCACACAGCCCTGTAGTATTGCCCGGCTGCTGTAGTTACTGCGCCCCCTGTAGGTATTTTTTATTTATTTATTTTCCTCACTTATATAGCGCCATTAATTCCACAGCTCTTTACAGACATCATTGGCTCTGTCCCCACTGGGGTTCACAATCTAGATTCACTATGTCTTTGAAGTGTAAGAGGAAACCTGGACTACCCAGAGAAACCCACATTGTTGTGGCTGACATTCTAAACTCCCTATCAGTATGATTTTATAGTGTGGGAGGAAACCGGAGAACCCGGAGGAAACCCACGCAATCAAGGGGAGGATATACAAACTCCTTGCAGATGTTGTCCTTGGTGGGATTTGAACCCAGGACCCAGTGCTGCAAGACTACAGTGCTAACCACTGAGCCACCATACTGCCTATTTATATGGGAAAAGAATAATGTGATATGTAGAGGAGAAGATGGAAACTCACCAGCAGATCCAGATCCCGACCAAGAACGTAAACATTATCATCAGACACACGGGCTGGGCATAGCGACCAATGACTGGGAATAAAGAAACAAGATGCCGGTTATTAATTCCTTTCACAGGCGGAATATTCTAGAAGACAATGTCAGGATAAGGGGCGTCACATTATATATATAAGTGCAGGCAGGACTTGGTATAGGATGATGGGAGTAGAATCAGGAGATGAAGGAATTGACTACTCACTGTTATTATCGTCGCTGATCCTCAAGTTCAAGCTGGGGAATATCACAGCCCATGATCTCTGGGAAACCACTGTCCATAAGAGAAAGAAGGAAAATGAAGACATGAAACCCATGATAGCAGCAAGTGACCCCAATACTGTAACATGAAGGGGACAGAAGACTCCTTTAACTGAACCCTACAAACACAGTCCCCAGTGATAATGTCCATTACCTGCTTATATCATTAGAACTTTCTTAACTAAACATGAGCAAATCAAAAAACATATAGAACAATTTTCTCCATTTTTATATTGTACAAAATTAACCCTCAAAAGACCCCACACATAGAGCACTGGGCCCAGTATTCTATAGTGTGGGGGCAGGGCTGCTGAACGCTGCTGATGTCATCAGAGACACGACCGGACTGATGGCCAGTATATGGGAATATAATATGTACAGTGGATTCTACTTCCATTTACCTCTATGAAAAGCCGTATAGACATAATTATAGAATAATGGCTAGTTTTTTCATACTACAGCACCACTCCTGCCCATGACCCGTGTCCGGTATTGCAGTTCTATGACTTTCAAGAGAATGGCGATAAAATGCAATATCACACACAACTGTTTTATAACCAAAACACATGAACATATAGAAAAAAATACAATATATAATCCTCATTTATCAATGTCTCTTACCTCCTGGTGTTTCAACAGGTCTCCCTTCTACACAATAGAAAACAATTGTGAACAGCACTACAGCAATGCTCCGCAAATCCATTTTCTCCAACATCAAACCCTCAAAAGACTCCAGTGTCCTCCAGCGCATAGATCACTGAGCGCTGCATTGTGATGTCACACAGGGTCAGAACTGCCAGCTGCGCTGATGTCATCAGTGATGTTTCACAACGTCAGTACTGCCAGCTGTGCTGATGTCATCAGTGATGTCGCACAGGGTCAGTACTGCCAGCTGTGCTGATGTCATCAGTGATGTTGCACAGGGTCAGAACTGCAAGCTGTGCTGATGTCATCAGTGATGTTGCACAGGGTCAGAACTGCCAGCTGCGCTGATGTCATCAGTGATGTTTCACAACGTCAGTACTGCCAGCTGTGCTGATGTCATCAGTGATGTCGCACAGGGTCAGTACTGCCAGCTGTGCTGATGTCATCAGTGATGTTGCACAGGGTCAGAACTGCAAGCTGTGCTGATGTCATCAGTGATGTCGCACAGGGTCAGAACTGCCAGCTGCGCTGATGTCATCAGTGATGTTGCACAGGGTCAGTACTGCCAGCTGTGCTGATGTCATCAGTGATGTCGTCTGAATAAGGAGCAGTAGATGGAGTAATGATATTTAAAGGAAACATGTCATATGGTTTATGCCTTCTGAACTGCCCCCAGTAGGGTATACGTCATGAGACAGGCATCACCAACGTGTTACTATAATCCTAAATGCCCCAACAGATTGTAGAATAAAAACTTTTAAAGCTTTGTCGCTGGCTATACAAATTTACTGTTTGCACCTGTGAGGAGTCGGGGACAGGAACAGTCTCTCTTCCCTACCGGAGATTCATATCCTGTGACCAGTCTGATTCATGGGCTGATCATTTACCTACTGGACATCATTCTTCTCCTAGATGAATTTCCGTGTTTGTCGCATATATTGTGACATGGCCGCTAGAGCTAATCCCTGACCACCCAGATGATGTAGACGGCCGCACAGAGACCATCTATTGTAATATATATATATATATATATATACAGTGCTGTGCAAAATGTTTAGGTGTGAAAAAAATGCTGCAAAGTAAGAAAGCTTTCACATACAGAAGTGTTAATAGTTTATTTTTATTAATTAACAAAATGCCAAGTGAATAAAGAAAAGACATTTTTCTAGGTTCACTTGTACAAAGTCATGGACTTTCTAGAAATATAGTCAGGTGTATAAGTAACCAATTGTAGCAAACAGGTAATAATGATTATTATTTTCACATGTACAGTGCCTTGTGAAAGTATTTGGCCCCCTTGAACTTTTCTACGTTTTGCCACATTTCTGCCTTCAAACATAAAGATATTAAATTCTAATTTTCTTGGGCAGAATCAACAACAAGTGGCACCCAATTGTGAAGTGGAACAAAATTTATTGGCTATTTTAAACTTTTTTAAAAAATTAAAAACTGAAAAGTGGGGCGTGCAATATTATTCGGCCCCTTTACTTTCAGTGCAGCAAACTCACTCCAGAAGTTCAGTGAGGATTTCTGAATGATCCAATGTTGTCCTAAATGACAACATAACAACACAAAATAATCAAGTCTCCGTATAAATGCATCTGCTCTGTGATAGTCTCAGGGTTCTGTTACAAGTGCAGAGAGCATCATGAAGACCAAGGAACACACCAGGCAGGTCCGAGATACTGTTGTGGTGAAGTTTAAAGCCGGATTTGTTTACAATTTGTTTACTGTAGATATAGTATATCTTGACTTCAGCAAAGCATTTGACAAAGTATCTCACACCATCCTTATTGAAAAAATGACTAAGTATGCAATGGACCAGGCAACTGTTAGGTGGATTCATAACTGGCTTAGTGATCGGACTCAAAGGGTGGTTGTAAATGGCTTCACATCCAGCTGGATGAATGTCTCAAGTGGGGTACCACAGGGCTCCGTCCTGGGACCTGTATTGTTCAACATCTTTATCAATGATTTAGATGAAGGAATTGAGGGTAAACTGATTAAATTTGCTGATGACACAAAGCTAGGAGGGATAGCTAATACTAGAGAAGAGAGAGGGAAGATTCAAAAAGACCTAAATAAACTGGAGCAGTGGGCAGCAACCAACAGAATGGTTTTTAACAGGGAAAAATGCAAAGTACTACATCTGGGCAATAAAAATGAAAAAAGCATATACAGAATGGGAGGAATAGAGCTAAGCAACAGTACATGTGAAAAAGACTTAGGTATACTAATAGATCATAGACTGAACATGAGTCAACAGTGTGATGCAGCAGCAAAAAAGGCAAATACAATTCTGGGATGTATTAACAGAAGCATACAGTCTAGATCACGTGAAGTCATTATCGGTCTTTACTCCTCTTTGGTCAGACCTCATCTGGAATACTGTGTACAGTTTTGGGCACCACATTTTAAAAAAGACATAGACAAACTGGAGCAAGTTCAGAGAAGAGCGACCAGAATGGTGACTGGTCTGCAAACCATGTCCTATGAGGAACGGTTGCAGGATTTGGGAATGTTTAGCTTGCAAAAAAGAAGACTGAGAGGAGATTTAATAGCTGTCTACAAATATGTCAAGGGCTGTCACATTGTAGAAGGATCATCTTTATTCTCATTTGCACAAGGAAAGACTAGAAGCAATGGGATGAAACTAAATGGGAGGAGACACAGATTAGATATTAGAAAAAACTTTTTGACAGTTAGGGTGATTAATGAGTGGAACAGGCTGCCACGAGAGGTGGTGAGTTCCCCTTCAATGGACGTCTTCAAACAGAAGCTGGACAGAAATCTGTCTGAGATGATTTAGTGAATCCTGCTTTGAGCAGGGGGTTGGACCAGATGACCCAGGAGGTCCCCTCCAACTCTACCATTCTATGATTCTATGAAAAAGATTTCCCAAGTTTTAAACATCTCAAGGAGCACTGTGCAAGCGATCATATTGAAATGGAAGGAGTATCAGACCACTGCAAGTCTATCAAGACCCGGCCGTCCCTCTAAACTTTCATCTCGAACAAGGAGAAGACTGATCAGAGATGCAGCCAAAAGGCCCATGATCACTCTGGATGAACTGCAGAGATCTACAGCTGAGGTGGGAGAGTCTGTCCATAGGACAACAATCAGTCATACACTGCACAAATCTGGCCTTTAAGGAAGAGTGGCAAGAAGATAGCCATTTCCTAAAGATATCCATAAAAAGTCTTGTTTGAAGTTTGCCACAAGCCACCTGGGAGACACACCAAACATGTGGAATAAGGTGCTCTGGTCAGATGAAACCAAAATCAAACTTTTTGGTCACAATGCAAAACGATATGTTTGGCGTAAAAGCAACACAGCTCATCACCCTCAAAACACCATCCCCACTGTCAAACATGGTGGTGGCAGCATCATGGTTTGGGCCTGCTTTTCTTCATCAGGGACAGGGAAGATGGTTAAAATTGATGGGAAGATGGACGGAGCCAAATTCAGGACCATTCTGGAAGAAAACCTGTTGGAGTCTGCAAAAAACCTGAGACTGGGACGGAGATTTATCTTCCAACAAGACAATGATCCCAAACATAAAGCAAAATCTACATTGGAATGGTTCAAAAATAAACGTATCCAGGTGTTAGAATGGCCAAGTCAAAGTCCAGACCTGAATCCAATCGAGAATCTGTGGAAAGAGCTGAAAACTGCTGTTCACAAACGCTCTCCATCCAACCTCACTGAGCTCGAGTTGTTTTGCAAGAAGAATGGGGAAGAATTTCAGCCTCTCAATGTGCAAAACTGATAGAGACATACCCCAAGCGACTTGCAGCTGTAATCGCAGCAAAAGGTGGCGCTACAAAGTATTAACTCAAGGGGGCCAAATAATATTGCACGCCCCACTTTTCAGTTTTTAATTTGTTAAAAAAAGTCTAAAATATCCAATAAATTTCGTTCCACTTCACGATTGTGTGCCACTTGTTGTTGATTCTTCCCCAAAAAATTAGAATTTTATATCTTTATGTTTGAAGCCAGAAATGTGGCAAAAGGTAGAAAAGTTCAAGGGGGCCAAATACTTTCACAAAGCACTGTAGGTTGTAACTAGAGTTGACCGAACCTCTCAAGGTTCGATTTGGTTCAGATCAGCGAACTTCCCCATATTCTCCAAACAATTCATCGTACACTTTGACAAAAATATCCGAATCCCATTGCACTCAATCGGAGGCAAAAGCAAACTCATAGACAACACCTTCAAAAGGGGCCCAAAAGTTCCAAAGCAGCTCAAATTGAGGGCAGACACCAGGAAAAGTGGTATTGACACGCCCTCTGGGCCGTGGGGTACTCGGTGCCAGGCCGGTCGTTGCTAGAGGAGATGTGACAGTGGCGGTAACCCTGTCCGTGAACCAGGGCGGTCAATCAAAAGAGGATATTTACAGGAGATTTATAGTTCTGATATATATAGTTCGTGACGCCACCTGTGGTATGCGGCTATATGGAGCCGCCGCTGCAGGGCAGGTCCTCTGGAGCTGGTGTAAAAGCAGCAGAGTTGGTTTAGCTCTTCACAGGTAGAGCTTAGCTCCAGGGCTGTGCTGAGTTGTTATGGATGTTGCGGTGTAGTTGTTATGATCTGCAACATGTACTAAGGAAAGATAGGGGAAAGCTGTCCCTACAGTAAGACTAAGCTGAATCCCTACGATATAGCGGGCTGCCTGTTCCTAGTGAACAGACCCGCCTTAGTTCTCGGCTAGTCTGAGCGAAAACCTATAGAATTAAGGGAGGGGTCCCTAAAAGAACTAAGGACTGGGACAAAAATGGGACACCTCCTAAACAGAGAAGTTGTTGCAGGACACAAAAAGGCAAACTGACAAAAATGTACCAGAGGTCCCAGAGGACCAAGCGAACTGACAGAGAAAGGCACCGAAGCACCAGGCTAGAGAAACAGTCAAACACTGAAGTCCAGCACAGCCATAAGGGCGGAGCTGGAATATAAAGGCAGATGGTCACGTGACCGCAAAACACAAGATGGAAAAAACAAAAAGGAGGGTTCTAACAGTACACCCTCTTTTATGAGGAACCTCCAGATCCTCCAGGCCCAGGCCTATCCGGAAACCTCCTGTGGAAAGCTTTAACAAGCCTAGGAGCAGAGACATCATCCGTCCTTACCCAGGAGTTGTCTTCGGGACCGAAACCCTTCCAGGAGACAAGATACTGTAATTTCCTTCTATTCCATCTAGAATTCAAGATACAAGAAATTTCATATTCGCCGTCTTCCACCACAGGAGGAACTGTGACAGTGGCGTCCCTATCAGATACATCAGCCTTTTTCAACAAGGAAACATGAAACACAGGATTAATCTTCCAGGAAGTAGGAAAATCCAACCTAACAGCAGACGGGTTAACAACCTGAAGCACTTTAAATGGACCCACAAACTTAGGACCCAGTTTTTTTTAGAGGGAATCCTCAACCGCAGGTTCTTCGAGGACAACCAAACCGTGTCACCCACAGTAAGCAAAACCTCCTTACGATTCCTGTCAAAATACTACTTTGACTTCTTGTTAGCCTCTTGAAGGTTGCAACGTACATTAATCCAAACTCTCTCCAAATCACCGGAAAAATTCTCCTCCTCCGGCACCGCCGACCCCAATTTGGAGAACGAACCAAAAGACGGATGTCTCCCAGTACAACAAAAAAAAGGAGAACACCCAGCAGAGGAGGATGTATGATTGTTAAGATAAAATTCTGCGAGAGGCAGAAACTCAGACCACACCTCTTGATTGTCCGCCACAAAACAAAGCAAAAACTGTTCAACATCCTGGTTCTTTCTTTCAGTCTGTCCATTAGACTCAGGATGATAACCAGACGAAAATGACAAATGGACTCCCAACCTGTCACAAAAAGCACGCCAAAAGCGAGCCACAAGCTGAAGTCCTCTATCAGAAACAATATCCGTGGGAACGCCATGGAGCTTGACAATCTCCTTAACAAATCCTTAGCGAGTGTCTTGGCGCAGGGCAACTTAATGAATGGAACCAAATGACACATCTTACTAAAACGGTCCACGACCACCCAGATGACAGTAAAACTCTTGGACACAGGAAGATCAGTAATAAAATCCATTGTGAAATGCATCCAAGGCGCACTAGGAACCTCCAGAGGGCAAAGTAACCCCGAAGCAGGAGTATGTGAAGCCTTTGACCTAGCACACAGAGTACACTGACGCACCCACTTGATGACTTCCTTCTGCCATCCAGGCCACCAAAAACTGCGACTGATAAGTCTCTTAGTCTCAGAAATTCCTGGTTGACCTGCCAACCGAGACTCATGACACTCCACAAACAAATCTCTCCTAAAGGCTCTAGGCACGAACACCCTCCCATGGGGAGTGCTAGATGGAGCATCATCTTGAGCTTTCAGAATCCCATTCTCCAAAACGGAGTCCAATGCCGCCACCACAACTCCTTGCTGTAAAATGTTCTCCTCCTCCTCGGCACCGACCGTAGGAGAGAAGCTGCGAGATAAAGCATCGGCTTTAACATTCTTAGTACCAGGGATATAGGTAACAGATAAATGAAACCGAGAAAAAAAAAGTGCCCACCTAGCTTGACGGGCATTCAAGCGCTTGGCAGCATCCAGATAGATCAAATTCTTATGATCTGTGAAAACTTGAATAGGAAATCTAGCGCCTTCCAAAAAATGACGCCAATGTTCAAACGCAAGTTTAATAGCCAGCAACTCCCGATTTCCAACATCATAATTCAGTTCGGTTTCCAAAAGTTTTTTCGAAAAGAAGGCACAAGGATGTACTCCACCCTTGTTCTCCTGAGACAAAACTGCTCCGACCCCCACCGATGAAGCATTGACCTCGACCAAAAAAGGCTTGGTCTCATCAGGCTGCATAAGGATAGGGGCAGAACTGAACCTCTCTTTGAGATACTCAAACGCTTCAATGGCCTCAGTAGTCCACTGGGCCGTATTTGCACCTTTCCTGGTGAGATCGGTTAGAGGTTTAACAATTACAGAAACATTCTTAATGAATTTCCTGTAATTATTGGCAAAACCCAAAAAATCTCTGTATAGATTTCAAACTAATAGGCCTAGGCCATTCCTGCACAGCCTGAACCTTCACAGGGTCCATCTCAAAGCCCACGCTGGAGACAATGTAGCCCAAAAAACTATATTTCTGCACAGCAAACTCACATTTCTCCAGCTTAGCAAAGAGTGAATTATTACTCAATAACTGCAAAACTTCACTTACACTCTGCCAATGGGACTCTAGATCTGGTGAATAAATCAAAATGTCATCCAAATACACAACCACATTCTTACCAATCAAAGGTCTCAGGATGTCATTAATAAGGTTCTGAAAAAGTGCAGGTGCATTGGTAAGACCAAAAGGCATCACCAGATTCTCAAAATGACCTACCGGAGTGTTAAAAGCAGTTTTCCATTCATCACCCTCCTTCACTCGTAACAAATTGTATGCCCCCCGGAGATCAATTTTAGAGAACCACTTGGCCCCACCAACTGGTTAAACAAGTCAGGAATTAACGGCAATGGGTAGGAATTGCGTACGGTAATCTTATTAATTTCACGAAAATCCAGACATGGACGTAAACCGCCGTCCTTTCTTTTAATAAAGAAGAATCCAACTGCCACAGGCGACTTAGAAGGTCTAATGTGACCAGCAGCCAGGCTAGTCTGTATGTACTCCTCCAAGGCCTTTCTTTCAGGGATAGTCAGATTAAACAAGCGACTTTTGGGAAGAGTAGCACCCGGAACACACTCAATGGCGCAATCATAATCCCTATGAGGAGGTAAAACTTTTGACTCCTCCTCCAAAAAAAAACCTCCAAAAATCTCGAATAGGTACCTGTAATTCCCCTTTTTCCACAGCCGCAATGCGACCATTGCAACATTTATCATAGCACTTCGGACTCCAAGACTTAATCACATTAGTAGACCATTCCAATAAAGGATTGTGCAGTTTTAACCAAGGCAATCCTAGAACAACTGGAGAGGGCAAATTATCCAAAACAACCAAGTCCAAAATTTCTTGGTGAACTCCATTGATAGTGAGGGGAAATGCAGCAGTCTTGTGAGTAATACATTTCAAAGGAATGTTATCAATTGCAATCACAGAAATAGGTGATGACAAAGGTTTGGATTTCAATTTAAGGTTTTCCAAAAACCCTTTATCAATCACATTAAGTGTTGAACCACAATCCACAAATACCTGAAATTCAATCAAATCTCCCTGCAAAGTAGTACTCCTAGAAAGAAATACTCCTGCAGAGCGTAAACAAGCTATACGGACATAACTGACCTTTTTTTTTTCTTTACTTAAACGACGCTCACAATACTTAATCAAATGGTCAGCTTTACCACAATAAAGACACAATCCCTCGGTAAACCTCCGGTCTCTTTCCTGAAAGCGGAGTGACATCCCCCCAACCTCCATCGGTTCTCCGCTGTCAGAGCAGATTTTCTGGGGACTAGGAACTGACATTACAGGAGTCTTTACCTCATTGAGCCTGCACCACAGTCTTCTGTCTATACGAACAGCTAACTGCATAGCATCCTGCAGAGTCTCAGGTTCAGGGAATGCAATTAGCAAATCCTTAACCCTTTCACTCAGACCAGCAAGAAATAAACATCTCAGCGCAGGATCATTCCACTTAACTTCTGAAGCCCATCTCCTGAAGTGTGTGCAATAATTTTCAACATCATCTGACCCCTGATTCAAACGCCTGAGTTCTGATTCAGCAGATGAGATTCGATCAGGATCGTCATATAATAGCCCCATAGCAGAAAAAAATTCTTCAACAGACCTTAAACACGGATCATTAGGTTGGAGAGAAAAGGCCCACCCCTGTGGTTCATTGCACAAAAGTGACATAATAAAACCAATGCGCTGTTATTCATTCTCAGAGGACCTTGGTCTCAAACGAAAATATAACAAACAAGCATTTTTAAAGGAAAAAAAATCTTGCTGTTTACCATAAAAAACATCAGGCAGTCCTACCTTGGGTTCGACAAAATGCGCTACTCACGTGTTGCTGAAGCTCGGCCATCTCCAGAGACAATCCCTGCAGGCGTGGAGCCAAATCCTGGATGGAAACCATACTGATCCCCGAATTTCTTTCCTTTTAGTTTTTTGGGCTGGACTTGCTGTTATGATTTGCAACATGTACTAAGGAAAGATAGGGGAAAGCTGTCCCTACAGTAAGACTAAGCTGAATCCCTACGATGTAGCGGGCTGCCTGTTCCTAGTGAACAGACCTGCCTTAGTCCTCGGCTAGTCTGAACGAAGACCTATAGAATTAAGGGAGGGGTCCCTAAAAGAACTAATGACTGGGACAAAAATGGGACCTCCTAAACAGAGAAGTTGTTGCAGAACACAAAAAGACAAACTGACAAAAATGTACTAGAGGTCCCAGAGGACCAAGCGAACTGACAGAGAAAGGCACCGAAGCACCAGGTTAGAGAAACAGTCAAACACTGAAGTCCAGCACAGCCATAAGGGCGGAGCTGGAATATAAAGGCAGATAGTCACGTGACCGCAAAACACAAGATGGAAAAAACAAACAGGAGGTTTCTAACAGTAGTGCAAGGGGTGATGGCGCAGCTGTAATTCACAGAGACGGTGGGGTGTAGTCTTCAGAGTTTACTCACAGTTGTTGCAATCCAAGATACAAGTACACCGGTACCTGTAACTTGGATTGCAACAACTGTGAGTAAACTCTGAAGACTGCACCCCACCATCTCTGTGAATTACTGCTGCGCCATCACCCCCTGCACTACACCGCAACATCCATAACAACTCAGCACAGCCCTGGAGCTAAGCTCTACCTGTGGAGAGCTAAACCAACTCTGCTGCATTTACACCAGCTCCAGAGGACCTGCCCCGCAGCGGCGGCTCCATATAGCCGCATACCACAGGTGGCGTCACAAACTATATATAAGAACTATAAATCCCCTGTAAATATCCCCTTTTGATTGACTGGCCTCCGTCACGGACTGGGTCACCGCCACTGTGACATCTCCCGTAGCAACGACCGGCCTGGCACCGAGTACCCCACGGCCCAGGGGGCGCGTCAACTTTGGTGTCACGAACAGGATATGAACCCACCCTTTATCACCGAGTATAGTGTGCCTAGAGACTGTGTTGTATACTGAATGTGGCACCCGCCCCAGAAGAACGGACGCCATTATGTGCGTTATCAAGGACAACATAGAACCTCCCATCGTGGGCCGGGACCCATAATGGCGCCAAAAGCGGAGCACGCCTCAAGCAGCAGTGGCCATGTATGTAGATGTGTCCATCAACGTGGGGGAGCTGCCCCCAGGTGTGGCCGACAGCAAGCAGCCATCGGACCGCCCCAGAAAGGGGAGAGGAAAAAAGAAGAAAACTGGGAGACGGGGTGTGGTCTCAAGCAGTCTAGACAGACCACACCCGGCAGGCAAGACGGAAGGAGGTCAGCCTGAAGCTCCGGCTTGTGGTCTGCAGCCCGCGGCAGAACTCCTCACCGTGGAGGGGATGCTAGCCAAGTTGTTCCTGGAGGACACCAGCTTCATCCGGGATGAAATGCAAGGACTGGGCAGGAGGATGAAAGAGGCGCAGCAAGCTGCGATTGCTGACTGGAGAGCAGAGCTGATGGAGAAGTTGGTGACCCGGCAGCAGTCAGCGCTGCAAGTGACCAGCAGTGCCCAAACCCCGGCGGAGCCTGACCAGAACCAGGAGGCAGCGTGCAGCACAGGAGCGGCCGTGGGAGCAGGTAAGAGAAGACTCTCTGTCCCGGGCGCTGAAAGCACTGACCTGCTACTGGGCCCCCTGGTAGAACTCCCTGTCCCCGGCACTGAAAGTTGTGATCTGCTCCTGGGCCCCCTGCCGGAACCTCCGTACCCGGGCGCGCATTCGCCCGCTCCGCTCCAGGTCCCGGAGCCTGCTACCCCGGGCACTAATGAGGAAGACCTGCTACTAGGCCCCCTACAAGAGCCATCAGCCGCCACACCCGAATGGGTGTATGGACGTGCGGTCTGAAACTGGTCCGTGGAGGTGGAAGACCATAGCCTTCCGCTGTTACCCGCTCCTGAGGCCTTAGCCATCTCCGGGAGGGAAGAGGACCAGTTCTGTGGGACAACCCTGGGGGGGACCTCATGGGGTTTTATGCAACAAAGATGACCTCAGAACAAAAGGTATATATACAGTACAGACCAAAAGTTTGGACACACCTTCTCATTTAAAGATTTTTCTGTATTTTCATGACTTTGAAAATTGTACATTCACACTGAAGGCATCAAAACTATGAATTAACACATGTGGAATTATATACTTAACAAAAAAGTGTGAAACAACTGAAAATATGTCTTATATTCTAAGTTCTTCAAAGTAGCCACCTTTTGCTTTGATGACTCTTGGCATTCTCTTGATGAGCTTCAAGAGGTAGTCACCGGAAATGGTTTTCACTTCACAGCTGTGCCCTGTCAGGTTTAATAAGTGGGATTTCTTGCCTTATAAATGGGGTTGGGACCATTGTGCAGAAGTCAGGTGAATACACAGCTGATAGTCCTACTGAATAGACTGTTAGAATTTGTATTATGGCAAGAAAAAAGCAGCTAAGTAAAGAAAAACGAGTGGCCATCATTACTTTAAGAAATGAAGGTCAGTCAATCCGAAAAATTGGGCAAACTTTGAAAGTGTCCCCAAGTGCAGTTGCAAAAACCATCAAGCGCTACAAAGAAACTGGCTCACATGAGAACCGCCCCAGGAAAGGAAGACTAAGAGTCACCTCTGCTTCTGAGGATAAGTTTATCCGAGTCACCAGCCTCAGAAATCGCAGGTTAACAGCAGCTCAGATTAGAGACCAGGTCAATGCCACACAGAGTTCTAGCAGCAGACACATCTCTGCAACAACTGTTGAGGAGACTTTGTGCAGCAGGCCTTCATGGTAAAATAGCTGCTAGGAAAGCACTGCTAAGGACAGGCAACAAGCAGAAGAGACTTGTTTGGGCTAAAGAACACAAGGAATGGACACTAGACCAGTGGAAATCTGTGCTTTGGTCTGATGAGTTCAAATTTGAGATCTTTGGTTCCAACCACCGTGTCTTTGTGTGACGCAGAAAAGGTGAACGGATGGACTCTATATGCCTAATTCCCACCGTGAAGCATGGAGGAGGAGGTGTGATGGTGTGGGGGTGCTTTGCTGGTGACACTGTTGGGGATTTATTCAAAATTGAAGGCATACTGAACCAGCAAGGCTACCACATCATCTTGCAGCGGCATGCTATTGCATCTGGTTTGCGTTTAGTTGGACCATCATTTTTTTTTCAACAGGACAATGACCCCAAACACACCTCCAGGCTGTGTAAGGGCTATTTGAGCAAGAAAGAGAGTAATGGGGTGCTACGCCAGATGACCTGGCTTCCACAGTCACCAGACCTGAACCCAATTGAGATGGTTTGGGGTGAGCTGGACCGCAGAGTGAAGGCAAAAGGGCCAACAAGTGCTAAGCATCTCTGGGAACTCCTTCAAGATTGTTGGAAGACCATTTCCGGTGACTACCTCTTGAAGCTCATCAAGAGAATGCCAAGAGTGTGCAAAGCAGTCATCAAAGCAAAAGGTGGCTACTTTGAAGAACCTAGAATATAAGACATATTTTCAGTTTCTTCATACTTTTTTAAGTAAATAATTCCACATGTGTTAATTCATAGTTTTGATGCCTTCAGTGTGAATGTACAATTTTCATAGTCATGAAAATACAGAAAAATCTTTAAATGAGAAGGTGTGTCCAAACTTTTGGTCTGTACTGTATATCCATCTGAACTAACAGTCCTTTTGAGGACTAATCCAGCTGCATATATTCAGTGGTGATATCAGGAATTTGGCAGGCAAGTAGTGTATGTGGCAGACTGCAGTGCATATAGTGCAAGAGGGTCCACTGAATGTTCCTGCTGCTGCTGCTGTTCTTACAGATATTTGTAGACATAGCCCCATATATCAGGGGCCAGGGAATTTTTTTTTATCTTAATCCTGGTTATTTGCTTAAAAAGCAATCCAGAGTACACAATTTTTCTGCTCCATTTGCTTGTTCTCACTGCAGAATAAAGCCAGATGTGTTCCATATTTCAGCAATAAAATGAAGAAATTTAAACTGAACATTGAGAATATTGGCCTCCTTTTCCATTCTGTTGCAGTGTGTCGGTTAAGCTATTCAAGCTAGGTGTCTGTGAAGTATACAGTAGTATTAGCAAATAACAGGCCTGCTACTTAAAACTGTGGTTCTCTGTCAGACATAACACCTATAAGAGTGTTCCAAAATCATACATTTCTTCCATTTTCAGTCTGTTGCAGTGTGTCAGTCAAGCTATGCACACTAGGTGTCTGTGAAGGTTAGTATTAGCAAATAACAGACCTGCTATTTAAAACTGTGGTTCTCTGTCAGACATAACAGCTATAAGAGTGTTCCAAAATCAGACATTTCTTCCATTTTCATTCCGCTGCAGTGTGTCGGTCAAGCTATTTACACTAGGTATCTGTGAGGGATAGTATTAGCAAATAACAGGCCTGTGTATTGGAGGCACACTTCCTAGTAATGGGAACATTGTTTTCAGTAGGCCCTCTAACCTCTACGTCTCTTGGAAGGGGCATTGGAGTTCCTCCAAATTTTTGGCAGCAGTTGCAGTCACTGCATAGCAATAACAGTATAGGAGATGTTATGATCTGCAACATGTACTAAGGAAAGATAGGGGAAAGCTGTCCCTACAGCAAGACTAAGCTGAATCCCTACGATGTAGCGGGCTGCCTGTTCCTAGCGAACAGACCCGCCTTAGTCCTCGGCTAGTCTGAACGAAGACCTATAGTATAAGGGGAGGGGTCCCTAAAAGAACTAAGGACTGGAACAAAAATGGGACACCTCCTAAACAGAGACGTTGTTGCAGAACACAAAAAGACAAACAGACAAAAAGGTACTAGAGGTCCCAGAAGGACCAAGCGAACAGACAGAAATAGGCACCGAAGCACCTGGCTAGAAAGACAGTCAAACAACAAGTCCAGCACAGCCAGAAGGGTGGAGCTGGAATATAAAGGCAGGTGGTCACGTGACCGCAAAACACAAGATGGAAAAAACAAACAGGAGGGTTCTAACAGGAGACCCACTCGTTAATAATGGGAACAACAAAGCATAGCCGCCTGCTGGCCCTTTAATAATAGTAAGGGCCGCCTGATGGCCCTATAAAAATAGTCTTTGTGACTTTCAGAGTCCTTCTATCATAAATGAAACAGGATGTGGCACACACCACATGGCCAGATAAGGTAGTAAAATGTTAAAATGACATTTACTGGTAAATGTTTTTTCACCATTGAAAGCAATGCAAAAGTAAAAAAATGCATCAAAAATGCTACGTGTGAGCATAGCCCAAGGTGTGGAGGAGCATTTTTGTTTTTGGTTATTTATTTTGCCTTATACACAAGTCATTATCCTGGAAAGGATGTTCTTTAACATATTTCCCAGGAAAATCCATTTTAGTTTCATTTTTGCATGTTTTATTGTCAGTGCGTAAAAGTGGCGTAATTCTCTGACAAGATTGTTGACAGACATGACCTGGGAGTCAGAAATGCTTCCAGGGGTCTTCCCCATGCTGTTCCCATGTTATTTGAGCACTGTTCCCATTAATTTGGGCAATTTTTAGTCCCTCTGCAGACCGCTGGGGGGAGCTGCCGGTAAAATGCTCGAGTTTC
This sequence comes from Phyllobates terribilis, assembly GCF_046119375.1. Taxonomy (NCBI): domain Eukaryota; kingdom Metazoa; phylum Chordata; class Amphibia; order Anura; family Dendrobatidae; genus Phyllobates; species Phyllobates terribilis. Next base: position 172,536 of record NW_027363903.1, read on the forward strand.
CCATAGACTTACATTGGGCTCGTTATTCGGTCTGAGCACCCAAGTATTCCAATTTGCTCGACTCGAACAACGAGTACCCAAGCATTTTAGTACTCACTCATCACTAGTGGAGACTCCAAGTTGGGTCTCCATCTGGTGGATTTCCTGTAGGGGAAGGGTATCAGAGGCCCATTATACTATTTCAATTCTGGGGAAATTGATAATGTCTGTAAAGTGCTGTGAAATTAATGGTGCTATATAAGTGAGTAAAATAAATAAATAAATAAAAATTGATTTCACTTTAGTGGTATCTTCCCATAATTCTTGTAATTGTTTGGTCCCCAAGTTGGGTCTCATTCATGTGTGTTGCCCAGCTATCAGAGCACCTGTCATTCATCCACCTGTTACTGATCAAAGTTTAAGCTAGAAATGCTGCTCTAAGCCCTGTCCAATGCTGAAATGTGGCCTGGTTTCAGCACCACGCTATTAGTACAACCAATTTAGATTCTGAAATTTGGACTTCTGGATGAAGCACAATATTACAGAAAATATTTATAGGCTGAAATGTGGCCTGGTTTCTGGACCATGCTATTAGCATAAAGAATTTAGATTTTCAAATGTGGATTCCTAGCAAGAGGACAATACTAGCACAAAATAATTAAAAACTGAAATGTGGTATGGTTTCTGTACCACGGTAGTACCAGAAAAAAATAGATTTTCTAATGTGGGGCCCTGGTTAGAGCAGAATCTCAGCGTAAAACAATTACAACCTCACTCCTGCTTCTGTTCTCTGCTGGTGACAGTTTACAACTGCCAAGTTTGGTGTTGAAGGAGTAGTCCATATTTGTAGCAGTCTGTTGGTATTTTTTTTCAAGGAGATATCTGCATGGTTTTGGTATTGTGTATATCCTTATCCTCTTCCCATTTGGTTGGTCCCTCCTACTGTTCTCTTGATTTCCACTTTTTTATTTTTTGAGAGTATTTGTATGATTGCAGTTTCCTTTTATCCTTGTCTGTTTTCCCTGTCTGTCTGCTATGCTCTCCTATACACATCTGTCCCATACCTCCTTGGGTGGGGGATGAAACAGTTCAGTGTGCATTTAGGAGGGTAGCAAGGTACAAGGCCCCAGCATATCGATTATCTGGGGTAATCTGGGGAACAGGAATAGCCAAGGGCCCCCCTAGCTTGAGGGACAGGGAAGGAGCCCATTGCCCTGGGAAATCCTGCTACAGTATTGTGACATCCCACTAGGTAGTAAATTGGTATCTAAACATAAAATCCTATATGCTTCTCTCAAAGTAAGCTGTTTTAACCAATCTCCACAACGTCTAGGGTATGCAACTTCTTCAATGACAAAAACCACTAAATGTGTGTGATTATGAACAGGGACAAAATGTTTTGTTGCACCTGAGTATGTGCTGCTGTTGTTGTTGATAATATTTTCAACATGTTCTGCAATTCTTTTTTTTTTACATTTTCTTGTAGTGCAACCTATATATTTTATTTTGCACATTTGGCATTCTATGTAATAAACAATGTATTTGGAGTGCCAGGGTGAGGACATACTTTGTAGGTGAAGTTAGAGTGCGATGCGATTCTGTCCCACAGATGAGGAGAACAGTGGCAGCCCCTCACCAGTGATATCTATACCCCCAGCTTCTTCAGTGATGTTTATGCCTCCCACTGATGTCTATGGCCCCCAAGCCTCCCCAGTGATGTTTATGTGTCACCCTGGCCTGGATGCCACAAGTATAATAAAGCTGTGTCTGAGAGCAAGGGGGAGGTTCTCTAGTCAGGGGAACATTAGCATGCAGTACCTCCTGTCTCAGGCCAGTAGGGGGAGCAGGCTGCCCCTATAAAAGCTGGAACCGGGGGCAGGGTTAGAGAGAACTGGACGACCTGTCTCAGCACTGAGAAGTGTCCAGAGCAGAGAGGGACAGCTGTATTGCACCCTAAGAGGAAGTGTGGCAGTAGAAGAGCCACAAGCCAGAGACAAGAGGCGAAGTGAGCCTGTCTTGGCAGACAAAGAACTCCATTTTACCAGACTTTGGTGTCTGGGGCTGTGAGGATTCCACGTCCTGCAGCAGATAACCAGTCCGCAGGGGACTGTATGTTCCTTGGCCTAAGAAGCCCGGAGGGTCTGCCACAACAGAAGGGACCAGTAAAGCCGTACCAGGCTGGGAGCAGAAAGGAACCCACGTCGCAGGCCATACAGGCGAGAATACACGGAAAGCTTGGAAACGTGGGCTGTTACCCTATAAGGAGGAGATAGCCAGAAGGAGCGCAGAGAGCACGGTAGGCCTACACCCTCACCCTGACCAGGGCCAATTTCCCAATTGCTCTCAGACATCCAGGTCCCCTCCTAGCCGGGACTGTTTGTGGGTCAGTTTACCTGCTCTAGTAAAGACCCTGGACTGCAATCTGTTGTCTGTGTGCTCCTTGCTCCTCCAGCACTATCAGCACTGGGACTCTCACCACCATCACTCCCACCATCCACTACACTGCCCTGGGGCTGCACTCTTCCCGTGGGGAGTCACACCACCTCAGCTGCATACACCATCAGCCCCAGCGGTCTGCCCAGCAGCGGCGGTTACTAATGACCGCAAATCCACGGGTGGCGTAGTCGGACGTTATCAACAGCACATAGCAGACTACCACTGGCCTGACCACCCTGAGCCACGGAACCAGGTTGCCACTACTACCCCCATCGTTCCCCTATTGCCCAGATCCGAGTGCCCCACGGCCCAGGGGGCGAGTCAGCTTTGGCGTAGTCGGCAGGATTGAGACGAACCCGCCACAAACGGGTATTGCGTGCCTGAAAGAGACTGTACACGCACCTGAAAAGAGGTTTCCCGTCATCCGGAGCCATTTCCCGCCATTTCCAGCCGTCTCCCGCCATCTTCTGTCGGTTCCCGCCATCTTCAGCCGCTTTCCTGCCATCGGACGCCATCTTCAGGACGCCGCGCAGGAAGAAGAGGGACGTGGACGTCCAAACGGCACGAGACTCGAAGCTTCGCCCCACGCACCGACGCTGCGCAAGGTCCTGGAAGGGAGAGAGAGTGACGCTGACGTCACCAGGACGCGACGCAAGGTCCTCGCCCGGAGCAGCATCAGCGGAGCCGCGGCCTACAGAAGAGGATCGTCGGAAGGTAGGCCGCGCTTAACTAAGGGGGAGGAAGATGTCAGACACGGAGGCGCCCACTACCACCAGCGCAGCTGCAGCAGCGGTGATGCCATTTTCCCTGCCCTACATCCCTGAAGCGGCCTGGCTGCCTAAGTATTCAGGGGAGCCCCATGACCTAACTGACTTTAAGGAAAGGCTGTACAGTTTGTTCCAAATCTACCCCCTGACAGAGGAACAGAAGGTTAGCATACTGACAGGGCAGTTAACTGGCGCAGCCCAGCGGGAGGTAAAGTAATGGCCCGCTGAGGAGAAAAGAACTGTAAAGGGTATTCTGGCCCAGCTGCGGGGTACCTTTGACACACGTACCTCAGCTGAAATTAAAATGAGGTTCTATGGATGCAAGCAGCGGGCACAGGACAGCATCAGAGACTATGCCCTAAATTTGCAGGAAGCCCTGAGGGCCATCCAACAAGCTGACCCAGGCAGCGTGCAGGATACGGATAAGCTCCTAACAGAACAGTTCATAGAAGGTCTGCTGTCTAGCGCCCACAGGACCCAGCTGCGCCTCATGTTCTTTCAGAACCCTGATCTGACCTTTGCCCAATTCAAGGACAGGGCCATAAGGGTGCTCCGTGAACCCGCAACAAGTGGCGCTATAAACCCCTGGCGCCCTGCTCTCACCTACCACCAGGAGGCGGGGCCCTCCCCTATGGACTCTGTGGGGGCTGATGCACAGGCCCTGAACCAAGCCCCATCGAAAGATCTGCACCACCAAGTCCAGGAGCTGACCAGGAGCGTAGGGGCGTTGACCAGGACCGTCCAGGCGTTACAAGCGGATCCGTCAAGACCCATCGACCTGGCTTCAAGTCCGAAGGATGTCCCGTGGCGTCGACAGAGGAGGATCCCGTCGTTCCGAGGGAGGCCCACAGACCGCTGCGCAGAGGATGGACAGCCCATTTGCCGTCGATGCAACCAGCTCGGACACATTTCCAGGTACTGTAATTTAAACGGGTCCAACCTGGGGCAGAGGGCCAACCCCCAGGCATAAGATCACCAGGCCCTTATAATTGGCGTGATAAGTACGTTGGGGGGAGCCCGATTTTACCCGTGGTGCTGGACGGTATCCCCATGAGCGCCTTGCTGGATACTGGGTCGCAAGTAGCCACTATCCCTTATGTACTTTTTAAGCAGTATTGGACTGATGCTGACATCACACGGTATCCAGACAGTAACTTGAGCATCATCGCCAGTAATGGCTTACCCGTGCCGCAGATGGGGTTCAAGGAGATGACCATTAAAATTGATAAAGTTGAACTACCGGCACAGGGAGTAATTATTGTGGACATTGACCGTCGTGAAAGTCACCCTAAAATAACTGTGGGTACTAACCTGATTGAAAATTGTCTTTCAGAGGTAATTGTAATTCTACAACAGGTGGCGGTGAATGCTAGTTCCAGCCAACAGAGAGTCCTCAACAAGGAGATAAAAGCCCTGATGAGACGGCAGCAGGTAGAACTGTCTGGTGGTGAGATCGGTAGCGTAAGACTGAGTGACCCATTCCCCATTTCCATGCCTCCCAAAAGTGAAATGATGATCTGGTGTCGGACTGCAATCGGGTTGAGAGGTAGAGACTACCAAGCCATGGTAGAACCCGTTTACTCAGACAGCAGGCCCACCATTTTGACAGCCAGGGGGGTGGTTGATGTCCGCCATGGGAGGGTGCCCGTCCGCATTCTCAACATTGGGGAGAGAGAGGTACACTTATCCAGGTACGCTACACTTGTCAAACTGTTTGTTGTCGAACACCAAGCTATCAGGGCCGTGGAACCCTTGCCTCCATCTCCTCAGGCGGAGGGTTATTGCCTCCCAGAAACAAAAGGAGAACTGGTGCCAGAAACTCCATGTGGGTGCTGACTCCACTCCCCTGCACCAAAAACAAGGAGTCTACCGGGTGGTATAGGAGTACGAGAGAATCTTTAGTAAGCACCCGCTAGACTTCGGCAGAGTAAAGGGGATAGAACACCACATCCCCACAGGGAGCCACCCACCGATAAAAGAAAGACACAGACCTGTACCCCCTGCACATTATCAGAACTCCAAGGGTATGCTGCGGGAAATGAAAGAAGCTGCGGTCATTAGAGATAGCTGTAGCCCCTGGGCAGCCCCCCTGGTTCTGGTAAAAAAGAAAGACGGCACCATGAGAATGTGCGTGGACTATAGACAAATCAACCGTATCACCCACAAAGACGCATATCCGCTGACTAGAATAGAGGAGTCTTTAGCCGCACTAAAATCAGCTAACTTCTTTTCTACTTTGGACCTTACTAGCGGGTACTGGCAGGTTCCTGTGGCAGAGGCTGACAAGGAGAAGACCGCCTTCACCACCCCGATGGGACTGAGTGAGTTCAACTGCATGCCCTTCGGACTCTGCAACGCACCAGGGACCTTCCAGAGGCTGATGGAATGCTGTCTAGTGCACCGAAACTTCGAGACGGTCCTCCTTTAACTGGACGATGTTATCGTCTATTCGAAGACCTACGAGGACCATCTAAAGCACCTGGCCGAGGTGTTCGAAGCCCTGGCAGTTTATGGCCTGAAGGTGAAACCATTGAAGTGTCACCTGTTGAAACCGAAGGTCCAGTACCTAGGGCACGTGGTAAGCGCGGAAGGAGTGGCCCCCGACCCTGACAAGGTCACGGCAATCAAGAGCTGGCCAAGCCCCTCGAACATCAAAGAGGTGACACAGTTCCTCGGGTTGGTAGGCTACTACCGAAGGTTCATCCCCGGGTTCACTAAGATGGCAGCTCCTATGCAGGACCTCCTGATAGGACAGTCTAAGTCCAGAAGTCAAAAGCCACCCTTCAAGTGGGATAAACCGGAAGAGGAGTCCTTCCGCCAGTTGAAGATGGCCCTCACGGGGGATGAGATCCTGGCCTACCCTGATTATGGCCAGCCTTTTATCCTTCACACAGACGCCAGTAATGTGGGACTGGGAGCCGTACTGTCCCAAAACCAACAGGGCAGAGAAAGGGTGATCGCGTACGCCAGCCGGAAGCTGAGGCCCACCGAGAGGAACCCGGAGAATTACAACTCCTTCAAGCTAGAATTCTTGGCGGTGGTGTGGGCCGTAACGGAATGCTTCAAGCATTACCTGGCCTCCGCAAAGTTCACCGTGTACACGGACAACAACCCGTTGACACACCTGGACAATGCGAGACTGGGTGCCATGGAACAGCGGTGGATGGCCCGTCTCTCCAACTATGACTTTGTGATCAAGTACCGGGCAGGCAAAACCAATGCCAACGCTGACGCCCTATCGAGAATGCCTCACTTACCTGAAGGTGACGAAGACCCAGAAGAGCTGGAGGAGGTAGAACTCCCCGCGTTTCACCGGTATGGAGCCGCTCAATACTCCCACCGCGTGAAGGAGGAGGATCTAACAACCGTGATGATTAATCCCCTACCTCACCACAGCTGGGCCGAGACCCAAGATAGTGACCCTGCCATCCGCCTAGTGAAAGATCTGCTGACCCAGGAAGATGCCCGCATGGATCCGGATGCTCCAGAGGAAGCCAAGCAGCTATGGAAAGAGAAGAGCAAGCTGTTCCTCTACAAAGGCAAGCTGTGCATAAGGATTGTCAACCACCGGACGCACGAGCTGACCTGGCAAGTCGTGGTTCCAAGGCAGGATGCAGCTATGGTCCTGGGGGCTTACCATGACAGAGCGGGGCACTTCGGTTGGAAGAAACTGGAGTTCCTGCTAAGAGGACGGTTCTTTTGGGTCGGCATGAGAGGGGCTGTAGAGAAGTGGTGCAGAGACTGTGGCCCTTGTCACCTAAGGAGGAAGGACCGTGCCAGCCAGAAGACACCCTTGAGGCCCATCGTCACCACGCAGCCTCTTGAGCTGGTAGCTCTGGACCACGTCAAATTGGCTCCAAGCCTGTCAGGATACATCTACGCCCTGACAATCGTGGACCACTATTCCCGTTTTCTAGTGGTGGTCCCGGTGAAAGATTTGACAGCCCAAACGGCGGCCAGAGCCTTCCAGCAATACTTCTGCCGTCCACACGGGTATCCGGAACAGGTCCTGACGGACCAGGGTCCAGCGTTCAAGGCTGAAATCTTCCAAGAGTTCTGCAACCTCTATGGCTGTAAGAAGATTCGGACAACGCGATACCACCCACAAACCAACGGGATGTGTGAGAAAATGAACAATATAGTCATTGATCTCCTGAAGACGTTGCCCCTGGAGGAACGCAGCCTGTGGCCAGAAAAACTGCCGGATCTGATAGACTTATGCAATCATATCCCGGTGAACGCTACAAACTGCACCCCGGCTTACCTGATGCGAGCCAGACCAGGTAAGCTGCCCGTAGACCTGGAGATGGGAGTCCTAACACCTGAGGACACCTCCCCGGATGCGGACTGGGATACGGAAAGGCAACTGCAGTACAAGAAGGTACAGGAGAGTGTGGAGAAGAGCCTGGCCCAGGTGAGAGAGAAGCAAGAAAGACTCTTCAACCAACACGCCCCTGCTGGTCCCCTAGAACGTGGTGAGCAGGTCCTTAAGCGAAAGAGAAGGCTACATAAGTTGGACGACCAGTGGGAAAGGGAACCCTACACCGTACTGCAGTCTGACCATGACAACCCGAAGGTGTGCGTGATCACCAAGGACGGAGGAGAAACCACTAGTACCGTCTCCAGGGACCACCTCAAAAGATGCCCCGAGCAACTCCGTAGTGCAGAAGAGGATCAAAGTGACCTTGAACCCGCAGAGGACAAGGAAGAAATGATCAGCACCGTTCTCGGAGAGTTCCCTCAGTCCTGGACTCGGATAAACAATGCCATAGTGGTACCCGTCCTGCATTTCCTGCAACCGGCACAGCAACAAACAACACCAGAACCAGAAGGTGAAGAGGAGCAAGCAGTTACAGAGGCAGAAGAGCCTGTACCAGCAGCCCAGGAGAGTCAACCCTCTGCTGACAGTGAACCTGCCATGCCTGCGGTAAGCCAAAGGACCCGCAGACAGCTACCTGCCCTACCTGTACACCCAGCTGGTAGCTGTACCCCTAACGCTAGTGGGGAAAGCCAGGTCGGTCCACCACCAGACAGTGGGTTAAGGAGGTCAACCAGGAGCACAAAGTGGCAGATACCCGCTCGCTGGAGAATATAGAGTGCATGAAAATTGTAAATAACCCTGTTGCCAAATGTTGAAATGTTTGCAAAGTTACATTCATGTTTGGTAATTCTGTGTTTCAGTTTCTTGCAGTTACCGTAAGGACTCAAAGGTTATGGACTTTTTATAACCAGGACCTTGTATGGACTGCGTTCGGAGCCTAACCAAGGAATGAACTAAGACTGTGAAGGACTTGGGGTAGGACAGACCCCCACCTGGTTAAGGCTCCCCGTTGTATTGGTGATATGGACACCCGGTCACAGACCACACTGTGACCTTAAGAACTCAAGCTGTGCGTCGTCTGTCTGTTAATGTTTTATGGTTATGCATATTGTCTTTGTTTATTGTTTAGTCTCGGAGTACTAAATTTTACTAGGGGGGAATGTGTCACCCTGGCCTGGATGCCACAAGTATAATAAAGCTGTGTCTGAGAGCAAGGGGAGGTTCTCTAGTCAGGGGAACATTAGCATGCAGTACCTCCTGTCTCAGGCCAGTAGGGGGAGCAGGCTGCCCCTATAAAAGCTGGAACTGGGGGCAGGGTTAGAGAGAACTGGATGACCTGTCTCAGCACTGAGAAGTGTCCAGAGCAGAGAGGGACAGCTGTATTGCACCCTAAGAGGAAGTGTGGCAGCAGAAGAGCCACAAGCCAGAGACAAGAGGCGAAGTGAGCCTGTCTTGGCAGACAAAGAACTCCATTTTACCAGACTTTGGTGTCTGGGGCTGTGAGGATTCCACGTCCTGCAGCAGATAACCAGTCCGCAGGGGACTGTATGTTCCTTGGCCTAAGAAGCCCAGAGGGTCTGCCACAACAGAAGGGACCAGTAAAGTCGTACCAGGCCGGGAGCAGAAAGGAACCCACGTCGCAGGCCATACAGGCGAGAATACACGGAAAGCTCGGAAACGTGGGCTGTTACAATAAAGGAGGAGATAGCCAGAAGGAGCGCAGAGAGCACGGTAGACCTACACCCTCACCCTGACCAGGGCCAATTTCCCAATTGCTCTCAGACATCCAGGTCCCCTCCTAGCCGGGACTGTTTGTGGGTCAGTTTACCTGCTCTAGTAAAGACCCTGGACTGCAATCTGTTGTCTGTGTGCTCCTAGCTCCTCCAGCACTATCAGCACTGGGACTCTCACCACCATCACTCCCACCATCCACTACACTGCCCTGGGGATGCACTCTTCCCGTGGGGAGTCACACCACCTCAGCTGCATACACCATCAGCCCCAGCGGTCTGCCCAGCAGCGGCGGTTCCTAATGACCGCAAATCCACGAGTGGCGTAGTTGGACATTATCAACAGCACATAGCAGACTACCACTGGCCTGACCACCCTGAGCCACGGAACCGGGTTGCCACTACAACCCCCATCGTTCCCTTATTGCCCGGATCCGAGTGCCCCACGGCCCAGGGGGCGAGTCATATATAACCCCCAGCGTCTCCTGTGATGTATATGCAGCAGTCCCAGCATCTCCTATGTGATGTACAGTTATATGAAAAAGTTTGGGCACCCCCTATTAATCTTAAGCTTAATGTTTTATAAAAATTGGTATATTTGCAACAGCTATTTCAGTTTGATATTGTCACGCTGTCTCAACGTACAGGAGGTCAGGGGCCTAGGCTGACCCTAAACGGGGGCCCTCACTAATCCCTCAACCTGGAGGTACTGTTAATGGTACAGAGGTCCAGGCCGCCAGCGCAACCCTAAACTCCTGAATATCCCTGAACCTCAGTAATCTAGTCATGAGAAGGACCCCGATCACAACAATGGGGGACAGGATAGAAAAAGCCCAAAACACAGTACTAGACTAACGAGACAGTACAAGGGGAAAACCAAAAACCACCTTGCATACAAAAACACACACCACAATTACAGAGGGAACAACAACAGGTTAGGAGATAAATGATAAAGGGAGGAAGGGAAGAAGAAGAAGAATCCACACCGCATACTCTTGGCTCCGAACTCCACCAAACAACGATCCGCTCTGAAGGTCTGCAAGAAGTGCTTTCACCGACAACTTCCCTATCAGACCAGCAGGTATTTGAAGGAATCCCAATACTGCAGCATTAACTGCAGCTGGGCGAGGCTGAGCCTCGTCAAGCACAGAGAGAGAGAATTAACTCCCTCACTACCAAAAAACACAAAGCACCAAAAACTCAGCTGCGAGAAGTCAGGCTGTGTAGTCGCGACGATCTTCGTGGCGACACACCCGTGACAGTTATATGTAATAACTGTTGGACACAGTAATGTTTCTGCCTTGAAATGAGGTTTATTGTACTAACAGAAAATGTGCAATCTGCATTCAAACAAAATTTGACAGGTGCATAAGTATGGGCACGCTTATCATTTTCTTGATTTAAATACTCCTACCTACTTTTTACTGACTTACTAAAGCACTTTTTTTGGTTTTGTAACCTCATTGAGCTTTGAACTTCAGAGCCAGATGTATGCAATCATGAGAAAAGCTACTTAAAGTGGCCACTTGCAAGTTGTTCTCCTGTTTGAATCTCCTCTGAAGAGTGGCATCATGGGCTCCTCAAAACAACTGTCAAATGATCTGAAAACAAAGATTATTCAACATAGTTGTTCAGGGCAAGGATACAAAAAGCTGTCTCAGAGATTTAACCTGTCAGTTTCCACTGTGAGGAACATAGTAAGGAAATGGAAGAACACAGGGACAGTTCTTGTTAAGGCCAGAAGTGGCAGGCCAAGAAAAACATCAGAAAGGCAGAGAAGAAGAATGGTGAGATCAGTCAAGGACAATCCTCAGACCACCTCCAGAGAGCTGCAGCATCAACTTTCTTCAGATGGTGTCACTGTGCATCGGTCAACTATACAACGCACTTTGCACAAGGAGAAGCTGTATGGGAGAGTGATGCGAAAGAAGCCGTTTCTGCAAGCACGCCACAAACAGAGTCGGCTGAGGTATGCAAAAGCACATTTGGAGAAGCCAATCTCTTTCTGGAAGAAGGTCCTGTGGACTGATGAAACCAAGATTGAGTTGTTTGGTCATACAAAAAGTCATTATGCATGGCGGCAAAAAAACACAGCATTCCAAGAAAAACACTTGCTACCCACAGTAAAATTTGGTGGAGGTTCCATCATGCTTTGGGGCTGTGTGGCCAATGCCGGCACCGGGAATCTTGTTAAAGTTGAGGGATGCATGGATTCCACTCAGTATCAGCAGATTCTTGACAATAATGTTCAAGAATCAGTGATAAAGTTGAAGTTACGCAGGGGATGGATCTTTCAGCAAGGCAATGATCCAAAACACCGCTCCAAATCTACTCAGGCATTCATGCAGAGGAACAATTACAATGTTCTGGAATGGCTATCCCAGTCCCCAGACCTGAATATCATTGAACATCTGTGGGATCATTTGAAGAGGGCTGTCCATGCTCGGCAACCATCAAACTTAACTGAACTGGAATTGTTTTGTAAAGAGGAATGGTCAAAAATACCTTCATCCATGATCCAGGAACTCATTAAAAGCTACAGGGAGCGACTAGAGGCTGTTATTTTTGCAAAAGGAGGATCTACTAAATATTAATGTCACTTTTCTGGTGAGGTGCCCATACTTATGCACCTGTCAAATTTTGTTTGAATGCAGATTGCACATTTTCTGTTAGTACAATAAACGTCATTTCAAGGCAGAAACATTACTGTGTCCAACAGTTATTACATATATCAAACTGAAAAAGCTGTTGCAAAAACACCAATTTTTATAAAACAATAAGCTTAAGATTAATAGGGGTGCCCAAACTTTTTAATATAACTGTATATGCTTTACAAAACTTGTTATCAGAAAGAGTTGACTGCGCCCCAGTCCTGGAAAAGCAGTTGTGAGAAGTAACATTCTCAATATCACCAAACATCAAAATCGCACCAAAGAGAAGCAGCTGCAGATGTCACATTAGGGGTGAGTTAATTAATTGTTTGGCCAAATATAGTAGGGTAATTTTCGAGTTGATAATTTTGTGCGGACCCCAAATGATGGTAAAAATTTCCAAATGGCCCTTGGCAGAAAAAAGGTTCCCCACCCTTGCTTTAAGGTCTTGAAGTTGAACTCAATCAATTATGGCCTGCACCTTCCCAGGATCCATCTTAAAGCATTCAACTGATACAATGAACCCCAGAAACGATATTTCTTGAACATAAAAAGTACATTTCTCCAATTTAGCAAAGCAAACAAAGAATTTTCCCTAAGTTTTTGTAAAACAAAATGGACATGTTCATAGTGCGAATCCAGATCTCGGGAAAAAATGAGAATGACTTCCAGGTGTACCACAACAAACCTTCCAATACAATCAGAAAATATATCTTTCATAAAGTTTTGAAAAACTGCTGGGGCATTGGTTAACCCAAAAGGCATGACAAGATTTCCAAATAGACCCTCAGATGTTAAAAACGCTGTTTTCCATTCATCACCCTTCCAGATACATATCAAATTAGAAGACCCTCGAAGATCTAGTTTACAAAAACATTTAGCACCAGTTAGTTGATTATATAGGCCGGGGATTAGTGGAAGTGGGCAGGGCCGCATTGAGGGCATTACTACCCTTACTGGTGTATGGGGCCTAGTGAACAGAAGCAAGGGGGGGGGCCCAAATCAGGTGAGACACGCTGGGCACGTGTCTCATCCAGTCCAGGCCCACCCCTCTCTTGCTTCAGCTCACCGGGTCCTAGGGGCAGGGCTTAATGCACCGCAATGGTTAACAGCCGCCAGCCAATCAGAGGCTGGCAACTGACGCATATCAATAAGGAAGAAGATGTCACTGGACTGCGGCCAGGTAAGAAGACATTTTTTTTTTAATTTGCTTGCACTGAAAAGCTGCACACGTGGGGGTCAGGATGTGGGACATTATTACCAGAAGGGGCCAGAATGTGGGACATTATTACTACAGGGTCTAATTTAGAGATAATACTACTGCTGTGATGTATTTTATTTTAGAGGATGATATTTTTTTTCAAAGGGGGTAGGTGCTGTTACTGTGCAGGGTGGCACAATGTCTCTTTTTTCTTGAACTGGTGTAGTATAGAATTTGGGGAAAAATTAGGGAATGTGCTCTAGAAGCGGTGCTCTAGATAACTGTGTTATTTTCTGCAGAGAAGACTCATGGCTGGAAGAAGTGATGGTGGTCTCCGCTGGACGAGGAAAATCAAAGATGAAGAACTTTAACTAGACATGTCACTGACACTATACACTGTATACTATTTAAAAAAAATAATAAATTTGAGCTTGGTTTAAAATAGTATACATGCAGCACATAAGTGCATGTTTCACAATGGCCATGAATCAGAAAAACCTACAAGAAGCAAAATGAAAATAAACTCTGCTGTAAATCAATAAAAAGCAAGTGTATTTAAATAAAATAGGGTTCTTAGAAACACTGTTTTCGATCAAAAATAGTATGAACGCTATCCCACCAGTGAGAAGGTGAACCCGTTCGGGATAGAACTTACTCTGTCTAATATTAAAAACCTTACCATGTGTCAAAGTTGACCTCTGTGCGAATAAGGGCATACTGTGGTTCCTAGAGCTGGATAACACATTTAAAAGCTTCCCTTAGCTGGTGTTCTCAGTTTGGGACCAGAACCTCAGTCTGCCCTTATTCACACAGAGGTCAACTTTGACACATGGTAAGGTTTTTAATATTAGACAGAGTAGATTTTATCCCGAACGGGTTCACCTTGTTGCTGGTGGGATAGCTTTCATACTATTTTTGATTAAAAACAGTGTTACTAAGAACCCTATTTTATTTAAATGCACTTGCTTTTTATTTACTTACAGTAGGGTTTATTTTCATTTTGCTTCTTGTAGGTTTTACTGTATACTATTTATCGAGCTCCTGTGTATAATGGCACTTATGGTAATATTAGTATTGTATTTTTTTTATTAATGGTCAGTATTGTAGTATTCGGTCACTATGTGGTGGTAATATGTGGTCTGGTCATGGTCTGGCAGTATTTGTTCCTTGTATGTGGTATTATTGGTCATTTTAAAAAATGTATGTGACTCATTACCTTAAAGCGCACCTATCACCAAATTTTTTATTATTTAAATTAAATACAGATGTAATAACATTTATCATTTGACCAAAACATTATAAACAAGGCATATACCATCTGGGAGAAAAACTCCCTTTCTTGGCAGGAGCCTCCACTGAACTGAGCCGACTTCAGCTGAAGTCGCAGCCAGGCAGGGGATTCCCCCCGTCTCTGCTGTGCTGACCTCACTCTCCCATGATGCAGTGCATCAAGGAAAGTGAACGCAGTCCACCGATCTGAGAGCAGGCAGGCATTGTGACTGAGCTGGATGTGATCAGTCCAGTAGGCAGCTCTGGGTATGTGCTGTCTGCTGTGCTCCATAACTCACCAGACAGTGAGCTGGAGACTTCTCTCCTGTTTCCTCCTTCACCTCCCAGTTTCCTTGCTCACACTGTCCAGCAATGAAACCTGCTAGAGTAGTGATTGTTTGTGCCCCTCCCGCATTGTCACCACAAGCACCTTGAAAGGAGAAAGATGTTGCCAGCAACGGAAACTAAACGCTGAGGAAGATATGTGCCAGAAAAGAGGGGTGTTATTTACTTCATATGGCCAGTGTATGTATAATTGTGTGTATACATGTGTGATATGTCAGCATATATGTGAAAAGTGCATGCATGAGTGTATGGTGCATTTGAGAACTGTATGTAAACATATATGCACTGTGTGTGTGTGTGTGTATATATATATATATATATATATATATATATATATATATATATATATATATATATACAGTACAGACCAAAAGTTTGGACACACTTTCTCATTTAAAGATTTTTCTGTATTTTCATGACTTTGAAAATTGTACATTCACACTGAAGGCATCAAAACTATGAATTAACACATGTGGAATTATATACTTAACAAAAAAGTGTGAAACAACTGAAAATATGTCTTATATTCTAGGTTCTTCAAAGTAGCCACCTTTTGCTTTGATGACTGCTTTGCACACTCTTGGCATTCTCTTGATGAGCTTCAAGTGGTAGTCACCGGAAATGGTTTTCACTTCACAGGTGTGCCCTGTCAGGTTTAATAAGTGGAATTTCTTGCCTTATAAATGGGGTTGGGACCATCAGTTGTGTTGTACAGAAGTCAGGTGGATACACAGCTGATAGTCCTACTGAATATACTGTTAGAATTTGTATTATGGCAAGCAAATAACAGCTAAGTAAAGAAAAACGAGTGGCCATCATTACTTTAAGGAATAAAGGTCAGTCAGTCCAAAAAATTGGGCAAACTTTGAAAGTGTCCCCAAGTGCAGTTGCAAAAACCATCAAGCGCTACAAAGAAACTGGCTCACATGAGGACCGCCCCAGGAAAGGAAGACCAAGAGTCACCTCTGCTTCTGAGGATAAGTTTATCTGAGTCACCAGCCTCAGAAATCGCAGGTTAACAGCAGCTCAGATTAGAGACCAGGTCAATACCACACAGAGTTCTAGCAGCAGACACATCTTTTCAACAACTGTTGAGGAGACTTTATGCAGCAGGCCTTCATGGTAAAATAGCTGCTAGGAAACCACTGCTAAGGACAGGCAACAAGCAGAAGAGACTTGTTTTGGCTAAAGAACACAAGGAATGGACATTAGACCAGTTGAAATCTGTGCTTTGGTCTGATGAGTTCAAATTTGAGATCTTTGGTTCCAACCACCGTGTCTTTCTGTGACGCAGAAAAGGTGAACGGATGGACTCTACATGCCTGGTTCCCACCATGAAGCATGGAGTAGGAGGTGTGATGGTGTGGGGGTGCTTTGCTGGTGACACTGTTGGGGATTTATTCAAAATTGAAGTCATACTGAACCAGCATGGCTACCACAGCATCTTGCAGCGGCATGCTATTCCATCCGGGTGGCGTTTAGTTGGACCATCATTTATTTTACAACAGGACAATGACCCCAAACACACCTCCAGGCTGTGTAAGGGCTATTTTACCAAGGAGGAGAGTGATGGGGTGGTATGCCAGATGACCTGGCCTTAACAGTCACCAGACCTGAGATGGTTTGGGGTGAGCTGGACCGCAGACTGAAGGCAAAAGGGCCAACAAGTGCTAAGCATCTCTGGAAACTCCTTCAAGATTGTTGGAAGACCATTTCCGGTGACTACCTCTTGAAGCTCATCAAGAGAATGCCAAGAGTGTGCAAAGCTGTCATCAAAGCAAAAGGTGGCTACTTTGAAGAACCTAGAATATAAGACATATTTTCAGTTGTTTCACACTTTTTTGTTAAGTATATAATTCCACATGTGTTAATTCGTAGTTTTGTTGCCTTCAGTGTGAATGTACAATTTTCATAGTCATGAAAATACAGAAAAATCTTTAATGAGAAGGTGTGTCCAAACTCTGTGCTGTATATATATATATATATAGTGCATTGTGAAAGTATTTGGCCCCCTTGAACTTTTCTACCTTTTGCCACATTTCTGGCTTCAAACATAAAGATATAAAATTATAATTTTTGGGGAAAAATCAACAAGTGGGATACAATCATGAAATGGAACGAAATTTATTGAATATTTTAAAATTTTTTGCCAAATTAAAAACTGAAAAATGGGGCATGCAATATTATTTGGCCCCTTTACTTTCAGTGCAGCAAACTCACTCCTGAAGTTCAGTGAGGATCTCTGAATGATCCAATGTTGTCCTAAATGACTGGTAATTATAAACAGAATACACCTGTGTGTAATCAAGTCTCCTTATAAATGCACCTGCTCTGTGATAGTCTCAGGGTTCTGTTTCAAGTGCAGAGAGCATCATGAAGACCAAGGAACACACCAGGCAGGTCCAAGATACTGTTGTGGCGAAGTTTAAAGCTGGATTTGGATACAAAAGATTTCCCAAGTTTTAAACATCTCAAGGAGCACTGTGCAAGCGATCATATTGAAATGGAAGGAGTATCAGACCACTGCAAATGTACCATAACCCGGCCGTCCCTCTAAACTTTCATCTCGAACAAGGAGAAGAAGGATCAGAGATGCAGCCAAAAGGCCCATGATCACTCTGGATGAACTGCAGAGATCTACAGCTGACGTGGGAGAGTCTGCCCATAGGACAACAATCAGTCGGAAATTGCGCAAGTCTGGCCTTTACGGAAGAGTGGCAAGTAGAAAGCCATTTCTCAAAGATATCCATAAAAAGTCTTGTTTGAAGTTTGCACAATCCACCTGGGAGACACACCAAACATGTCTAATAAGGTGCTCTGGTCAGATGAAACCAAAATCACATTTTTTGGCCACAATGCAAAACGATATGTTTGGCGTAAAAGCAACACAGCTCATCACCCTCAAAACACCATCCCCGCTGTCAAACATGGTGGTGGCAGCATCATGATTTGGGCCTGCTTTTCTTAAGGGACAGGAAAGATTGTTAAAATTGATGGGAAGATGGACGGAGCCAAATACAGGACCATTCTGGAAGAAAACCTGTTGGAGTCTGCAAAAAAACCTGAGACTGGGATGGAGATTTATCTTCCAACAAGACAATGATCCCAAACATAAAGCAAAATCTAAAATGGAATGGTTCAAAAATAAACGTATCCAGGTGTTAGAATGGCCAAGTCAAAGTCCAGACCTGTATCCAATCGAGAATCTGTGGAAAGAGCTGAAAACTGCTGTTCACAAACGCCCTCCATCCAACCTCAATGAGCTTGAGCTGTTTTGCAAGGAAGAATGGGCAAGAATTTCAGCCTCTCGATGTGCAAAACTGATAGAGACATACCACAAGCGACTTGCAGCTGTAATCGCAGCAAAAGGTGGCGCTACAAAGTATTAACTCAAGGGGGCCGAATAATATTGCACGCCCCACTTTTCAGTTTTTAATTTGTTTAAAAAGTTTAAAATATCCAATAAATTTTGTTCCACTTCACGATTGTGTCCCACTTGTTGTTGCTTCTTCCCCCAAAAATTAGAATTTTCTATCTTTATGTTTGAAGCCAGAAATGTGGCAAAAGGTAGAATAGTTCAAGGGGGCCAAATACTTTCACAATGCACTGTACATATATATATATATGTATATATATACACCATATGTATATATATGTGTGCAGTGCAAGTGTATATATATGTGCAGTGTGTGTATTTTTTATATATCTGTATACCTGTATGCAGTGTGTAAATGTATATATGTGTGTGTGAGTGTGTGTATATATATATATATATATATATATATATATATATATTATATATATATGTATGTGTGTGTACATATATATATATATATATCTTATTTATATGCGCATTTGTGTATAGATTATATATATAAAGAGAGAGAAAGCTAGAGATAGCGGTCTTTTATGTAACTGCACAATATGGTTGGGTCTCTGTCTACATAATACATGAATATGTAGCGCTCACTTGACATCTATCTATATATATACTGTATATATATATATATACATATATGCACACACATATATATATGTTCGTGTATGTCATAGAGAGAGATGTGAATATACTGTACCTGTGTAAAATAAATATTTTACTATATATTACACAGGTATATTTGTGTACACATACTGTACATATTTATATATAGCAAGAGAGAGAGCCATATATATAAGCATACGTGTGTGTATATAGACAGAGGGGCTCAACCATAATATGCAGTTACATAAAGTTGCGCTATATATAAATCTATTGATATAGAGAGAGGCAAAATTGGAACAGCACCATATCTTCAAAATATCGGGTGCAAGGCCCCCAAACAAATATCCATAAGTATAGACAGTATAGCAAAAAAACGACAGACAGCACTCCAAAAGTTCTTTAAAAAAATATGGACTTTATTAGCCCGGTGTGTGACGTTTCGGTTGCGGTGCAGTGATCAAGCAGTGATGAAAGATGTCGGCAACTGAAACGTTCCCATCGCAGTTCGGGACAGCGATTGGGACTCGGGTCGCACCCAGTTTCTCAAATTTATTCATGGGGCGATACGAGTCCCTGTCACCACTCACAGCCCCCAAATACAAGGATCACATTCGATATTCTTGCAGATATTTCGATGATTTAATCAGAATATGGAGGGGCACAACAAGCGAAGCAGAGTCCTTTGTGAAAGAGTTAAAACAAAATGATTGGGGCATATCGTTCGCTAGCAATACATCTAAAGAAAAAAATGTTTATTTGGATCTTGAACTATATACTGTAGGTCAAAAAATCCAAAGTAGAACATATTTCAAATTGTTAAACACAAATGGATACCTTGATTACTCAAGCGCACATTACCCCAAGTGGAAGAAAAATATCCCTTCTAGTCAATTCCGACGCATTAGGTGTAACTGTACCTCAACAGCAGATTACCAGAACAATCAAACACATTGATCACAAGATTCAAAGAGAAGGGTTACCCTAGAGCATTAATGGCATCCTCCTATCAAAATAATCTAGAGCTCACTCAAAACGATTGTTAGATTCAGAAACCACCAAGCAATCCAGAGAAGAGCAAATCCGACATAGTTTCATTACAGTATATAATAAAGGAAACCACATCATTCGTAAAATATTAAATAAATATTGATATCTTGTTAGGAAGGACCCCATTTTAAAAGATCGAGACCCAACATTGTGTTTAGAAGGGGCAAAACTATAAAAAATTGTTATTGTTGTAGAATTATCAACTTTGACAAGAGAGCCCCAAACGATAAAATAGCTCAGGTTACTGCAAATCCTACATATGAGTTCACATGTGGATCTGAATTTCTTATATATGCAGTCACATGTAACTGTGGGCTCAATTATGTGGGACGTACAGTTCAGACTTTGCGGAACCGTGAGAACGGCCACAGGCATAATGCCAGAACAGGCTTTCTGAAGCAAAGTCTATCCAAGCACATCACATTAGTGCATAATAAAAATTTTGATCCTGTAGTAGTCACACCACTTGAACAGATCCCTGCAGGTATCAGAAATAGAAGAGCCACCCTTAATTCCAAAGAATCCTCCTGGATTTTTAAGCTTGGGAGCCTCCATCCGGACGGTTTAAATGAGGTTGTAGAGTTCCTCTAACACCATCCTTTAATAGTAGATGGAATCAATCACCCACAGTCAAAATAAAAATCCTCTTCATTTAAGATATAGGTGCGTATATTTCGCACTTGTGATTGGTAATTTATTGCAACTCTAGTAGGGCTTTCCTTATTTATTTCTATTTTTATTTATTTATTTTTTTTATATTATTTTTATTTATTTTTTTTACATAAAAATTTTTGTGTGTTTTCTTAGTGTTTTTTTGTTTGTTTTTGTTTTTTTTTGTTTTTTTAGTGTTTTTTATATATACATACAGTATATATATATATATATATACAGCTATATGAAAAAGTTTGGGCACCCCTATTAATCTTAAGCTTAATGTTTTCTTAAAATTGGTGTTTTTGCAACAGCTATTTCAGTTTGATATACGTAATAACTGTTCGACACAGTAATGTTTCTGCCTTGAAATGAGGTTTATTGTACTAACAGAAAATGTGCAATCTGCATTCAAACAAAATTTGACAGGTGCATAAGTATGGGCACCCTTATCATTTTCTTGTTTTAAATACTCCTACCTACATTTTACTGACTTACTAAAGCACTTTTTTTGGTTTTGTAACCTCATTGAGCTTTGAACTTCATAGCCAGGTGTATGCAATCATGAGAAAAGCTACTTAAAGTGGCCACTTGCAAGTTGTTCTCCTGTTTGAATCTCCTCTCAAGAGTGGCATCATGGGCTCCTCAAAACAACTGTCAAATGATCTGAAAACAAAGATTATTCAACATAGTTGTTCAGGGGAGGGATACAAAAAGCTGTCTCAGAGATTTAACCTGTCAGTTTCCACTGTGAGGAACATAGTAAGGAAATGGAAGAACACAGGGGCAGTTCTTGTTAAGGCCAGAAGTGGCAGGCCAAGAAAAACATCAGAAAGGCAGAGAAGAAGAATGGTGAGATCAGTCAAGGACAATCCTCAGACCACCTCCAGAGAGCTGCAGCATCAACTTTCTTTGTACAAGGAGAAGCTGTATGGGAGAGTGATGCGAAAGAAGCCGTTTCTGCAAGCACGCCACAAACAGAGTCGGCTGAGGTATGCAAAAGCACATTTGGAGAAGTCAATTTCTTTTTGGAAGAAGGTCCTGTGGACTGATGAAACCAAGATTGAGTTGTTTGGTCATACAAAATGGTGTTATGCATGGCGCAAAAAAACACAGCATTCCAAGAAAAACACTTGCTACCCTGAGTAAAATTTGGTGGAGGTTCCATCATGCTTTGGGGCTGTGTGGCCAATGCCGGCACCGGGAATCTTGTTAAAGTTGAGGGACGCATGGATTCCACTAAGTATCAGCAGATTCTTGACAATAATGTTCAAGAATCAGAGATAAAGTTGAAGTTATGCAGGGGATGGATCTTTCAGCAAGACAATGATCCAAAACACCGCTCCAAATCTACTCAGGCATTCATGCAGAGGAACAATTACAATGTTCTGGAATGGCCATCCCAGTCCCCAGACCTGAATATCATTGAACATCTGTGGGATCATTTGAAGAGGGCTGTCCATGCTCGGCAACCATCAAACTTAACTGAACTGGAATTGTTTTGTAAAGAGTAATGGTCAAAAATACCTTCATCCTGGATCCAGGAACTCATTAAAAGCTACAGGAAGCAACTAGAGGCTGTTATTTTTGCAAAAGGAGGATCTACTAAATATTAATGTCACTTTTCTGGTGAGGTGCCCATACTTATGCACCTGTCAAATTTTGTTTGAATGCAGATTGCACATTTTCTGTTAGTACAATAAACCTCATTTCAAGGCAGAAACATTACTGTGTCCAACAGTTATTACATAGATCAAACTGAAATAGCTGTTGCAAAAACACCAATTTTAAGAAAACATTAAGCTTAAGATTAATAGGGGTGCCCAAACTTTTTCATATAACTGTATATATATATATATTTATATTTATTATTTATTAATTAATTAATTTATTTTTTCCAATCTCAAGATGACAATAAACTATACAAACATAGTGTTATCAAACAGTTATTTACTAGCCATTATCAAAGCAAAACAGTTCCAAATTTGCAATGTTCTTTATTCACAGATGGAATATATAAAATATATACAAATATAGCCCATGGTTTGAATTCACATCGGAAGAAAGGCTTTCGGACTTGAGGAGGGTCGTGCTATTTTAATATATTTATTCTATTGCAAAAAAATAGATATACAGTATATATATATTTTTTTAATTTACTATCGGCCCTTTATTTATAATACTTACATATATTTTTTTCTACAAATCTAAAGGCCAACTATACAAAACAGGAATCTATTTATGAATGAATATGAAGTAAATGGGGAATGCAAATGTAAAACTAAATATCAAAAATGGTTCCTTTAGATATCTATTTTACAATCCAATACATCGTATTGGGTTGTGAGAATCTCATTTTCTCCTTGGTTATTCTCTTGGTTTTATTTGTGTATAGAATCCTTTCAATCAATTGTGTATTTCATGTGTATGCCGGTCATTTTTTGGATACTGGCAGGCTTTTTTTTTTTAAATGTGGTTGGGATGGAGTGTTCTCACAGCCTGTGTGCGGGTGGGAAGGTGTAGGCTTTTTGATATAATGAAGTTCAGTTTAATGTAGGGGGAGAGAGCCCCACTCCTTACTATACAAATAGGGTATATAAAGCTTGTATATTGTATAGCTCAACATGCACCTGATGAAGGCTCCTTGAAAGCAGAAACGCGTTGTGCCATTATATGCTACTATATGCCAACCACTCATCCCTTGACTGATTTTTAATTCAAAATAAATTTTTATCGTGAATCTATGCGATTTTGAGCAGTTACCTGCGAGCCTATTGGAACATTTCCACTAAGCTTAAACTGGAGTCTCTATCATTATCCACAGGAGCGCCTCCGGTAAAAATTTATAAAGAAATAAAACATTTCTTATGACAGTTGAGGCTCCACCTAACAATATTCTTCAATCACTAATCAATAACAGAATAATGAATACGCAGCCATGGAAACCCCAATAACAACGCAGCAGGCAAATTATCCAAAACAAAGCAGGATATGAACTCAGAGTGAATTGTTCCCACTTTAAGTGTGAATTCCACCATTATCAGCTGGACAAAGTTCTGGAGTAACAGTGTCCTGTCAATGGCAAGAATTTGAATAGGTCTTTCTAACCTAACTGTCCCAAATCCTAATCTGAGCACTAGTCCTGAATCTATGAAGTTGGCAACAGACCCACAATCAATGAAAGCTACCTCTGATAATGATACCTGACACTGAACTTGGCCTCTGACTATCCTTTTGACTTACTCTTTTGTCTTGATGTACTCTCCTGGCATTTGACCCTGGACTATTTCCTGGCCATGCCACTTGTCTTTCCTCTCTGTACCTCGAGCCCTCCTGGTATCTGACCTTGGACCTACTGACTACCTTTTCTCATGGCTTCTCAGAGTCACATTACAGTTGACCGTTTCCTTTTTATCACCAGCATGGATCCCATGCACACGCTTGGTGATCACGTGGCGAACTTGTCTCTGGAGATTCAAGATCTGGCTGAGAGACACTAAATTCTTGAATCTTCTCAGTCCCAATTGCAGGGTCAGATGACTAGCTTTAGGAAAACTCCCCATAGCTCTTCGCTGCCAGCAGAGATTGTGATGTCTACACCTTATGACTTTCAGGGGGTCTCCCCCGAACCAGTAGTGACCTTCCCATATAAATATTCGGGGGAAAGAAACCAGTTTAAAGTCATCAACTGTAGTCATAGGCAACGGGGAAATACGGTGTGAGATGGCCCGGCTATTAAGGGGCGGAGGAGGCTTTTTTTTTTCTCTTTTTAATTCTGCCTTATATGCAAGTCATTATACAGGAAGGAATGGTTTCGAACATTTTTTTCCTGTAAAATCCATTTTATCTTCAGTTTTGTATGTTTATTTGTCAGTCTATAAAAGTGGAGGAAAATTCTTGACAACATTGTCCCCAACATTGACCTTGGAGTCAGAGATGAGTCCAGGCATCTTCCCCATGCTGTTTCCATTCCATTTGAGCACTGCTTTCACCAATTTCAGCAATTTTTTTCCCTGCCTCCCCAACTCTCCTGTTAAGATCTTCCGGAAATATATGTGAGTTTCCCATTGACTTCCATTATACACGGTACTCAAGTAGAGCCCGTCCGAGCATCCAACATGCTTGATTCGAGCACTAGAGTGCTGGATCATCACTAATCCTAATATATTGGAGCTGTGCTACTAATGTAAATAAATGAGGCTGAGACAGACCTAAGCATTGGTCCTGAAATATTTGGGGTAAGACCCCTGAAGATTAGTAATTTGTAGAGCACCAGGTTCTGGAGAAGTTTAAATGAGAAATGACTCTTGAAAGTGATACATTTTCTGCTTGTCACCTATTATCTGAAACTGGAGAGCTCTAATCATCATGAGATGGGTGGAAAAGCAATGAATCAGGTCATTAATACTTTATTCAGCTGAGATGTTAAACTTTATTTCAAGTATTAATTATTGTAATGGCTCACAATCTAATTATTGATATTGTTGTGGCTCACATTCTAAACTCCCTATCCGTATGATTTTATAGTGTGGGAGGAAACCGGAGTACCCGGAGGAAACCCACGCAATCACGGGGAGAACATACAAACTCCTTGCAGATGTTGTCCTTAGTGGGATTTGAAACCAGGACCCCAGTGCTGCAAGGCTGCAGTGCTAACCACTGAGCCACCACGATGCCCCAAAAGTAATTCAGACAAGTTGTTTCCGTACAACAGATTCATCCATCGCTTGTTCAGCCTTGTACTGTATAGCGAGGAGAGCTGTCCGCCTTGTCTCTTCACCCTGAGTTGCTCTTGTTGCTGTCACATCCTGACGTGGTGGCCAATTGATGTACTCGACCTCCACCGCGGCGGCAATAACATTTATTCTCGGCTACTTTTCTCAAACGCCCGAATCTACAAAGATAGAAGGAATATTGGTTAACAGACTGGCATGAATGTTGGTTAGTACCATGGATTGTATCAAAAAGAGCAAATTATAAAAAAAAATATGAAGAACTGTCTGTAGACAACAAAATATATATAATATATATAAAATATAATGTAGCATCCTTAATCCTACAGCTTCCAGATGTCAGTCTACTCTGATAGAAGTAAAATATAAAAGCATAATACCAACAGAGCCGCACCGGTGTCATTCCACAGTGATTGCGTTTCATGAGGTATAGAGTCATCAAATTTACTTACCTGTTATCACAAAGTACATCGACAGTTGAAGTTATATTATAAAGTATAATTGTGATATTTCTTCACCTCTGGCAGCTCAGGATGGATAGAATTGATCCTTTTTGCATAAGCCTGCCATAACGGACCATGCTTGTCCTTTACATCCTCGATTAACCAGCAGGCAGCATGGCACATCTCGTGTGCAAATGTGGATCGTAATCGCTCTGAAAAGAAAATAATTTATTAGGCATGAGATTAACTAAGTACATCTGGTTTGAATTTTTTTGCTTTACATATCAGGACATAATAAGAAAATATCTGATTATTAGAAGATCTTCAAAGTAGGGAAATACTGGCATCCCTGGAGCAATACAGTTGCCACTTAGGGCACTGAAATCGGTGGCTGTAAAAACACTCTGACTGAGAGCCACACTGAACTGCGCACTGTCGAGCTGGCTATCAGTCAGTGCCGGGGTGTGCTCACCGGTGACTGTAATTGCTCCGGGCACACCCGCATCACTGAAAGCCGGCAGTTCCCGGATGAAGTAAAGTTCATATTCTCCCGGGTGCTGTACTTTCAGTACTGCGGCCGGGCTCCCTCGTAACACTATTGCCCTACACAATAACCCTATATCTGCAGGCTAATAGCATTATCGGACCTGATAGGTTCTCTTTAGGTCCATATTATTAGCAGCACATGGCAGCTACTTCCCCTGTTAATTCCTTTTAAAGCAGATAAGGTGTACTTAATTTTTCACACACTGCTTTTCTATGTTGGCTGAATTTTTGTCAAATACATAATGTCACAGAGTTATTTATCAGGAGTTGTTGTTTTCTGAGGTTGTATTTACCTAATTTTAAGACATTCTAAGGACCAAATGCTTTTTTATTTTGTCCTGATATGTAAGTCCATAGAATTCAAAGAGGGTGTACTTAGTTCTTCTCATGATTGAATGTACAATGAGTATATAAGATGTATTACAACCAAGTAGCAGCTTTTTACCATGTATACACATTATCTTATGAAGCTGCTGGAAGTGATGTGAAACCTACCGGCAGAATTCAAGACTTTATCGGAAAGTTCTATAATGCTATAACTTTCGTTTTTCTTCTCCAGGTTATAGGTCAGACCAGATGTTGTGGTCAACGTGTTATTCCACACAATTTTCATTTCGTCAGGAAGCTAAAAAGCAGAAACAATTCCCATTAAATCTGTAAACTCTTAGGTCCCAATCTAACAAACTTCCCACGCTCATATGTAATTTACTTTACTGGTATCCTTATATTGGACATGGGGTATTGTGAGAAGTCCAAATTGTAAGAGCAAAAACAAAAATAAACTCATTATAAAATGTCCAAATGTCAGCTAGATGGATTTATATACAAGTGTAAAAATCCTTTGAACATCAAGATAAAATGTGAGATTCTCCATGTCTATGTATGGTGGATCTCCTGTATGGTCTCAACTCATTCCATAGATAAGAAGAGGGTTTTCCTGAGATTCTCAATAACTAAATTAAAGAACAGTAACAAAGGTATTAGGGTGCCCCCCAGAAAGCTAAAGCCGCTTTTCTTGTTTTCATGTATAACCCAGATACTGATGATGGTATACCAGATTCCCGAAGATAGTTTCATTATACAGCCGATACAGTCGTTTCACAAGCTCCTCTTTATTCTCCTGGAAGTTTGTCACGTAGATGGAACTTGGTAATATGATGTCTTCCAGGAAACAACCAGGGATTTTGCACATTGGGATTCTGGGAAAAATAAGGAATCATCTATAAATTCACAGGAAACATTTCTTACCTAGCTCATGGTTTATATAGAGATATTTATATACAACATAACCCACCTCTCCTCTGTGTCGGGGCTCTCTTCACTCTCAGATGCTTCATTATCTGTACAGAAATATGGAAGAGTGAAAAGATTTTTCAAAGTTTTAGGCTCAAAACTGATGATTTTGCTGATAAAGTATGTCAGTATACAGGTCCATACTAGACAGTCTGGAGTCTGAAAAGCCAATAAGACTACAAATGTAGGTTCAAACCAGAGCAGAATACATCACTGACCAGACTACCAGGTCAACAGGATCCAACATTAGGACCAGGATCTGACATTATAATGAGGTCCAAACAAAACTGGACCCAGGAGTTTTAGCAGATGTCTACCCCATCTGCTGCTCAGTTAAATTGTCCTTATTGATTATATGATTAATGTATTCAGTACAAGATTAGAAATGAACATGTCCTACGTAGCCGGAGTGTGGACCCTCAACAATCTCAACCATTCTAGCAAGGGTTGTCAGGAAATAAATGGATGCTGAGATTAGATGATTTCCAAATAGTTATGAAAAGTTAAGTCACTTAATATCTTCTGCACAGATAATACTGTCATATTAGTTATTTATGGCAGATCAAAAGGAAAGGTCTGTCCAGTGGGGCCTCCATTTAACACGAAAATAGACATCCTGTGACCTTAATTGATGTCTCATGGTAGTGTCCATAGGTTTTAATGGAGATGTGGGAGCACTTTTATAGGACTCTATCGATGTGTATGGGACTTACAGCAAAACCCAAGCAAATTTATTGCATTGATGTAAGAAATTCTGTAAAGACAACGGTGGCCATAAGTCAACATGGCGGTCAGTTGTTTTGCCAATATGGAAGTGTCCATCACAAAAAACTAAGAATTGTTCTTTCTACAACAACATAAACCTGAATTTCATCTTGAAGTTATTACTTACTTTTATCTATGGAAGTTTCTCCACTATTAGAAGTCACATTATCACTAACAGTGATGTCATCATTGAAGCTGTGAAATAAATATAACAAAATGTGAGCCCACCACTAATCATTAATCCCCATAAAGTCTCTAGTAATGGAGAAGATGTATGTCCTACCTGGTGGTATTGTCCAAATCATTATCTGAAGTTGGTATTTTCAGATCTGCGGGAGCAAAAAGCATAAATCTCTTTTTAGAATATTGCAATAGCAATGATTGAGGCTCAACATCAAAGAAACAAATGCTAATAAAGTATTCAGTACATCCCTATATGTACATGGGGAAAATGATCCCATTCCACTACAGTAAACTGCACTGAGGCCAACTTTAGTCAATGTGATTCAACATGAGAAGAAATTCATAAATCACATTTGTATCTGAATTGAGAAGGACATCATGAATATTCCTAACCAAATGTTGAAAATAAATTTTGAGTATTAATTCACTATCAGGGGAGTAAAATCACAGTTGTAGAGGGTGTGACCATGAGCAGACCTGTGGAGTCAGGGAGCCCACCGACGCAGCATCTTTTTTAGCTATATGTGTGTCCGAGTATGCACATTCAGCTGAAAAGTATTGTGCCACAGAGAGCCGCCTGCTCCCTACACCACAACATCTATACAGGCCGCCGGGCAATCAGAGGCATGTCCATCGCGGATGGCACATGAGGCCACTTGCCATGAGCCAGTGCTAGCGATAGAGCAGAAAGAGACACTGCTGGCTGTCGGAGCGGGGGGAGGTAAGAATAATCCTTTGTTTCAGTTTTTTTAATGTGCTGGAAAAGAACCCCAGGATAGGGTACACGAAGGGGCCAGAATAGGGGACATTAATACTGGAAGGGGCCAGGATTAGGGACATTATCAGCACAGAGGCCCAGACAGAGAACATTATTACAGGACACGGGACTTAATTACAGAATGGGTGCCAGTACACGGGACATTACAGGAAGAAGCCAGGACGGGGGACATTACTATAGGATGGGGCCAAGACAAAAGACATTGCTACAGGATAGGGGCCAAGAAGGGGCACAGTATTACAGGATGAGGAGGCCGGACGATAGACATTATTACAGGATAAGGGCCAAGAAGGGAGACAATATTACAGGATGAGGCAGGACGATAGACATTACTACAGGATAGGGGCCAGGAAGGGGGACAATATTACAGGATGAGGCAGGACGATAGACATTACTACAGGATAAGGGCCAAGAAGGGAGACAATATTACAGGGTGGGGCAGGACGATAGACATTACTACAGGATAGGTGCCAAGAAGGGGGACAATATTACAGGATGAGGATGCCGGACGATAGACATTATTACAGGATAAGGGCCAAGAAGGGAGACAATATTACAGGATGAGGCAGGACGATAGACATTACTACAGGATAGGGGCCAGAAAGGGGGACAATATTACAGGATGAGGAGGCCGGACGATAGACATTATTACAGGATAAGGGCCAAGAAGGGAGACAATATTACAGGATGGGGCAGGAAGATAGACATTACTACAGGATAGGGGCCAGAAAGGGGGACAATATTACAGGATGGGGCAGGACGATAGACATTACTACAGGATAGGGGCCAGGAAGGGGGACAATATTACAGGATGGGGCAGGATGATAGACATCTTTACAGAATAGGTTCCAGGATGGAGGACGTTATTACAGTATGGCAGCCAAGATGGGGACAATCTTGTGACTTCTTGTACAGGGAAGACAGCGCAGGGTCAGAGCTGGGACAGCGCTGTGCACACGGGTGGTAACAGCACCTTAATAGCAGCATTTTTTTTTCTTCCTCACACACTGAGACAAGGAGGGCAGTTGAATACCCCTCTGTTCTAATTTTGCTACTAAACAAAAATCCCTAAACTAAAGTTTGTGTCACAGACAGTGTTCCTCTTGGATTGTGAGATGGTCGCCATTCACTTTTCCCTATCCAGATAGGTTGAGATCACTTGGACATTACTGTGTTAGCATTGAAGAGCCCGGGTGACATAGGCTTTGCTTGTACCTGGGTATTATATTAATAGTTACCTGGCTCCAGGACCACAACAACTTCGGTCAGGTCTGCCTCCTCCAGTATGCCCCGACGTCTCCGGACGCCATACAGGTAACTGTGACACAGAGAAATGTATTAATATAAACTAGTACAAAAGATAATATTCAGTTACCCACAAGAATATGCCCCTGCCCCTCCCCCACTACAGAGGGTGAGATATAAAGGTACAGCGTATACCAGTCCTAGTATATATTACATCATAATACAGCACCAGAACCGGGAGAACGGCAGCTACTGATTATATCACAGTCCACACAGCCCTGTAGTATTGCCCGGCTGTACTATTGCCCGGCTGCTGTAGTTACTGCGCCCCCTGTAGGTATTTTTTATTTATTTTCCTCACTTATATAGCGCCATTAATTCCACAGCTCTTTACAGACATCATTGGCTCTGTCCCCACTGGGGTTCACAATCTAGATTCAAAGACAATCTAGTCTTTGAAGTGTAAGAGGAAACCAGGACTACCCAGAGAAACCCACATTGTTGTGGCTGACATTCTAAACTCCTTATCAGTATGATTTTATAGTGTGGGAGGAAACCGGAGGAAACCCGGAGGAAACCCACGCAATCAAGGGGAGGATATACAAACTCCTTGCAGATGTTGTCCTTGGTGGGATTTGAACCCAGGACCCAGTGCTGCAAGACTACAGTGCTAACCACTGAGCCACCATACTGCCTATTTATATGGGAAAAGAATAATGTGATATGTAGAGGAGAAGATGGAAACTCACCAGCAGATCCAGATCCCGACCAAGAACGTAAACATTATCATCAGACACACGGGCTGGGCATAGCGACCAATGACTGGGAATAAAGAAACAAGATGCCGGTTATTAATTCCTTTCACAGGCGGAATATTCTAGAAGACATTGTCAGGATAAGGGGCGTCACATTATATATATAAGTGCAGGCAGGACTTGGTATAGGATGATGGGAGTAGAATCAGGAGATGAAGGAATTGACTACTCACTGTTATTATCGTCGCTGATCCTCAAGTTCAAGCTGGGGAATATCACAGCCCATGATCTCTGGGAAACCACTGTCCATAAGAGAAAGAAGGAAAATGAAGACATGAAACCCATGATAGCAGCAAGTGACCCCAATACTGTAACATGAAGGGGACAGAAGACTCCTTTAACTGAACCCTACAAACACAGTCCCCAGTGATAATGTCCATTACCTGCTTATATCATTAGAACTTTCTTAACTAAACATGAGCAAATCAACAAACAGAGAACAATTTTCTCCATTTTTATATTGTACAAAATTAACCCTCAAAAGACCCAACACATAGAGCACTGGGCCCAGCGCTGTGATGTCACACAGTGTCAGAATTCTATAGTGTGGGGGCGGGGCTGCTGAACGCTGCTGATGTCATCAGAGACACGACCGGACTGATGGCCAGTATATGGGAATATAATATGTACAGTGGATACTACTTCCATTTACCTCTATGAAAAGCCGTATAGACATAATTATAGAATAATGGCTAGTTTTTTCATACTACAGCACCACTCCTGCCCATGACCCGTGTCCGGTATTGCAGTTCTATGACTTTCAAGAGAATGGCGATAAAATGCAATATCACACACAACTGTTTTATAACCAAAACCCATGAACATATAGAAAAAAATGCAATATATAATCCTCATTTATCAATGTCTCTTACCTCCTGGTGTTTCAACAGGTCTCCCTTCTACACAATAGAAAACAATTGTGAACAGCACTACAGCAATGCTCCGCAAATCCATTTTCTCCAACATCAAACCCTCAAAAGACTCCAGTGTCCTCCAGCGCATAGATCACTGAGCGCTGCATTGTGATGTCACACAGGGTCAGAACTGCCAGCTGCGCTGATGTCATCAGTGATGTTTCACAACATCAGTACTGCCAGCTGTGCTGATGTCATCAGTGATGTCGCACAGGGTCAGTACTGCCAGCTGTGCTGATGTCATCAGTGATGTCGCACAGGGTCAGTACTGCCAGCTGTGCTGATGTCATCAGTGATGTCGCACAGGGTCAGTACTGCCAGCTGTGCTGATGTCATCAGTGATGTCGTCTGAATAAGGAGCAGTAGATGGAGTAATGATATTTAAAGGAAACATGTCATATGGTTTATGCCTTCTGAACTGCCCCCAGTAGGGTATACGTCATGAGACAGGCATCACCAACGTGTTACTATAATCCTAAATGCCCCAACAGATTGTAGAATAAAAACTTTTAAAGCTTTGTCGCTGGCTATGCAAATTAACTGTTTGCACCTGTGAGGAGTCGGGGACAGGAACAGTCTCTCTTCCCAACCGGAGATTCATATCCTGTGACCAGTCTGATTCATGGGCTGATCATTTACCTACTGGACATCATTCTTCTCCTAGATGAATTTCCGTGTTTGTCGCATATATTGTGACATGGCCGCTAGAGCTAATCCCTGACCACCCAGATGATGTAGACGGCCGCACAGAGACCATCTATTGTAATATATATATATATATATATATATATATATATATACAGTGCTGTGCAAAATGTTTAGGTGTGAAAAAAATGCTGCAAAGTAAGAAAGCTTTCACATACAGAAGTGTTAATAGTTTATTTTTATTAATTAACAAAATGCCAAGTGAATAAAGAAAAGACATTTTTCTAGGTTCACTTGTACAAAGTCATGGACTTTCTAGAAATATAGTCAGGTGTATAAGTAACCAATTGTAGCAAACAGGTAATAATGATTATTATTTTCACATGTACAGTGCCTTGTGAAAGTATTTGGCCCCCTTGAACTTTTCTACGTTTTGCCACATTTCTGCCTTCAAACATAAAGATATAAAATTCTAATTTTCTTGGGCAGAATCAACAACAAGTGGGACCCAATTGTGAAGTGGAACAAAATTTATTGGATATTTTAAACTTTTTTAAAAAATTAAAAACTGAAAAGTGGGGCGTGCAATATTATTCGGCCCCTTTACTTTCAGTGCAGCAAACTCACTCCAGAAGTTCAGTGAGGATCTCTGAATGATCCAATGTTGTCCTAAATGACAACATAACAACACAAAATAATCAAGTCTCCGTATAAATGCATCTGCTCTGTTATAGTCTCAGGGTTCTGTTACAAGTGCAGAGAGCATCATGAAGACCAAGGAACACACCAGGCAGGTCCGAGATACTGTTGTGGTGAAGTTTAAAGCCGGATTTGGATACAAAAAGATTTCCCAAGTTTTAAACATCTCAAGGAGCACTGTGCAAGCGATCATATTGAAATGGAAGGAGTATCAGACCACTGCAAGTCTATCAAGACCCGGCCGTCCCTCTAAACTTTCATCTCGAACAAGGAGAAGACTGATCAGAGATGCAGCCAAAAGGCCCATGATCACTCTGGATGAACTGCAGAGATCTACAGCTGAGGTGGGAGAGTCTGTCCATAGGACAACAATCAGTCATACACTGCACAAATCTGGCCTTTAAGGAAGAGTGGCAAGAAGAAAGCCATTTCCTAAAGATATCCATAAAAAGTCTCGTTTGAAGTTTGCCACAAGCCACCTGGGAGACACACCAAACATGTGGAATAAGGTGCTCTGGTCAGATGAAACCAAAATCAAACTTTTTGGTCACAATGCAAAACGATATGTTTGGCGTAAAAGCAACACAGCTCATCACCCTCAAAACACCATCCCCACTGTCAAACATGGTGGTGGCAGCATCATGGTTTGGGCCTGCTTTTCTTCAACAGGGACAGGGAAGATGGTTAAAATTGATGGGAAGATGGACAGAGCCAAATTCAGGACCATTCTGGAAGAAAACCTGTTGGAGTCTGCAAAAAAAATGAGACTGGGACGGAGATTTATCTTCCAACAAGACAATGATCCCAAACATAAAGCAAAATCTACATTGGAATGGTTCAAAAATAAACGTATCCAGGTGTTAGAATGGCCAAGTCAAAGTCCAGACCTGAATCCAATCGAGAATCTGTGGAAAGAGCTGAAAACTGCTGTTCACAAATGCTCTCCATCCAACCTCACTGAGCTCGAGTTGTTTTGCAAGAAGAATGGGGAAGAATTTCAGCCTCTCAATGTGCAAAACTGATAGAGACATACCCCAAGCGACTTGCAGCTGTAATCGCAGCAAAAGGTGGCGCTACAAAGTATTAACTCAAGGGGGCCAAATAATATTGCACGCCCCACTTTTCAGTTTTTAATTTGTTAAAAAAAAGTCTAAAATATCCAATAAATTTTGTTCCACTTCACGATTGTGTCCCACTTGTTGTTGATTCTTCCTCAAAAAATTAGAATTTTATATCTTTATGTTTGAAGCCAGAAATGTGGCAAAAGGTAGAAAAGTTCAAGGGGGCCAAATACTTTCACAAAGCACTGTAGGTTGTAACTAGAGTTGACCGAACCTCTCAAGGTTCGATTTGGTTCAGATCAGCGAACTTCCCCATATTCTCCAAACAATTCGTCGTACAGTTTGACAAAAATATCCGAATCCCATTGCACTCAATCGGAGGCAAAAGCAAACTCATAGACAACACCTTCAAAAGGGGCCCAAAAGTTCCAAAGCAGCTCAAATTGAGGGCAGACACCAGGAAAAGTGGTATTGACGTGCCCCCTGGGCCGTGGGGTACTCGGTGCCAGGCCGGTCGTTGCTAGGGGAGATGTGACAGTGGCGGTGACCCTGTCCGTGAACCAGGGCGGTCAATCAAAAGAGGATATTTACAGGAGATTTATAGTTCTGATATATATAGTTCGTGACGCCACCTGTGGTATGCGGCTATATGGAGCCGCCGCTGCAGGGCAGGTCCTCTGGAGCTGGTGTAAAAGCAGCAGAGTTGGTTTAGCTCTTCACAGGTAGAGCTTAGCTCCAGGGCTGTGCTGAGTTGTTATGGATGTTGCGGTGTAGTTGTTATGATCTGCAACATGTACTAAGGAAAGATAGGGGAAAGCTGTCCCTACAGTAAGACTAAGCTGAATCCCTACGATGGAGCGGGCTGCCTGTTCCTAGTGAACAGACCCGCCTTAGTTCTCGGCTAGTCTGAGCGAAAACCTATAGAATTAAGGGAGGGGTCCCTAAAAGAACTAAGGACTGGGACAAAAATGGGACACCTCCTAAACAGAGAAGTTGTTGCAGGACACAAAAAGGCAAACTGACAAAAATGTACCAGAGGTCCCAGAGGACCAAGCGAACTGACAGAGAAAGGCACCGAAGCACCAGGCTAGAGAAACAGTCAAACACTGAAGTCCAGCACAGCCATAAGGGCGGAGCTGGAATATAAAGGCAGATGGTCACGTGACCGCAAAACACAAGATGGAAAAAACAAAAAGGAGGGTTCTAACAGTACACCCTCTTTTATGAGGAACCTCCGGATCCTCCAGGCCCAGGCCTATCCGGAGACCTCCTGTGGAAAGCTTTAACAAGCCTAGGAGCAGAGACATCATCCGTCCTTACCCAGGAGTTGTCTACGGGACCGAAACCCTTCCAGGAGACAAGATACTGTAATTTCCTTCTATTCCATCTAGAATTCAAGATACAAGAAATTTCATATTCGCCGTCTTCCACCACAGGAGGAACTGTGACAGTGGCGTCCCTATCAGATACATCAGCCTTTTTCAACAAGGAAACATGAAACACAGTATTAATCTTCCAGGAAGTAGGAAAATCCAACCTAAAAGCAGACGGGTTAACAACCTGAAGCACTTTAAATGGACCCACAAACTTAGGACCCAGTTTTTTTAGAGGGAATCCTCAACCGCAGGTTCTTCGAGGACAACCAAACCGTGTCACCCACAGTAAGCAAAACCTCCTTACGATTCCTGTCAAAATACTACTTTGACTTCTTGTTAGCCTCTTGAAGGTTGCAACGTACATTAGTCCAAACTCTCTCCAAATCACCGGAAAAATTCTCCTCCTCCGGCACCGCCGACCCCAATTTGGAGAACGAACCAAAAGACGGATGTCTCCCAGTACAACAAAAAAAAGGAGAACACCCAGCAGAGGAGGATGTATGATTGTTAAGATAAAATTCTGCGAGAGGCAGAAACTCAGACCACACCTCTTGATTGTCCGCCACAAAACAAAGCAAAAACTGTTCAACATCCTGGTTCTTTCTTTCAGTCTGTCCATTAGACTCAGGATGATAACCAGACGAAAATGACAAATGGACTCCCAACCTGTCACAAAAAGCACGCCAAAAGCGAGCCACAAGCTGAAGTCCTCTATCAGAAACATTATCCGTGGGAACGCCATGGAGCTTGACAATCTCCTTAACAAATCCTTAGCGAGTGTCTTGGCGCAGGGCAACTTAATGAATGGAACCAAATGACACATCTTACTAAAACGGTCCACGACCACCCAGATGACAGTAAAACTCTTGGACACAGGAAGATCAGTAATAAAATCCATTGTGAAATGCATCCAAGGCGCACTAGGAACCTCCAGAGGGCAAAGTAACCCCGAAGCAGGAGTATGTGAAGCCTTTGACCTAGCACACAGAGTACACTGACGCACCCACTTGATGACTTCCTTCTGCCATCCAGGCCACCAAAAACTGCGACTGATAAGTCTCTTAGTCTCAGAAATTCCTGGTTGACCTGCCAACCGAGACTCATGACACTCCACAAACAAATCTCTCCTAAAGGCTCTAGGCACGAACACCCTCCCATGGGGAGTGCTAGATGGAGCATCATCTTGAGCTTTCAGAATCCCATTCTCCAAAACGGAGTCCAATGCCGCCACCACAACTCCTTGCTGTAAAATGTTCTCCTCCTCCTCGGCACCGACCGTAGGAGAGAAGCTGCGAGATAAAGCATCGGCTTTAACATTCTTAGTACCAGGGATATAGGTAACAGATAAATGAAACCGAGAAAAAAAAAAGTGCCCACCTAGCTTGACGGGCATTCAAGCGCTTGGCAGCATCCAGATAGATCAAATTCTTATGATCTGTGAAAACCTGAATAGGAAATCTAGCGCCTTCCAAAAAATGACGCCAATGTTAAAACGCAAGTTTAATAGCCAGCAACTCCCGATTTCCAACATCATAATTCAGTTCGGTTTCCAAAAGTTTTTTCGAAAAGAAGGCACAAGGATGTACTCCACCCTTGTTCTCCTGAGACAAAACTGCTCCGACCCCCACCGATGAAGCATTGACCTCGACCAAAAAAGGCTTGGTCTCATCAGGCTGCATAAGGATAGGGGCAGAACTGAACCTCTCTTTGAGATACTCAAACGCTTCAATGGCCTCAGTAGTCCACTGGGCCGTATTCGCACCTTTCTTGGTGAGATTGGTTAGAGGTTTAACAATTACAGAAACATTCTTAATGAATTTCCTGTAATAATTGGCAAAACCCAAAAAATCTCTGTATAGATTTCAAACTAATAGGCCTAGGCCATTCCTGCACAGCCTGAACCTTCACAGGGTCCATCTCAAAGCCCACGCTGGAGACAATGTAGCCCAAAAAACTATATTTCTGCACAGCGAACTCACATTTCTCCAGCTTAGCAAAGAGTGAATTATTACTCAATAACTGCAAAACTTCACTTACACTCTGCCAATGGGACTCTAGATCTGGTGAATAACTTAAAATGTCATCCAAATACACAACCACATTCTTACCAATCAAAGGTCTTAGGATGTCATTAATAAGGTTCTGAAAAAGTGCAGGTGCATTGGTAAGACCAAAAGGCATCACCAGATTCTCAAAATGACCTACCGGAGTGTTAAAAGCAGTTTTCCATTCATCACCCTCCTTCACTCGTAACAAATTGTATGCCCCCCGGAGATCAATTTTAGAGAACCACTTGGCCCCCACCAACTGGTTAAACAAGTCAGGAATTAACGGCAATGGGTAGGAATTGCGTACGGTAA
Source organism: Phyllobates terribilis (assembly GCF_046119375.1). NCBI lineage: Eukaryota > Metazoa > Chordata > Amphibia > Anura > Dendrobatidae > Phyllobates > Phyllobates terribilis. The sequence goes on from NW_027363903.1 coordinate 210,771, forward strand.
TCTTATTAATTTCACGAAAATCCAGACATGGACGTAAACCGCCGTCCTTTCTTTTAATAAAGAAGAATCCAGCTGCCACAGGCGACTTAGAAGGTCTAATGTGACCAGCAGCCAGGCTAGTCTGTATGTACTCCTCCAAGGCCTTTCTTTCAGGGATAGTCAGATTAAACAAGCGACTTTTGGGAAGAGTAGCACCCGGAACACACTCAATGGCGCAATCATAATCCCTATGAGGAGGTAAAACTTTTGACTCCTCCTCCGAAAAAAACCTCCAAAAATCTCGAATAGGTACCTGTAATTCCCCTTTTTCCACAGCCGCAATGCGACCATTGCAACATTTATCATTAGCACTTCGGACTCCAAGACTTAATCACATTAGTAGACCATTCCAATAAAGGATTGTGCAGTTTTAACCAAGGCAATCCTAGAACAACTGGAGAGGGCAAATTATCCAAAACAACCAAGTCCAAAATTTCTTGGTGAACTCCATTGATAGTGAGGGGAAATGCAGCAGTCTTGTGAGTAATACATTTCAAAGGAGTGTTATCAATTGCAATCACAGAAATAGGTGATGACAAAGGTTTGGATTTCAATTTAAGGTTTTCCAAAAACCCTTTATCAATCACATTAAGTGTTGAACCACAATCCACAAATACCTGAAATTCAATCAAATCTCCCTGCAAAGTAGTACTCCTAGAAAGAAATACTCCTGCAGAGCGTAAACAAGCTATACGGACATAACTGACCTTTTTTTTTTCTTTACTTAAACGACGCTCACAATACTTAATCAAATGGTCAGCTTTACCACAATAAAGACACAATCCCTCGGTAAACCTCCGGTCTCTTTCCTGAAAGCGGAGTGACATCCCCCCAACCTCCATCGGTTCTCCGCTGTCAGAGCAGATTTTCTGGGGACTAGGAACTGACATTACAGGAGTCTTTACCTCATTGAGCCTGCACCACAGTCTTCTGTCTATACGAACAGCTAACTGCATAGCATCCTGCAGAGTCTCAGGTTCAGGGAATGCAATTAGCAAATCCTTAACCCTTTCACTCAGACCAGCAAGAAATAAACATCTCAGCGCAGGATCATTCCACTTAACTTCTGAAGCCCATCTCCTGAAGTGTGTGCAATAATTTTCAACATCATCTGACCCCTGATTCAAACGCCTGAGTTCTGATTCAGCAGATGAGATTCGATCAGGATCGTCATATAATAGCCCCATAGCAGAAAAAATTCTTCAACAGACCTTAAACACGGATCATTAGGTTGGAGAGAAAAGGCCCACCCCTGTGGTTCATTGCACAAAAGTGACATAATAAAACCAATGCGCTGTTATTCATTCTCAGAGGACCTTGGTCTCAAACGAAAATATAACAAACAAGCATTTTTAAATGAAAAAAAATCTTGCTGTTTACCATAAAAAACATCAGGCAGTCCTACCTTGGGTTCGACAAAATGCGCTACTCACGTGTTGCTGAAGCTCGACCATCTCCAGAGACAATCCCTGCAGGCGTGGAGCCAAATCTTGGATGGAAACCATACTGATCCCCGAATTTCTTTCCTTTTAGTTTTTTGGGCTGGACTTGCTGTTATGATCTGCAACATGTACTAAGGAAAGATAGGGGAAAGCTGTCCCTACAGTAAGACTAAGCTGAATCCCTACGATGTAGCGGGCTGCCTGTTCCTAGTGAACAGACCTGCCTTAGTCCTCGGCTAGTCTGAACGAAGACCTATAGAATTAAGGGAGGGGTCCCTAAAAGAACTAAGGACTGGGACAAAAATGGGACCTCCTAAACAGAGAAGTTGTTGCAGAACACAAAAAGACAAACTGACAAAAATGTACTAGAGGTCCCAGAGGACCAAGCGAACTGACAGAGAAAGGCACCGAAGCACCAGGCTAGAGAAACAGTCAAACACTGAAGTCCAGCACAGCCATAAGGGCGGAGCTGGAATATAAAGGCAGATAGTCACGTGACCGCAAAACACAAGATGGAAAAAACAAACAGGAGGTTTCTAACAGTAGTGCAAGGGGTGATGGCGCAGCAGTAATTCACAGAGACGGTGGGGTGTAGTCTTCAGAGTTTACTCACAGTTGTTGCAATCCAAGATACAAGTACACCGGTACCTGTAACTTGGATTGCAACAACTGTGAGTAAACTCTGAAGACTGCACCCCACCGTCTCTGTGAATTACTGCTGCGCCATCACCCCCTGCACTACACCGCAACATCCATAACAACTCAGCACAGCCCTGGAGATAAGCTCTACCTGTGGAGAGCTAAACCAACTCTGCTGCATTTACACCAGCTCCAGAGGACCTGCCCCGCAGCGGCGGCTCCATATAGCCGCATACCACAGGTGGCGTCACAAACTATATATAAGAACTATAAATCCCTTGTCAATATCCCCTTTTGATTGACTGGCCTCCGTCACGGACTGGGTCACCGGCACTGTGACATCTCCCGTAGCAACGACCGGCCTGGCACCGAGTACCCCACGGCCCAGGGGGCGCGTCAACTTTGGCGTCACGAACAGGATATGAACCCACCCTTTATCACCGAGTATAGTGTGCCTAGAGACTGTGTTGTATACTGAATGTGGCACCCGCCCCAGAAGAACGGACACCATTATGTGCGTTATCAAGGACAACATAGAACCTCCCATCGTGGGCCGGGACCCATAATGGCGCCAAAAGCGGAGCACGCCTCAAGCAGCAGTGGCCATGTATGTAGATGTGTCCATCAAGGTGGGGGAGCTGCCCCCAGGTGTGGCCGACAGCAAGCAGCCATGGGACCGCCCCAGAAAGGGGAGAGGAAAAAAGAAGAAAACTGGGAGACGGGGTGTGGTCTCAAGCAGTCTAGACAGACCACACAAGGCAGGCAAGACGGAAGGAGGTCAGCCTGAAGCTCCGGCTTGTGGTCTGCAGCCCGCGGCAGAACTCCTCACCGTGGAGGGGATGCTAGCCAAGTTGTCCCTGGAGGACACCAGCTTCATCCGGGATGAAATGCAAGGACTGGGCAGGAGGATGAACGAGGCCCAGCAAGCTGCGATTGCTGACTGGAGAGCAGAGCTGATGGAGAAGTTGGTGACCCGGCAGCAGTCAGCGCTGCAAGTGACCAGCAGCACCCCAACCCCGGCGGAGCCTGACCAGAACCAGGAGGCAGCGTGCAGCACAGGAGCGGCCGTGGGAGCAGGTAAGAGAAGACTCTCTGTCCCGGGCGCTGAAAGTGCTGACCTGCTACTGGGCCCCCTGGTAGAACTCCCTGTCCCCGGCACTGAAAGTTGTGATCTGCTCCTGGGCCCCCTGCCGGAACCTCCGTACCCGGGCGCGCATTCGCCCGCTCCGCTCCAAGTCCCGGAGCCTGCTACCCCGGGCACTAATGAGGAAGACCTGCTACTAGGCCCCCTACAAGAGCCATCAGCCGCCACACCCGAATGGGTGTATGGACGTGCGGTCTGAAACTGGTCCGTGGAGGTGGAAGACCATAGCCTCCCGCTGTTACCCGCTCCTGAGGCCTTAGCCATCTCCGGGAGGGAAGAGGACCAGTTCTGTGGGACAACCCTGGGGGGGACCTCATGGGGTTTTATGCAACAAAGATGACCTCAGAACAAAAGGTATATATACAGTACAGACCAAAAGTTTGGACACACCTTCTCATTTAAAGATTTTTCTGTATTTTCATGACTTTGAAAATTGTACATTCACACTGAAGGCATCAAAACTATGAATTAACACATGTGGAATTATATACTTAACAAAAAAGTGTGAAACAACTGAAAATATGTCTTATATTCTAAGTTCTTCAAAGTAGCCACTTTTGCTTTGATGACTCTTGGCATTCTCTTGATGAGCTTCAAGAGGTAGTCACCGGAAATGGTTTTCACTTCACAGCTGTGCCCTGTCAGGTTTAATAAGTGGGATTTCTTGCCTTATAAATGGGGTTGGGACCATTGTGCAGAAGTCAGGTTAATACACAGCTGATAGTCCTACTGAATAGACTGTTAGAATTTGTATTATGGCAAGAAAAAAGCAGCTAAGTAAAGAAAAACGAGTGGCCATCATTACTTTAAGAAATGAAGGTCTGTCAATCCGAAAAATTGGGCAAACTTTGAAAGTGTCCCCAAGTGCAGTTGCAAAAACCATCAAGCGCTACAAAGAAACTGGCTCACATGAGAACCGCCCCAGGAAAGGAAGACTAAGAGTCACCTCTGCTTTTGAGGATAAGTTTATCCGAGTCACCAGCCTCAGAAATCGCAGGTTAACAGCAGCTCAGATTAGAGACCAGGTCAATGCCACACAGAGTTCTGGCAGCAGACACATCTCTGCAACAACTGTTGAGGAGACTTTGTGCAGCAGGCCTTCATGGTAAAATAGCTGCTAGGAAAGCACTGCTAAGGACAGGCAACAAGCAGAAGAGACTTGTTTGGGCTAAAGAACACAAGGAATGGACATTAGACCAGTTGAAATCTGTGCTTTGGTCTGATGAGTTCAAATTTGAGATCTTTGGTTCCAACCACCGTGTCTTTGTGTGACGCAGAAAAGGTGAACAGATGGACTCTATATGCCTAATTCCCACCGTGAAGCATGGAGGAGGAGGTGTGATGGTGTGGGGGTGCTTTGCTGGTGACACTGTTGGGGATTTATTCAAAATTGAAGGCATACTGAACCAGCAAGGCTACCACAGCATCTTGCAGCGGCATACTATTGCATCTGGTTTGCGTTTAGTTGGACCATCATTTTTTTTTCAACAGGACAATGACCCCAAACACACCTCCAGGCTGTGTAAGGGCTATTTGACCAAGAAGGAGAGTAATGGGGTGCTACGCCAGATGACCTGGCTTCCACAGTCACCAGACCTGAACCCAATTGAGATGGTTTGGGGTGAGCTGGACCGCAGAGTGAAGGCAAAAGGGCCAACAAGTGCTAAGCATCTCTGGGAACTCCTTCAAGATTGTTGAAAGACCATTTCCGGTGACTACCTCTTGAAGCTCATCAAGAGAATGCCAAGAGTGTGCAAAGCAGTCATCAAAGCAAAAGGTGGCTACTTTGAAGAACCTAGAATATAAGACATATTTTCAGTTGTTTCATACTTTTTTAAGTAAATAATTCCACATGTGTTAATTCATAGTTTTGATGCCTTCAGTGTGAATGTACAATTTTCATAGTCATGAAAATACAGAAAAATCTTTAAATGAGAAGGTGTGTCCAAACTTTTGGTCTGTACTGTATATCCATCTGAACTAACAGTCCTTTTGAGGACTAATCCAGCTGCATATATTCAGTGGTGATATCAGGAATTTGGCAGGCAAGTAGTGTATGTGGCAGACTGCAGTGTATATAGTGCGAGAGGGTCCACTGAATGTTCCTGCTGCTGCTGCTGTTCTTACAGATATTTGTAGACATAGCCCCATATATCAGGGGCCAGGGAATTTTTTTTTATCTTAATCCTGGTTATTTGCTTAAAAAGCAATCCAGAGTACACAATTTTTCTGCTCCATTTGCTTGTTCTCACTGCAGAATAAAGCCAGATGTGTTCCATATTTCAGCAATAAAATGAAGAAATTTAAACTGAACATTGAGAATATTGGCCTCCTTTTCCATTCTGTTGCAGTGTGTCGGTTAAGCTATTCAATCTAGGTGTCTGTGAAGTATACAGTAGTATTAGCAAATAACAGGCCTGCTACTTAAAACTGTGGTTCTCTGTCAGACATAACACCTATAAGAGTGTTCCAAAATCATACATTTCTTCCATTTTCAGTCTGTTGCAGTGTGTCAGTCAAGCTATGCACACTAGGTGTCTGTGAAGGTTAGTATTAGCAAATAACAGACCTGCTATTTAAAACCGTGGTTCTCTGTCAGACATAACAGCTATAAGAGTGTTCCAAAATCAGACATTTCTTCCATTTTCATTCCGCTGCAGTGTGTCGGTCAAGCTATTTACACTAGGTATCTGTGAAGGATAGTATTAGCAAATAACAGGCCTATGTTTGGAGGCACACTTCCTAGTAATGGGAACATTGTTTTCAGAAGGCCCTCTAACCTCTACGTCTCTTGCAAGGGGCATTGGAGTTCCTCCAAATTTTTGGCAGCAGTTGCAGTCACTGCATAGCAATAACAGTATAGGAGATGTTATGATCTGCAACATGTACTAAGGAAAGATAGGGGAAAGCTGTCCCTACAGCAAGACTAAGCTGAATCCCTACGATGTAGCGGGCTGCCTGTTCCTAGCGAACAGACCCGCCTTAGTCCTCGGCTAGTCTGAACGAAGACCTATAGTATAAGGGGAGGGGTCCCTAAAAGAACTAAGGACTGGAACAAAAATGGGACACCTCCTAAACAGAGAAGTTGTTGCAGAACACAAAAAGACAAACAGACAAAAAGGTACTAGAGGTCCCAGAAGGACCAAGCGAACTGACAGAGATAGGCACCGAAGCACCTGGCTAGAAAGACAGTCAAACAACAAGTCCAGCACAGCCAGAAGGGCTGAGCTGGAATATAAAGGCAGGTGGTCACGTGACCGCAAAACACAAGATGGAAAAAACAAACAGGAGGGTTCTAACAGGAGACCCACTCGTTAATAATGGGAACAACAAAGCATAGCCGCCTGCTGGCCCTTTAATAATAGTAAGGGCCGCCTGATGGCCCTATAAAAATAGTCTTTGTGACTTTCAGAGTCCTTCTATCATAAATGAAACAGGATGTGGCACACACCACATGGCCAGATAAGGTAGTAAAATGTTAAAATGACATTTACTGGTAAATGTTTTTTCACCATTGAAAGCAATGCAAAAGTAAAAAAATGCATCAAAAATGCTACGTGTGAACATAGCCCAAGGTGTGGAGGAGCATTTTTGTTTTTGGTTATTTATTTTGCCTTATACACAAGTCATTATCCTGGAAAGGATGTTCTTTAACATATTTCCCAGGAAAATCCATTTTAGTTTCATTTTTGCATGTTTTATTGTCAGTGCGTAAAAGTGGCGTAATTCTCTGACAAGATTGTTGACAGACATGACCTGGGAGTCAGAAATGCTTCCAGGGGTCTTCCCCATGCTGTTCCCATGTTATTTGAGCACTGTTCCCATTAATTTGGGCAAATTTTAGTCCCTCTGCAGACCGCTGGGGGGAGCTGCCGGTAAAATGCTCGAGTTTCCCATAGACTTACATTGGGTTCGTTATTCGGTCTGAGCACCCAAGTATTCCAATTTGCTCGACTCGAACAACGAATACCCAAGAATTTTAGTACTCACTCATCACTAGTGGAGACTCCAAGTTGGGTCTCCATCTGGTGGATTTCCTGTAGGGGAAGGGTATCAGAGGCCCATTATACTATTTCAATTCTGGGGAAATTGATAATGTCTGTAAAGTGCTGTGAAATTAATGGTGCTATATAAGTGAGTAAAATAAATAAATAAATAAAAATTGATTTCACTTTAGTGGTATCTTCCCATAATTCTTGTAATTGTTTGGTTCCCAAGTTGGGTCTCATTCATGTGTGTTGCCCAGCTATCAGAGCACCTGTCATTCATCCACCTGTTACTGATCAAAGTTTAAGCTAGAAATGCTGCTCTAAGCCCTATCCAATGCTGAAATGTGGCCTGGTTTCAGCACCACGCTATTAGCACAACCAATTTAGATTCTGAAATTTGGACTTCTGGATGAAGCGCAATATTACAGAAAATATTTATAGGCTGAAATGTGGCCTGGTTTCTGGACCATGCTATTAGCATAAAGAATTTAGATTTTCAAATGTGGATTCCTAGCAAGAGGACATTACTAGCACAAAATAATTAAAAACTGAAATGTGGTATGGTTTCTGTACCACGGTAGTACCAGAAAAAAATAGATTTTCTAATGTGGGGCCCTGGTTAGAGCAGAATCTCAGCGTAAAACAATTACAACCTCACTCCTGCTTCTGTTCTCTGCTGGTGACAGTTTACAACTGCCAAGTTTGGTGTTGAATGAGTAGTCCATATTTGTAGCAGTCTGTTGGTATTTTTTTTCAAGGAGATATCTGCATGGTTTTGGTATTGTGTATATCCTTATCCTCTTCCCATTTGGTTGGTCCCTCCTACTGTTCTCTTGATTTCCACTTTTTTATTTTTTGAGAGTATTTGTATGATTGCAGTTTCCTTTTATCCTTGTCTGTTTTCCCTGTCTGTCTGCTATGCTCTCCTATACACATCTGTCCCATACCTCCTTGGGTAGGGGATGAAACAGTTCAGTGTGCATTTAGGAGGGTAGCAAGGTACAAGGCCCCAGCATATCGATTATCTGGGGTAATCTGGGGAACAGGAATAGCCAAGGGCCCCCCTAGCTTGAGGGACAGGGAAGGAGCCCATTGCCCTGGGAAATCCTGCTACAGTATTGTGACATCCCACTAGGTAGTAATTTGGTATCTAAACATAAAATCCTATATGCTTCTCTCAAAGTAAGCTGTTTTAACCAATCTCCACAACGTCTAGGGTATGCAACTTCTTCAATGCCAAAAAACCACTAAATGTGTGTGATTATGAACAGGGACAAAATGTTTTGTTGCACCTGAGTATGTGCTGTTGTTGTTGATAATATTTTCAACATGTTCTGCAATTCTTTTTTTTTACATTTTCTTGTAGTGCAACCTATATATTTTATTTTGCACATTTGGCATTCTATGTAATAAACAATGTATTTGGAGTGCCAGGGTGAGGACATACTTTGTAGGTGAAGTTAGAGTGCGATGCGATTCTCTCCCACAGATGAGGAGAACAGTGGCAGCCCCTCACCAGTGATATCTATACCCCCAGCTTCTTCAGTGATGTTTATGCCTCCCACTGATGTCTATGGCCCCCAAGCCTCCCCAGTGATGTATATGTGTCACCCTGGCCTGGATGCCACAAGTATAATAAAGCTGTGTCTGAGAGCAAGGGGGAGGTTCTCTAGTCAGGGGAACATTAGCATGCAGTACCTCCTGTCTCAGGCCAGTAGGGGGAGCAGGCTGCCCCTATAAAAGCTGGAACCGGGGGCAGGGTTAGAGAGAACTGGACGACCTGTCTCAGCACTGAGAAGTGTCCAGAGCAGAGAGGGACAGCTGTATTGCACCCTAAGAGGAAGTGTGGCAGTAGAAGAGCCACAAGCCAGAGACAAGAGGCGAAGTGAGCCTGTCTTGGCAGACAAAGAACTCCATTTTACCAGACTTTGGTGTCTGGGGCTGTGAGGATTCCACGTCCTGCAGCAGATAACCAGTCCGCAGGGGACTGTATGTTCCTTGGCCTAAGAAGCCCGGAGGGTCTGCCACAACAGAAGGGACCAGTAAAGCCGTACCAGGCCGGGAGCAGAAAGGAACCCACGTCGCAGGCCATACAGGCGAGAATACACGGAAAGCTCGGAAACGTGGGCTGTTACCCTATAAGGAGGAGATAGCCAGAAGGAGCGCAGAGAGCACGGTAGGCCTACACCCTCACCCTGACCAGGGCCAATTTCCCAATTGCTCTCAGACATCCAGGTCCCCTCCTAGCCGGGACTGTTTGTGGGTCAGTTTACCTGCTCTAGTAAAGACCCTGGACTGCAATCTGTTGTCTGTGTGCTCCTTGCTCCTCCAGCACTATCAGCACTGGGACTCTCACCACCATCACTCCCACCATCCACTACACTGCCCTGGGGCTGCACTCTTCCCGTGGGGAGTCACACCACCTCAGCTGCATACACCATCAGCCCCAGCGGTCTGCCCAGCAGCGGCGGTTCCTAATGACCGCAAATCCACGGGTGGCGTAGTTGGACGTTATCAACAGCACATAGCAGACTACCACTGGCCTGACCACCCTGAGCCACGGAACCGGGTTGCCACTACAACCCCCATTGTTCCCTTATTGCCCGGATCCGAGTGCCCCACGGCCAAGGGGGCGAGTCATATATAACCCCCAGCGTCTCCTGTGATGTATATGCAGCAGTCCCAGCATCTCCTATGTGATGTACAGTTATATGAAAAAGTTTGGGCACCCCCTATTAATCTTAAGCTTAATGTTTTATAAAAATTGGTATATTTGCAACAGCTATTTCAGTTTGATATTGTCACGCTGTCTCAACGTACAGGAGGTCAGGGGCCTAGGCTGACCCTAAACGGGGGCCCTCACTAATCCCTCAACCTGGAGGTACTGTTAATGGTACAGTGGTCCAGGCCGCCAGCGTCCCCCTGAGCCTCCAATACCTCCTCCTCAAGCTCAGAGCATACTGCCGACACCACCACCCCCTCTTGAAGGATAGGAACCGGATCATCTGTATTCCCGGCCCCAGGGAAACTACGAGATAAGGCATCCGCCTTCACATTTTTTGACCCAGGACGATATGTAACGACAAAATTAAACCTGGTAAAAAACAACGACCACCTGGCTTGTCTGGGATTAAGACGTTTTGCGGACTCCAGATATAGCAGTTTCTTGTGATCGGTGATGACGGTGACCGGATGGACTGCCCCCTCCAAAAAATGGCGCCACTCCTCAAAAGCTAACTTAATGGCCAAGAGTTCCCTATTGCCGACATCGTAATTCCTCTCAGCGGACGACAATTTTTTGGAGAAAAAAGCGCACGGACGCCACTTACCAGGGGACGAACCTTGTGATAAAACTGCTCCCACCCCTACCTCAGAAGCATCTACCTCTACAATGAACGGCTGTGACACATCAGGTTGAATGAGTATGGGTGCCGAGGCAAAACATTTTTTCAAGGAGGAGAATGCTTGACAAGCTTTGTCAGACCACCTAGAAAAATCCCCTTTTTTGTCATGTCTGTGAGAGGTTTAACCATGGATGAGAAATTACGAATGAATTTCCGGTAATAATTAGAAAACCCCAGGAAACGTTGTAGTGCCTTAAGATTCTCTGGCAGATCCCACTCAAGAACTGTCCGCACTTTCCCTGGGTCCATACGAAAACCGGACGCTGACACCAGGAAACCTAAAAACTGGAGTTCCTGTATGGCGAACACACACTTCTCCCATTTGGCGTACAGTTTATTATCCCGCAAGATCTGTAACACCTGCCTAAGATGCTCCTGATGAGACACAAGATCAGGCGAGTAAATTAAGATGTCATCCAGATATATGACCACAAACTGACCCACCAGGCGGCGAAAAATGTCATTAACAAAGTGTTGGAACACCGCCGGGGCATTAGTCAGACCGAATGGCATGGCAAGGTTCTCATAATGCCCCTCCGGAGTGTTAAACGCCGTCTTCCACTCATCCCCCTCCTTCACCCTAATCAGATTGTACGCCCCCCTGAGATCCAACTTAGAGAACCATTTGGCGCCCACGATCTGATTAAAGAGATCGGGGATAAGTGGGAGTGGATACGGATCTCGGACCGTAATCCGATTAAGTTCACGGAAATCCAGACAAGGGCGTAGGCCTCCATCTTTCTTCTTCACAAAGAAGAACCCCGCGGCCACCGGGGAAGATGAAGGTCTAATATGCCCCTTAGCCAGACTCTCTGAAATATAATCCTTCATGGCCTGCCTTTCCGGACCAGATAGGATATACAACCTAGATTTAGGTAACTTGGCCCCAGGGAGCAATTTTACAGAACAGTCATACACGCGATGAGGAGGTAGTTCTTGACACCCTTTCTCCAAGAATACATCCTCAAAGTCCGCCAGAAATGGAGGTAAGACCCTAGGAGTGACAGCACCGATGACCGTATTCATGCAGTTTTTATTACAGAATTCACTCCATTGGCTTATCTCCCTGGATTGCCAATTAATAACCGGATTATGCTTAGTTAACCAAGGAAGGCCCAACACAATAGGAGTGGGAAGACCCTCCAACACGTAACAAGACAACAGTTCTTTATGTATCGCCCCCACTTGAAGATTTACGTTATGCACCACTTGCAAAAAACTTACCTGACCGAGAGGCCTGGCGTCGATCGAAAATATGGGGATGGGTTTAGCCAACATATTCAATAGCATACCCTGAACCCGGGCAAACCGAGCATCCACCAGATTAGCCCCGGCCCCACTATCTAGAAGAACAGATATCCTCTCAGTTCTCGTACCCACCACCACCTCCGCCGGCACGAGAAACTGAGACGAACCTAGGGACGAAATACCTACTCCCAGATTGCCGTCCACCACACAACCTGGGATCAACAGTTTTCCGACGACTCTTTACTCTGCAAAGGACGGGATGGACACCCCCCAATAAAATGTCCCTCTCTCCCGCAGAAGAAGCACCTTCCAGTCTTGTGGCACACCGCCGGTCCCCTCCCCCGGAATGATCTCCTTCCTAACTGCATAGGCTCCTCTGGACTGACCAGGGGAACCTCCATATGAGGAGACCTTGTAGGAGGTAGAGTCATCACAGGGGGTGGAGTTATCCCGCACCTCTCCCGAAGCCGTCTGTCAATGCGAATAGCAAGGGCCATAGCGGCTTCCAGTGAGGCGGGAGGATCATACTGTGCCAACACATCCTTTAATTTGTCAGATAACCCTTGACAAAACTGGCTCTTAAGAGCCGGGTCATTTCACTGGGTGTCCGTGGCCCACCTACGGAACTCCGCACAGAATTCCTCCACCGGACGATCTCCCTGGTGGATCCTATGTAACTTAGATTCAGCAAGGGAGATCCGATCCGGGTCATCATATACGAGTCCCAGAGCAGCGAAGAACCTATCCACTGACTGGAGAGCCGGGGAGCCCGGGGGAAGAGAGAACGCCCAAGATTGTGGGTCCCCTTGTAGGAGCGAGATGACAATTCCCACCCTTTGCTCCTCACTCCCCGATGACCGAGGCCGCAGCCGAAAGTACAACATGCATGCCTCCCGGAAAACAAAAAACTTGTCCCGCCCCCCAGTGAACCTGTCAGGGAGAGCTACTTTAGGTTCTGGTCCGGCTTGCTCCTGGGGATACAAAACCTTGGACTTAATGTCCGCCAGCTCCATGGACAAACTCTGCAACTGCCGAGCTAGACTGGCTACTGGATCCATGGTGGCTGGAGAAAAAAAAATTTTTTTTTTTTTTTTGTCGGTCGGTGAAAATGTCACGCTGTCTCAACGTACAGGAGGTCAGGGGCCTAGGCTGACCCTAAACAGGGGCCCTGACTAATCCCTCAACCTGGAGGTACTGTTAATGGTACAGAGGTCCAGGTCGCCAGCGTAACCCTAAACTCCTGAATATCCCTGAACCTCAGTAATCTAGTCCTGAGAAGGACCCCGATCACAACAATGGGGGACAGGATAGAAAAAGCCCAAAACACAGTACTAGACTAACGAGACAGTACAAGGGGAAAACCAAAAACCACCTTGCATACAAATACACACACCACAATTACAGAGGGAACAACAACAGGTTAGGAGATAAATGATAAAGGGAGGAAGGGAAGAAACCACACCGCATACGCTTGGCTCCGAACTCCACCAAACAACGATCCGCTCTGAAGGTCTGCAAGAAATGCTTTCACCGACAACTTCGCTTATCAGACCAGCAGGTATTTGAAGGAATCCCAATACTGCAGCATTAACTGCAGCTGGGCGAGGCTGAGCCTCGTCAAGCACAGAGAGAGAGAATTAACTCCCTCACTACAAAAAAACACAAAGCACCAAAAACTCAGCTGCGAGAAGTCAGGCTGTGTAGTCGCGACGATCTTCGTGGCGACACACCCGTGACAGATATATGTAATAACTGTTGGACACAGTAATGTTTCTGCCTTGAAATGAGGTTTATTGTTCTAACAGAAAATGTGCAATCTGCATTCAAACAAAATTTGACAGGTGCATAAGTATGGGCACGCTTATCATTTTCTTGATTTAAATACTCCTACCTACTTTTTACTGACTTACTAAAGCACTTTTTTTGGTTTTGTAACCTCATTGAGCTTTGAACTTCAGAGCCAGATGTATGCAATCATGAGAAAAGCTACTTAAAGTGGCCACTTGCAAGTTGTTCTCCTGTTTGAATCTCCTCTGAAGAGTGGCATCATGGGCTCCTCAAAACAACTGTCAAATGATCTGAAAACAAAGATTATTCAACATAGTTGTTCAGGGGAAGGATACAAAAAGCTGTCTCAGAGATTTAACCTGTCAGTTTCCACTGTGAGGAACATAGTAAGGAAATGGAAGAACACAGGGACAGTTCTTGTTAAGGCCAGAAGTGGCAGGCCAAGAAAAACATCAGAAAGGCAGAGAAGATGAATGGTGAGATCAGTCAAGGACAATCCTCAGACCACCTCCAGAGAGCTGAAGCATCAACTTTCTGCAGATGGTGTCACTGTGCATCGGTCAACTATACAACACACTTTGCACAAGGAGAAGCTGTATGGGAGAGTGATGCGAAAGAAACCGTTTCTGCAAGCACGCCACAAACAGAGTCGGCTGAGGTATGCAAAAGCACATTTGGAGAAGCCAATCTCTTTCTGGAAGAAGGTCCTGTGGACTGATGAAACCAAGATTGAGTTGTTTGGTCATACAAAAAGGCATTATGCATGGCGGCAAAAAAACACAGCATTCCAAGAAAAACACTTGCTACCCATAGTAAAATTTGGTGGAGGTTCCATCATGCTTTGGGGCTGTGTGGCCAATGCCGGCACCGGGAATCTTGTTAAAGTTGAGGGATGCATGGATTCCACTCAGTATCAGCAGATTCTTGACAATAATGTTCAAGAATCAGTGATAAAGTTGAAGTTACGCAGGGGATGGATCTTTCAGCAAGACAATGATCCAAAACACCGCTCCAAATCTACTCAGGCATTCATGCAGAGGAACAATTACAATGTTCTGGAATGGCTATCCCAGTCCCCAGACCTGAATATCATTGAACATCTGTGGGATCATTTGAAGAGGGCTGTCCATGCTCGGCGACCATCAAACTTAACTGAACTGGAATTGTTTTGTAAAGAGGAATGGTCAAAAATACCTTCATCCATGATCCAGGAACTCATTAAAAGCTACAGGGAGCGACTAGAGGCTGTTATTTTTGCAAAAGGAGGATCTACTAAATATTAATGTCACTTTTCTGGTGAGGTGCCCATACTTATGCACCTGTCAAATTTTGTTTGAATGCAGATTGCACATTTTCTGTTAGTACAATAAACGTCATTTCAAGGCAGAAACATTACTGTGTCCAACAGTTATTACATATATCAAACTGAAAAAGCTGTTGCAAAAACACCAATTTTTATAAAACAATAAGCTTAAGATTAATAGGGGTGCCCAAACTTTTTAATATAACTGTATATGCTTTACAAAACTTGTTATCAGAAAGAGTTGACTGCGCCCCAGTCCTGTAAAAGCAGTTGTGAGAAGTAACATTCTCAATATCACCAAACATCAAAATCGCACCAAAGAGAAGCAGCTGCAGATGTCACATTAGGGGTGAGTTAATTAATTGTTTGGCCAAATATAGTAGGGTAATTTTCGAGTTGATAATTTTGTGCGGACCCCAAATGATGGTAAAAATTTCCAAATGGCCCTTGGCAGAAAAAAGGTTCCCCACCCTTGCTTTAAGGTCTTGAAGTTGAACTCAATCAATTATGGCCTGCACCTTCCCAGGATCCATCTTAAAGCATTTAACTGATACAATGAACCCCAGAAACGATATTTCTTGAACATAAAAAGTACATTTCTCCAATTTAGCAAAGCAAACAAAGAATTTTCCCTAAGTTTTTGTAAAACAAAATGGACATGTTCATAGTGCGAATCCAGATCTCGGGAAAAAATGAGAATGACTTCCAGGTGTACCACAACAAACCTTCCAATACAATCAGAAAATATATCTTTCATAAAGTTTTGAAAAACTGCTGGGGCATTGGTTAACCCAAAAGGCATGACAAGATTTCCAAATAGACCCTCAGATGTTAAAAACGCTGTTTTCCATTCATCACCCTTCCAGATACATATCAAATTAGAAGACCCTCGAAGATCTAGTTTACAAAAACATTTAGCACCAGTTAGTTGATTATATAGGCCGGGGATTAGTGGAAGTGGGCAGGGCCACATTGAGGGCATTACTACCCTTACTGGTGTATGGGGCCTAGTGAACAGAAGCAAGGGGGGGGGGCCCAAATCAGGTGAGACACGCTGGGCACGTGTCTCATCCAGTCCAGGCCCACCCCTCTCTTGCTTCAGCTCACCGGGTCCTAGGGGCAGGGGTAGGTGGGGCCGGTTCAATATATTATCATGCAGAAAGCCACCGGCTTAATGCACCGCAATGGTTAACAGCCGCCAGCCAATCAGAGGCTGGCAACTGACGCATATCAATAAGGAAGAAGATGTCACTGGACTGCGGCCAGGTAAGAAGACATTTTTTTTTTAATTTGCTTGCACTGAAAAGCCGCACACGTGGGGGTCAGGATGTGGGACATTATTACCAGAAGGGGCCAGAATGTGGGACATTATTACTACAGGGTCTAATTTAGAGATAATACTACTGCTGTGATGTATTTTATTTTAGAGGATGATATTTTTTTTCAAAGGGGGTAGGTGCTGTTACTGTGCAGGGTGGCACAATGTCTCTTTTTTCTTGAACTGGTGTAGTATAGAATTTGGGGAAAAATTAGGGAATGTGCTCTAGAAGCGGTGCTCTAGATAACTGTGTTATTTTCTGCAGAGAAGACTCATGGCTGGAAGAAGTGATGGTGGTCTCCGCTGGACGAGGAAAATCAAAGATGAAGAACTTTAACTAGACATGTCACTGACACTATACACTGTATACTATTTAAAAAAAATAATAAATTTGAGCTTGGTTTAAAATAGTATACATGCAGCACATAAGTGCATGTTTCACAATGGCCATGAATCAGAAAAACCTACAAGAAGCAAAATGAAAATAAACTCTGCTGTAAATCAATAAAAAGCAAGTGTATTTAAATAAAATAGGGTTCTTAGAAACACTGTTTTCGATCAAAAATAGTATGAACGCTATCCCACCAGTGAGAAGGTGAACCCGTTCGGGATAGAACTTACTCTGTCTAATATTAAAAACCTTACCATGTGTCAAAGTTGACCTCTGTGTGAATAAGTTCATACTGTGGTTCCTAGAGCTGGATAACACATTTAAAAGCTTCCCTTAGCTGGTGTTCTCAGTTTGGGACCAGAACCTCAGTCTGCCCTTATTCACACAGAGGTCAACTTTGACACATGGTAAGGTTTTTAATATTAGACAGAGTAGATTTTATCCCGAACGGGTTCACCTTGTCGCTGGTGGGATAGCTTTCATACTATTTTTGATTAAAAACAGTGTTACTAAGAACCCTATTTTATTTAAATGCACTTGCTTTTTATTTACTTACAGTAGGGTTTATTTTCATTTTGCTTCTTGTAGGTTTTACTGTATACTATTTATCGAGCTCCTGTGTATAATGGCACTTATGGTAATATTAGTATTGTATTTTTTTTATTAATGGTCAGTATTGTAGTATTCGGTCACTATGTGGTGGTAATATGTGGTCTGGTCATGGTCTGGCAGTATTTGTTCCTTGTATGTGGTATTATTGGTCATTTTAAAAAATGTATGTGACTCATTACCTTAAAGCGCACCTATCACCAAATTTTTTATTATTTAAATTAAATACAGATGTAATAACATTTATCATTTGACCAAAACATTATAAACAAGGCATATACCATCTGGTAGAAAAACTCCCTTTCTTGGCAGGAGCCTCCACTGAACTGAGCCGACTTCAGCTGAAGTCGCAGCCAGGCAGGGGATTCCCCCCGTCTCTGCTGTGCTGACCTCACTCTCCCATGATGCAGTGCATCAAGGAAAGTGAACGCAGTCCACCGTTCTGAGAGCAGGCAGGCATTGTGACTGAGCTGGATGTGATCAGTCCAGTAGGCAGCTCTGGGTATGTGCTGTCTGCTGTGCTCCATAACTCACCAGACAGTGAGCAGGAGACTGCTCTCCTGTTTCCTCCTTCACCTCCCAGTTTCCTTGCTCACACTGTCCAGCAATGAAACCTGCTAGAGTAGTGATTGTTTGTGCCCCTCCTGCATTGTCACCACAAGCACCTTGAAAGGAGAAAGATGTTGCCAGCAACGGAAACTAAACGCTGAGGAAGATATGTGCCAGAAAAGAGGGGTGTTATTTACTTCATATGGCCAGTGTATGTATAATTGTGTGTATACATGTGTGATATGTCAGCATATATGTGAAAAGTGCATGCATGAGTGTATGGTGCATTTGAGAACTGTATGTAAACATATATGCATTGTGTGTGTGTGTGTGTATATATATATATATATATATATATATATATATATATATATACAGTACAGACCAAAAGTTTGGACACACTTTCTCATTTAAAGATTTTTCTGTATTTTCATGACTTTGAAAATTGTACATTCACACTGAAGGCATCAAAACTATGAATTAACACATGTGGAATTATATACTTAACAAAAAAGTGTGAAACAACTGAAAATATGTCTTATATTCTAGGTTCTTCAAAGTAGCCACCTTTTGCTTTGATGACTGCTTTGCACACTCTTGGCATTCTCTTGATGAGCTTCAAGTGGTAGTCACCGGAAATGGTTTTCACTTCACAGGTGTGCCCTGTCAGGTTTAATAAGTGGAATTTCTTGCCTTATAAATGGGGTTGGGACCATCAGTTGTGTTGTGCAGAAGTCAGGTGGATACACAGCTGATAGTCCTACTGAATATACTGTTAGAATTTGTATTATGGCAAGCAAATAACAGCTAAGTAAAGAAAAACGAGTGGCCATCATTACTTTAAGGAATAAAGGTCAGTCAGTCCAAAAAATTGGGCAAACTTTGAAAGTGTCCCCAAGTGCAGTTGCAAAAACCATCAAGCGCTACAAAGAAACTGGCTCACATGAGGACCGCCCCAGAAAAGTAAGACCAAGAGTCACCTCTGCTTCTGAGGATAAGTTTATCTGAGTCACCAGCCTCAGAAATCGCAGGTTAACAGCAGCTCAGATTAGAGACCAGGTCAATACCACACAGAGTTCTAGCAGCAGACACATCTCTTCAACAACTGTTGAGGAGACTTTATGCAGCAGGCCTTCATGGTAAAATAGCTGCTAGGAAACCACTGCTAAGGACAGGCAACAAGCAGAAGAGACTTGTTTGGGCTAAAGAACACAAGGAATGGACATTAGAACAGTGGAAATCTGTGCTTTGGTCTGATGAGTCCAAATTTGAGATCTTTGGTTCCAACCACCGTGTCTTTCTGTGACGCAGAAAAGGTGAACGGATGGACTCTATATGCCTGGTTCCCACCATGAAGCATGGAGTAGGAGGTGTGATGGTGTGGGGGTGCTTTGCTGGTGACACTGTTGGGGATTTATTCAAAATTGAAGGCATACTGAACCAGCATGGCTACCACAGCATCTTGCAGCGGCATGCTATTCCATCCGGTTTGCGTTTAGTTGGACCATCATTTATTTTACAACAGGACAATGACCCCAAACACACCTCCAGGCTGTGTAAGGGCTCTTTTACCAAGGAGGAGAGTGACAGTCACCAGACCTGAGATGGTTTGGGGTGAGCTGGACCGCAGACTGAAGGCAAAAGGGCCAACAAGTGCTAAGCATCTCTGGGAACTCCTTCAAGATTGTTGGAAGACCATTTCCGGTGACTACCTCTTGAAGCTCATCAAGAGAATGCCAAGAGTGTGCAAAGCTGTCATCAAAGCAAAAGGTGGCTACTTTGAAGAACCTAGAATATAAGACATATTTTCAGTTGTTTCACACTTTTTTGTTAAGTATATAATTCCACATGTGTTAATTCGTAGTTTTGTTGCCTTCAGTATGAATGTACAATTTTCATAGTCATGAAAATACAGAAAAATCTTTAATGAGAAGGTGTGTCCAAACTTTTGGTCTGTACTGTATATATATATATATATAGTGCATTGTGAAAGTATTTGGCCCCCTTGAACTTTTCTACCTTTTGCCACATTTCTGGCTTCAAACATAAAGATATAAAATTATAATTTTTGGGGAAAAATCAACAACAAGTGGGATACAATCATGAAATGGAACGAAATTTATTGAATATTTTAAAATTTTTTGCCAAATTAAAAACTGAAAAATGGGGCATGCAATATTATTTGGCCCCTTTACTTTCAGTGCAGCAAACTCACTCCTGAAGTTCAGTGAGGATCTCTGAATGATCCAATGTTGTCCTAAATGACTGGTAATTATAAACAGAATACACCTGTGTGTAATCAAGTCTCCTTATAAATGCACCTGCTCTGTGATAGTCTCAGGGTTCTGTTTCAAGTGCAGAGAGCATCATGAAGACCAAGGAACACACCAGGCAGGTCCAAGATACTGTTGTGGCGAAGTTTAAAGCTGGATTTGGATACAAAAGATTTCCCAAGTTTTAAACATCTCAAGGAGCACTGTGCAAGCGATCATATTGAAATGGAAGGAGTATCAGACCACTGCAAATGTACCATAACCCGGCCGTCCCTCTAAACTTTCATCTCGAACAAGGAGAAGACTGATCAGAGATGCAGCCAAAAGGCCCATGATCACTCTGGATGAACTGCAGAGATCTACAACTGAGGTGGGAGAGTCTGTCCATAGGACAACAATCAGTCGGAAATTGCGCAAGTCTGGCCTTTACGGAAGAGTGGCAAGTAGAAAGCCATTTCTCAAAGATATCCATAAAAAGTCTTGTTTGAAGTTTGCACAATCCACCTGGGAGACACACCAAACATGTCTAATAAGGTGCTCTGGTCAGATGAAACCAAAATCACATTTTTTGGCCACAATGCAAAACGATATGTTTGGCGTAAAAGCAACACAGCTCATCACCCTCAAAACACCATCCCCGCTGTCAAACATGGTGGTGGCAGCATCATGATTTGGGCCTGCTTTTCTTAAGGGACAGGAAAGATTGTTAAAATTGATGGGAAGATGGACGGAGCCAAATACAGGACCATTCTGGAAGAAAACCTGTTGGAGTCTGCAAAAAAACCTGAGACTGGGATGGAGATTTATCTTCCAACAAGACAATGATCCCAAACATAAAGCAAAATCTAAAATGGAATGGTTCAAAAATAAACGTATCCAGGTGTTAGAATGGCCAAGTCAAAGTCCAGACCTGAATCCAATCGAGAATCTGTGGAAAGAGCTGAAAACCGCTGTTCACAAACACCCTCCATCCAACCTCAATGAGCTTGAGCTGTTTTGCAAGGAAGAATGGGCAAGAATTTCAGCCTCTCGATGTGCAAAACTGATAGAGACATACCCCAAACGACTTGCAGCTGTAATCGCAGCAAAAGGTGGCTCTACAAAGTATTAACTCAAGGGGGTCGAATAATATTGCACGCCCCACTTTTCAGTTTTTAATTTGTTTAAAAAGTTTAAAATATCCAATAAATTTTGTTCCACTTCACGATTGTGTCCCACTTGTTGTTGATTCTTCCCCCAAAAATTAGAATTTTCTATCTTTATGTTTGAAGCCAGAAATGTGGCAAAAGGTAGAATAGTTCAAGGGGGC
The DNA here is from genome assembly GCF_046119375.1 of Phyllobates terribilis. Classification (NCBI taxonomy): domain Eukaryota; kingdom Metazoa; phylum Chordata; class Amphibia; order Anura; family Dendrobatidae; genus Phyllobates; species Phyllobates terribilis. Next base: position 232,216 of record NW_027363903.1, read on the forward strand.
CAAATACTTTCACAATGCACTGTACATATATATATATGTATATATATGCACCATGTGTATATATGTGTGCAGTGCAAGTGTATATATATGTGCAGTGTGTGTATTTTTTATATATCTGTATACCTGTATGCAGTGTGTAAATGTATATATGTGTGTGTGAGTGTGTGTGTATATATATATATATATATATATATATATATATTATATATATATGTATGTGTGTGTACATATATATATATATATATATCTTATTTATATGCGCATTTGTGTATAGATTATATATATAAAGAGAGAGAAAGCTAGAGATAGCGGTCTTTTATGTAACTGCACAATATGGTTGGGTCTCTGTCTACATAATACATGAATATGTAGCGCTCAGTTGACATCTATCTATATATATACTGTATATATATATATATATATACATATATGCACACATATATATATATGTTCGTGTATGTCATAGAGAGAGATGTGAATATACTGTACCTGTGTAAAATAAATATATTACTATATATTACACAGGTATATTTGTGTACACATACTGTACATATTTATATATAGCAAGAGAGAGAGCCATATATATAAGCATACGTGTGTGTATATAGACAGAGGGGCTCAACCATAATATGCAGTTATGACGCGCCCCTGGGCCTGAGTCGTGCAGCGTTGCGCACGCGGGAGCCTACCCGGAGCCGGATCTGATAGGGGTTAGTAGTCTCGTGGCGGTGACCCGGTCCGTGCCCAGGGAGTCAAGCTGAGTGGCAGTATATTAGCAGTAGATGTAGGACGACTACGCCACCCATTGAATGCAGCTATGGAGCTGCCGCTGCAGGGCAGACCGCTGAGGCCGGTGGAAGGATGGTGCAGTGTGGATGGTATAACCCCCAACGGGAGGGGTATGGCCTCAGGGCAGCCGACGTGGATGATGGGGGTAGTAGGAACCACTCAGAGACGATGCGGTGTAGTTCAGGGTCTTTACTGGTGACAAAGATAGACCCTCCCGGAGTACAGGCTAGCGGTCGGGGCCTGGTCAGTCCTTGAGCAGATGGGATCCCCCTTGGCCAGGCGGAGTTGTAGGCCTCCCCAACTAATTGTACTCTTCTGGCTTCCTTGCTAGAGGCGGGTAAAGGTAGCCCACGTCCCTGAGTGTACCGTGTGGTGCTCACCCGTATGGCCGGTGACTCGGGGCCTTCTAGTGGCTTCTGCTCCACGACGGCGGTGCTGGTCCCACGCGTGTGACCGTGCCTTCGGGTTTCTTGGCCAGAGGACCTGAAATCCCCTGCCGGTCGGTTTCTGCTGCTGGGTCTGGGTTAATCCCCACAGCCTCGGACTCCGGGTCCGGTGGTAACTCTTCAATCAGGGCGAGCTCTTCAGCTGCCAGCCCCTGATTCCTTTTAGCACTGCTCCCACAGAGCTCCTGATCTCTCTTTCCTATAGCTGCTTCTCTTCTTCTCTCTACTCTACTCTTCTTCTCTCTAACCCTGCCTCAGCCCCAGTTTTATATAGGGGAAGTCCTTCCCCTCCCAGGACTGGGCAGGAGGTGTGGCATGCATAGGATTCCTGACCAAGAGACCTCCCACCTGCTCTCAGACATAACATTGCTAATACTGTGGAGACCAGACCCCTGGGGTGCCACAGTTACATAAAGTTGCGCTATATATAAATCTATTGATATAGAGAGAGGCAAAATTGGAACAGCACCATATCTTCAAAATATCGGGTGCAAGGCCCCCAAACAAATATCCATAAGTATAGACAGTATAGCAAAAAAACGACAGACAGCACTCCAAAAGTTCTTTAAAAAAATATGGACTTTATTAGCCCGGTGTGCGACGTTTCGGTTGCGGTGCAGTGATCAAGCAGTGATGAAAGTTGTCCGCAACTGAAACGTTCCCATCGCAGTTCAGGACAGCGATGGGGACTCGGGTCGCACCCAGTTTCTCAAATTTATTCATGGGGCGATACGAGTCCCTGTCACCACTCACAGCCCCCAAATACAAGGATCACATTCGATATTCTTGCAGATATTTCGATGATTTAATCAGAATATGGAGGGGCACAACAAGCGAAGCAGAGTCCTTTGTGAAAGAGTTAAACCAAAATGATTGGGGCATATCGTTCGCTAGCAATACATCTAAAGAAAAAAATGTTTATTTGGATCTTGAACTATATACTGTAGGTCAAAAAATCCAAAGTAGAACATATTTCAAATTGTTAAACACAAATGGATACCTTGATTACTCAAGCGCACATTACCCCAAGTGGAAGAAAAATATCCCTTCTAGTCAATTCCGACGCATTAGGCGTAACTGTACCTCAACAGCAGATTACCAGGAACAATCAAACACATTGATCACAAGATTCAAAGAGAAGGGTTACCCTAGAGCATTAATGGCATCCTCCTATCAAAATAATCTAGAGCTCACTCAAAACGATTGTTAGATTCAGAAACCACCAAGCAATCCAGAGAAGAGCAAATCCGACATAGTTTCATTACAGTATATAATAAAGGAAACCACATCATTCGTAAAATATTAAATAAATATTGATATCTTGTTAGGAAGGACCCCATTTTAAAAGATCGAGACCCAACATTGTTTTTAGAAGGGGCAAAACTATAAAAAATTGTTATTGTTGTAGAATTATCAACTTTGACAAGAGAGCCCCAAACGATAAAATAGCTCAGGTTACTGCAAATCCTACATATGAGTTCACATGTGGATCTGAATTTCTTATATATGCAGTCACATGTAACTCAATTATGTGGGACGTACAGTTCAGACTTTGCGGAACCGTGAGAACGGCCACAGGCATAATGCCAAAACAGGCTTTCTGAAGCAAAGTCTATCCAAGCACATCACATTAGTGCATAATAAAAATTTTGATTCTGTAGTAGTCACACCGCTTGAACAGATCCCTGCAGGTATCAGAAATAGAAGAGCCACCCTTAATTCCAAAGAATCCTCCTGGATTTTTAAGCTTGGGAGCCTCCATCCGGACGGTTTAAATGAAGTTGTAGAGTTCCTCTAACACCATCCTTTAATAGTAGATGGAATCAATCACCCACAGCCAAAATAAAAATCCTCTTCATTTAAGATATAGGTGAGTATATTTCGCTCTTGTGATTGGTAATTTATTGCAACTCTAGTAGGGCTTTCCTTATTTATTTCTATTTTTATTTATTTATTTTTTTAATATTATTTTTATTTTTTTTTTTTACATAAAAATTTTTGTGTGTTTTCTTAGTGTTTTTTTGTTTGTTTTTCTGTTTTTTTTTTGTTTTTTTAGTGTTTTTTATATATACATACAGTATATATATATATATATATATATCTATATATTTATATTTATTATTTATTAATTAATTAATTTATTTTTTCCAATCTCAAGATGACAATAAACTATACAAACATAGTGTTATCAAACGGTTATTTACTAGCCATTATCAAAGCAAAACAGTTTCAAATTTGCAATGTTCTTTATTCACAGATGGAATATATAAAATATATACAAATATAGCCCATGGTTTGAATTCACATCGGAAGAAAGGCTTTCGGACTTGAGGAGGGTCATGCTATTTTAATATATTTATTCTATTGCAAAAAAATAGATATACAGAATATATATATTTTTTTAATTTACTATCGGCCCTTTATTTATAATACTTACATATATTTTTCTACAAATCTACAAATCTAAAGGCCAACTATACAAAACAGGAATCTATTTATGAATGAATATGAAGTAAATGGGGAATGCAAATGTAAAACTAAAAATCAAAAATGGTTCCTTTAGATATCTATTTTACAATCCAATACATCGTATTGGGTTGTGAGAATCTCATTTTCTCCTTGGTTATTCTCTTGGTTTTATTTGTGTATAGAATCCTTTCAATCAATTGTGTATTTCATGTGTATGCCGGTCATTTTTTGGATACTGGCAGGCTTTTTTTTTTTAAATGTGGTTGGGATGGAGTGTTCTCGCAGCCTGTGTGCGAGTGGGAAGGTGTAGGCTGTTTGATATAATGAAGTTCAGTTTAATGCAGGGGGAGAGAGCCTCACTCCTTACTATACAAATAGGGTATATAAAGCTTGTATATTGTATAGCTCAACATGCACCTGATGAAGGCTCCTTGAGAGCAGAAACGCGTTGTGCCATTATATGCTACTATATGCCAACCACTCATCCCTTGACTGATTTTTAATTCAAAATAAATTTTTATCTTGAATCTATGCGATTTTGAGCAGTTACCTGCGAGCCTATTGGAACGTTTCCACTAAGCTTAAACTGGAGTCTCTACCATTATCCACAGGAGCGCCTCCGGTAAAAATTTATAAAGAAATAAAACATTTCTTATGACAGTTGAGGCTCCACCTAACAATATTCTTCAATCACTAATCAATAACAGAATAATGAATACGCAGCCATGGAAACCCCAATAACAACCCAGCAGGCAAATTATCCAAAACAAAGCAGGATATGAACTCAGAGTGAATTGTTCCCACTTTAAGTGTGAATTCCACCATTATCAGCTGGACAAAGTTCTGGTGTAACAGTGTCCTGTCAATGGCAAGAATTTGAATAGGTCTTTCTAACCTAACTGTCCCAAATCCTGATCTGAGCACTAGTCCTGAATCTATGAAGTTGGCAACAGACCCACAATCAATGAAAGCTACCTCTGATAATGATACCTGACACTGAACTTGGCCTCTGACTATCCTTTTGACTTACTCTTTTGTCTTGATGTACTCTCCTGGCATTTGACCCTGGACTATTTCCTGGCCATGCCACTTGTCTTTCCTCTCTGTACCTCGAGCCCTCCTGGTATCTGACCTTGAACCTACTGACTACCTTTTCTCATGGCTTCTCAGAGTCACATTACAGTTGACCGTTTCCTTTTTATCACCAGCATGGATCCCATGCACACGCTTGGTGATCACGTGGCGAACTTGTCTCTGGAGATTCAAGATCTGGCTGAGAGACACTAAATTCTTGAATCTTCTCAGTCCCAATTGCAGGGCCAGATGACTAGCTTTAGGAAAACTCCCCATAGCTCTTCGCTGCCAGCAGAGATTGTGATGTCTACACCTTATGACTTTCAGGCGGTCTCCCCCGAACCAGTAGTGACCTTCCCATATAAATATTCGGGGGAAAGAAACCAGTTTAAAGTCATCAACTGTAGTCATAGGCAACGGGGAAATACGGTGTGAGATGGCCCGGCTATTAAGGGGCGGAGGAGGCTTTTTTTTTTCTCTTTTTAATTCTGCCTTATATGCAAGTCATTATACAGGAAGGAATGGTTTCGAACATTTTTTTCCTGTAAAATCCATTTTATCTTCAGTTTTGTATGTTTATTTGTCAGTCTATAAAAGTGGAGGAAAATTCTTGACAACATTGTCCCCAACATTGACCTTGGAGTCAGAGATGAGTCCAGGCATCTTCCCCATGCTGTTTCCATTCCATTTGAGCACTGCTTTCACCAATTTCAGCAATTTTTTTCCCTGCCTACCCAACTCTCCTGTTAAGATCTTCCGGAAATATATGTGAGTTTCCCATTGACTTCCATTATACACGGTACTCAAGTAGAGCCCGTCCGAGCATCCAACATGCTTGATTCGAGCACTAGAGTGCTGGATCATCACTAATCCTAATATATTGGAGCTGTGCTACTAATGTAAATGAATGAGGCTGAGGCAGACCTAAGCATTGGTCCTGAAATATTTGGGGTAAGACCCCTGAAGATTAGTAATTTGTAGAGCACCAGGTTCTGGAGAAGTTTAAATGAGAAATGACTCTTGAAAGTGATACATTTTCTGCTTGTCACCTATTATCTGAAACTGGAGAGCTCTAATCATCATGAGATGGGTGGAAAAGCAATGAATCAGGTCATTAATACTTTATTCAGCTGAGATGTTAAACTTTATTTCATGTATTAATTATTGTAATGGCTCACAATCTAATTATTGATATTGTTGTGGCTCACATTCTAAACTCCCTATCCGTATGATTTTATAGTGTGGGAGGAAACCGGAGTACCCGGAGGAAACCCACGCAATCACGGGGAGAACATACAAACTCCTTGCAGATGTTGTCCTTAGTGGGATTTGAAACCAGGACCCCAGTGCTGCAAGGCTGCAGTGCTAACCACTGAGCCACCGCGATGCCCCAAAAGTAATTCAGACAAGTTGTTTCCGTACAACAGATTCATCCATCGCTTGTTCAGCCTTGTACTGTATAGCGAGGAGAGCTGTCCGCCTTGTCTCTTCACCCTGAGTTGCTCTTGTTGCTGTCACATCCTGACGTGGTGGCCAATTGATGTACTCGACCTCCACAGCGGCGGCAATAACATTTATTCTCAGCTACTTTTCTCAAACGCCCGAATCTACAAAGATAGAAGGAATATTGGTTAACAGACTGGCATGAATGTTGGTTAGTACCATGGATTGTATCAAAAAGAGCCAATTGTAAAAAAAAAATATGAAGAACTGTCTGTAGACAACAAAATATATATAATATATATATAATATAATGTAGCATCCTTAATCCTACAGCTTCCAGATGTCAGTCTACTCTGATAGAAGTAAAATATAAAAGCATAATACCAACAGAGCCGCACCGGTGTCATTCCACAGTGATTGCGTTTCATGAGGTATAGAGTCATCAAATTTACTTACCTGTTATCACAAAGTACATCGACAGTTGAAGTTATATTATAAAGTATAATTGTGATATTTCTTCACCTCTGGCAGCTCAGGATGGATAGAATTGACCCTTTTTGCATAAGCCTGCCATAACGGACCATGCTTGTCCTTTACATCCTCGATTAACCAGCAGGCAGCATGGCACATCTCGTGTGCAAGTGTGGATCGTAATCGCTCTGAAAAGAAAATAATTTATTAGGCATGAGATTAACTAAGTACACCTGGTTTGAATTTTTTTGCTTTACATATCAGGACATAATAAGAAAATATCTGATTATTAGAAGATCTTCAAAGTAGGGAAATACTGGCATCCCTGGAGCAATACAGTTGCCACTTAGGGCACTGAAATCGGTGGCTGTAAAAACACTCTGACTGAGAGCCACACTGAACTGCGCACTGTCGAGCTGGCTATCAGTCAGTGTCGGGGTGTGCTCACCGGTGACTGTAATTGCTCCGGGCACACCTGCATCACTGAAAGCCGGCAGTTCCCGGATGAAGTAAAGTTCATACTCTCCCGGGTGCTGTACTTTCAGTACTGCGGCCGGGCTCCCTCGTAACACTATTACCCTACACAATAACCCTATATCTGCAGGCTAATAGCATTATCGGACCTGACAGGTTATCTTTAGGTCCATATTATTAGCAGCACATGGCAGCTACTTCCCCTGTTAATTCCTTTTAAAGCAGATAAGGTGTACTTAATTTTTCACACACTGCTTTTCTGTGTTGGCTGAATTTTTGTCAAATACATAATGTCACAGAGTTATTTATCAGGAGTTGTTGTTTTCTGAGGTTGTATTTACCTAATTTTAAGACATTCTAAGGACCAAATGCTTTTTTATTTTGTCCTGATATGTAAGTCCATAGAATTCAAAGAGGGTGTACTTAGTTCTTCTCATGATTGAATGTACAATGAGTATATAAGATGTATTACAACCAAGTAGCAGCTTTTTACCATGTATACACATTATCTTATGAAGCTGCTGGAAGTGATGTGAAACCTACCGGCAGAATTCAAGACTTTATTGGAAAGTTCTATAATGCTATAACTTTCGTTTTTCTTCTCCAGGTTATAGGTTAGACCAGATGTTGTGGTCAACGTGTTATTCCACACAATTTTCATTTCGTCAGGAAGCTAAAAAGCGGAAACAATTCCCATTAAATCTGTAAACTCTTAGGTCCCAATCTAACAAACTTCCCACGCTCATATGTAATTTACTTTACTGGTATCCTTATATTGGACATGGGGTATTGTGAGAAGTCCAAATTGTGAGAGCAAAAACAAAAATAAACTCATTATAAAATGTCCAAATGTCAACTAGATGGATTTATATACAAGTGTAAAAATCCTTTGAACATCAAGATAAAATGTGAGATTCTCTATGTCTATGTATGGTGGATCTCCTGTATGGTCTCCACTCATTCCATAGATAAGAAGAGGGTTTTCCTGAGATTCTCAATAACTAAATTAAAGAACAGTAACAAAGGTATTAGGGTGCCCTCCAGAAAGCTAAAGCCGCTTTTCTTGTTTTCATGTAGAACCCAGATACTGATGATGGTATACCAGATTCCCGAAGACGGTTTCATTATACAGCCGATACAGTCATTTCACTAGCTCCTCTTTATTCTCCTGGAAGTTTGTCACGTAGATGGAACTTGGTAATATGATGTCTTCCAGGAAACAACCAGGGATTTTGCACATAGGCATTCTGGGAAAATTAAGGAATCATCTATAAATTCACAGGAAACATTTCTTACCTAGCTCATGGTTTATATAGAGATATTTATATACAACATAACCCACCTCTCCTCTGTGTCGGGGCTCTCTTCACTCTCAGATGCTTCATTATCTGTACAGAAATATGGAAGAGTGAAAAGATTTTTCAAAGTTTTAGGCTCAAAACTGACGATTTTGCTGATAAAGTATGTCAGTATACAGGTCCATACTAGACAGTCTGGAGTCTGGAAAGCCAATAAGACTACAAATGTAGGTTCAAACCAGAGCAGAATACATCACTGACCAGACTACCAGGTCAACAGGATCCAACTTTAGGACCAGGATCTGACATTATAATGAGGTCCAAACACAACAGGACCCAGGAGTTTTAGCAGATGCCTACCCCATCTGCTGCTCAGTTAAATTGTCCTTATTGATTATATGATTAATGTATTCAGTACAAGATTAGAAATGAACATGTCCTACATAGCCGGAGTGTGGACCCTCAACAATCTCAACCATTCTAGCAAGGGTTGTCAGGAAATAAATGGATGCTGAGATTAGATGATTTCCAAATAGTTATGAAAAGTTAAGTCACTTAATATCTTCTGCACAGATAATACTGTCATGTTAGTTATTTATGGCAGATCAAAAGGAAAGGTCTGTCCAGTGGGGCCTCCATTTAACACGAAAATAGACATCCCGTGACCTTAATTGATGTGTCATGGTAGTGTCCATAGGTTTTAATGGAGATTTGGGAGCACTTTTATAGGACTCTATCGATGTGTATGGGACTTACAGCAAAACCCAAGCAAATTTATTGCATTGATGTAAGAAATTCTGTAAAGACAACGGTAGCCATAAGTCAACATGGCGGTCAGTTGTTTTGCCAATATGGAAGTGTCCATCACAAAAAACTAAGAATTGTTCTTTCTACAACAACATAAACCTGAATTTCATCTTGAAGTTATTACTTACTTTTATCTGTGGAAGTTTCTCCACTATTAGAAGTCACATTATCACTAACAGTGATGTCGTCATTGAAGCTGTGAAATAAATGTAACAAAATGTGAGCCCACCACTAATCATTAATCCCCATAAAGTCTCTAGTAATGGAGAAGATGTATGTCCTACCTGGTGGTATTGTCCAAATCATTATCTGAAGTTGGTATTTTCAGATCTGCGGGAGCAAAAAGCATAAATCTCTTTTTAGAATATTGCAATAGCAATGATTGAGGCTCAACATCAAAGAAACAAATGCTAATAAAGTATTCAGTACATCCCTATATGTACATGGGAAAAATGATCCCATTCCACTACAGTAAACTGAACTGAGGCCAACTTTAGTCAATGTGATTCAACATGAGAAGAAATTCATAAATCACATTTGTATCTGAATTGAGAAGGACATCATGAATATTCCTAACCAAATGTTGAAAATAAATTTTGAGTATTAATTCACTATCAGGGGAGTAAAATCACAGTTGTAGAAGGTGTGACCATGAGCCGACCTGTGGAGTCAGGGAGCCCGGCGACGCAGCATCTTTTTTAGCTATATGTGTGTCCGAGTATGCACATTCAGCTGAAAAGTATTGTGCCACAGAGAGCCGCCTGCTCCCTACACCACAACATCTATACAGGCCGCCGGGCAATCAGAGGCATGCCCATCGCGGATGGCACATGAGGCCACTTGCCATGAGCCAGGGCTAGCGACAGAGCAGAAAGAGACACTACTGGCTGTCGGAGCGGGGAGAGGTAAGAATAATCCTTTGTTTCAGTTTTTTTAATGTGTTGGAAAAGAACCCCAGGATAGGGTACACGAAGGGGCCAGAATAGGGGACATTAATACTGGAAGGGGCCAGGATTAGGGACATTATCAGCACAGAGGCCCAGACAGAGAACATTATTACAGGACAGGGGACTTAATTACAGAATGGGTGCCAGTACACGGGACATTACAGGAAGAAGCCAGGGCGGGGGACATTACTATAGGATGGGGCCAAGACAAAAGACATTGCTACAGGATAGGTGCCAAGAAGGGGGACAATATTACAGGATGAGGATGCCGGACGATAGACATTATTACAGGATAAGGGCCAAGAAGGGAGACAATATTACAGGATGAGGCAGGACGATAGACATTACTACAGGATAGGGGCCAGGAAGGGGGACAATATTACAGGATGAGGAGGCCAGACGATAGACATTATTACAGCATAAGGGCCAAGAAGGGAGACAATATTACAGGGTGGGGCAGGACGATAGACATTACTACAGGATAGGGGCCAGGAAGGGGGACAATATTACAGGATGGGGCAGGAAGATTGACATTACTACAGGATAGGGGCCAGAAAGGGGGACAATATTACAGGATGGGGCAGGACAATAGACATTACTACAGGATAGGGGCCAGGAAGGGGGACAATATTACAGGATGGGGCAGGATGATAGACATCTTTACAGAATAGGTTCCAGGATGGAGGACGTTATTACAGGATGGCAGCCAAGATGGGGACAGTCTTGTGACTTCTTGTACAGGGGAGACAGCGCAGGGTCAGAGCTGGGACAGCGCTGTGCACACGAGTGGTAACAGCACCTTAATAGCAGCATTTTTTTTTCTTCCTCACACACTGAGACAAGGAGGGCAGTTGAATACCCCTCTGTTCTAATTTTGCTACTAAACAAAAATCCCTAAACTAAAGTTTGTGTCACAGACAGTGTTCCTCTTGGATTGTGAGATGGTCGCCATTCACTTTTCCCTATCCAGATAGGTTGAGATCACTTGGACATTACTGTGTTAGCATTGAAGAGCCCGGGTGACATAGGCTTTGCTTGTACCTGGGTTTTTTATTAATAGTTACCTGGCTCCAGGACCACAACAACTTCGGTCAGGTCTGCCTCCTCCAGTATGCCCCGACGTCTCCGGACGCCATACAGGTAACTGTGACACAGAGAAATATATTTATATAAACTAGTACAAAAGATAATATTCAGTTACCCACAAGAATATGCCCCTGCCCCTCCCCCTCTACAGAGGGTGAGATATAAAGGTACAGCGTATACCAGTCCTAGTATATATTACATCATAATACAGCACCAGGACTGGGAGAACGGCAGCTACTGATTATATCACAGTCCACACAGCCCTGTAGTATTGCCCGGCTGCTGTAGTTACTGCGCCCCCTGTAGGTATTTTTTATTTATTTATTTTCCTCACTTATATAGCGCCATTAATTCCACAGCTCTTTACAGACATCATTGGCTCTGTCCCCACTGGGGTTCACAATCTAGATTCACTATGTCTTTGAAGTGTAAGAGGAAACCTGGACTACCCAGAGAAACCCACATTGTTGTGGCTGACATTCTAAACTCCCTATCAGTATGACTTTATAGTGTGGGAGGAAACCGGAGAACCCGGAGGAAACCCACGCAATCAAGGGGAGGATATACAAACTCCTTGCAGATGTTGTCCTTGGTGGGATTTGAACCCAGGACCCAGTGCTGCAAGACTACAGTGCTAACCACTGAGCCACCATACTGCCTATTTATATGGGAAAAGAATAATGTGATATGTAGAGGAGAAGATGGAAACTCACCAGCAGATCCAGATCCCGACCAAGAACGTAAACATTATCATCAGACACACGGGCTGGGCATAGCGACCAATGACTGGGAATAAAGAAACAAGATGCCGGTTATTAATTCCTTTCACAGGCGGAATATTCTAGAAGACAATGTCAGGATAAGGGGCGTCACATTATATATATAAGTGCAGGCAGGACTTGGTATAGGATGATGGGAGTAGAATCAGGAGATGAAGGAATTGACTACTCACTGTTATTGTCGTCGCTGATCCTCAAGTTCAAGCTGGGGAATATCACAGCCCATGATCTCTGGGAAACCACTGTCCATAAGAGAAAGAAGGAAAATGAAGACATGAAACCCATGATAGCAGCAAGTGACCCCAATACTGTAACATGAAGGGGACAGAAGACTCCTTTAACTGAACCCTACAAACACAGTCCCCAGTGATAATGTCCATTACCTGCTTATATCATTAGAACTTTCTTAACTAAACATGAGCAAATCAACAAACATATAGAACAATTTTCTCCATTTTTATATTGTACAAAATTAACCCTCAAAAGACCCCACACATAGAGCACTGGGCCCAGCGCTGTGATGTCACACAGTGTCAGAATTCTATAGTGTGGTGGCGGGGCTGCTGAACGCTGCTAATGTCATCAGAGACACGACCGGACTGATGGCCAGTATATGGGAATATAATATGTACAGTGGATTCTACTTCCATTTACCTCTATGAAAAGCCGTATAGACATAATTATAGAATAATGGCTAGTTTTTTCATACTACAGCACCACTCCTGCCCATGACCCGTGTCCGGTATTGCAGTTCTATGACTTTCAAGAGAATGGCGATAAAATGCAATATCACACACAACTGTTTTATAACCAAAACACATGAACATATAGAAAAAAATACAATATATAATCCTCATTTATCAATGTCTCTTAGCTCCTGGTGTTTCAACAGGTCTCCCTTCTACACAATAGAAAACAATTGTGAACAGCACTACAGCAATGCTCCGCAAATCCATTTTCTCCAACATCAAACCCTCAAAAGACTCCAGTGTCCTCCAGCGCATAGATCACTGAGCGCTGCATTGTGATGTCACACAGGGTCAGAACTGCCAGCTGCGCTGATGTCATCAGTGATGTTTCACAACGTCAGTACTGCCAGCTGTGCTGATGTCATCAGTGATGTCGCACAGGGTCAGTACTGCCAGCTGTGCTGATGTCATCAGTGATGTTGCACAGGGTCAGAACTGCAAGCTGTGCTGATGTCATCAGTGATGTTGCACAGGGTCAGAACTGCCAGCTGTGCTGATGTCATCAGTGATGTCGTCTGAATAAGGAGCAGTAGATGGAGTAATGATATTTAAAGGAAACATGTCATATGGTTTATGCCTTCTGAACTGCCCCCAGTAGGGTATACGTCATGAGACAGGCATCACCAACGTGTTACTATGATCCTAAATGCCCCAACAGATTGTAGAATAAAAACTTTTAAAGCTTTGTCGCTGGCTATACAAATTTACTGTTTGCACCTGTGAGGAGTCAGGGACAGGAACAGTCTCTCTTCCCAACCGGAGATTCATATCCTGTGACCAGTCTGATTCATGGGCTGATCATTTACCTACTGGACATCATTCTTCTCCTAGATGAATTTCCGTGTTTGTCGCATATATTGTGACATGGCCGCTAGAGCTAATCCCTGACCACCCAGATGATGTAGACGGCCGCACAGAGACCATCTATTGTAATATATATATATATATATATATATATATATATATATATATACAGTGCTGTGCAAAATGTTTAGGTGTGAAAAAAATGCTGCAAAGTAAGAAAGCTTTCACATACAGAAGTGTTAATAGTTTATTTTTATTAATTAACAAAATGCCAAGTGAATAAAGAAAAGACATTTTTCTAGGTTCACTTGTACAAAGTCATGGACTTTCTAGAAATATAGTCAGGTGTATAAGTAACCAATTGTAGCAAACAGGTAATAATGATTATTATTTTCACATGTACAGTGCCTTGTGAAAGTATTTGGCCCCCTTGAACTTTTCTACGTTTTGCCACATTTCTGCCTTCAAACATAAAGATATTAAATTCTAATTTTCTTGGGCAGAATCAACAACAAGTGGCACCCAATTGTGAAGTGGAACAAAATTTATTGGCTATTTTAAACTTTTTTAAAAAATTAAAAACTGAAAAGTGGGGCGTGCAATATTATTCGGCCCCTTTACTTTCAGTGCAGCAAACTCACTCCAGAAGTTCAGTGAGGATTTCTGAATGATCCAATGTTGTCCTAAATGACAACATAACAACACAAAATAATCAAGTCTCCGTATAAATGCATCTGCTCTGTTATAGTCTCAGGGTTCTGTTACAAGTGCAGAGAGCATCATGAAGACCAAGGAACACACCAGGCAGGTCCGAGATACTGTTGTGGTGAAGTTTAAAGCCGGATTTGTTTACAAAAAGATTTCCCAAGTTTTAAACATCTCAAGGAGCACTGTGCAAGCGATCATATTGAAATGGAAGGAGTATCAGACCACTGCAAGTCTATCAAGACCCGGCCGTCCCTCTAAACTTTCATCTCGAACAAGGAGAAGACTGATCAGAGATGCAGCCAAAAGGCCCATGATCACTCTGGATGAACTGCAGAGATCTACAGCTGAGGTGGGAGAGTCTGTCCATAGGACAACAATCAGTCATACACTGCACAAATCTGGCCTTTAAGGAAGAGTGGCAAGAAGATAGCCATTTCCTAAAGATATCCATAAAAAGTCTTGTTTGAAGTTTGCCACAAGCCACCTGGGAGACACACCAAACATGTGGAATAAGGTGCTCTGGTCAGATGAAACCAAAATCAAACTTTTTGGTCACAATGCAAAACGATATGTTTGGCGTAAAAGCAACACAGCTCATCACCCTCAAAACACCATTCCCACTGTCAAACATGGTGGTGGCAGCATCATGGTTTGGGCCTGCTTTTCTTCAACAGGGACAGGGAAGATGGTTAAAATTGATGGGAAGATGGACGGAGCCAAATTCAGGACCATTCTGGAAGAAAACCTGTTGGAGTCTGCAAAAAACCTGAGACTGGGACGGAGATTTATCTTCCAACAAGACAATGATCCCAAACATAAAGCAAAATCTACATTGGAATGGTTCAAAAATAAACGTATCCAGGTGTTAGAATGGCCAAGTCAAAGTCCAGACCTGAATCCAATCGAGAATCTGTGGAAAGAGCTGAAAACTGCTGTTCACAAACGCTCTCCATCCAACCTCACTGAGCTCGAGTTGTTTTGCAAGAAGAATGGGGAAGAATTTCAGCCTCTCAATGTGCAAAACTGATAGAGACATACCCCAAGCGACTTGCAGCTGTAATCGCAGCAAAAGGTGGCGCTACAAAGTATTAACTCAAGGGGGCCAAATAATATTGCACGCCCCACTTTTCAGTTTTTAATTTGTTAAAAAAAAATCTAAAATATCCAATAAATTTCGTTCCACTTCACGATTGTGTCCCACTTGTTGTTGATTCTTCCCCAAAAAATTAGAATTTTATATCTTTATGTTTGAAGCCAGAAATGTGGCAAAAGGTAGAAAAGTTCAAGGGGGCCAAATACTTTCACAAAGCACTGTAGGTTGTAACTAGAGTTGACCGAACCTCTCAAGGTTCGATTTGGTTCAGATCAGCGAACTTCCCCATATTCTCCAAACAATTCATCGTACAGTTTGACAAAAATATCCGAATCCCATTGCACTCAATCGGAGGCAAAAGCAAACTCATAGACAACACCTTCAAAAGGGGCCCAAAAGTTCCAAAGCAGCTCAAATTGAGGGCAGACACCAGGAAAAGTGGTATTGACACGCCCCCTGGGCCGTGGGGTACTCGGTGCCAGGCCGGTCGTTGCTAGGGGAGATGTGACAGTGGCGGTGACCCTGTCCGTGAACCAGGGCGGTCAATCAAAAGAGGATATTTACAGGAGATTTATAGTTCTGATATATATAGTTCGTGACGCCACCTGTGGTATGCGGCTATATGGAGCCGCCGCTGCAGGGCAGGTCCTCTGGAGCTGGTGTAAAAGCAGCAGAGTTGGTTTAGCTCTTCACAGGTAGAGCTTAGCTCCAGGGCTGTGCTGAGTTGTTATGGATGTTGCGGTGTAGTTGTTATGATCTGCAACATGTACTAAGGAAAGATAGGGGAAAGCTGTCCCTACAGTAAGACTAAGCTGAATCCCTACGATATAGCGGGCTGCCTGTTCCTAGTGAACAGACCCGCCTTAGTTCTCGGCTAGTCTGAGCGAAAACCTATAGAATTAAGGGAGGGGTCCCTAAAAGAACTAAGGACTGGGACAAAAATGGGACACCTCCTAAACAGAGAAGTTGTTGCAGGACACAAAAAGGCAAACTGACAAAAATGTACCAGAGGTCCCAGAGGACCAAGCGAACTGACAGAGAAAGGCACCGAAGCACCAGGCTAGAGAAACAGTCAAACACTGAAGTCCAGCACAGCCATAAGGGCGGAGCTGGAATATAAAGGCAGATGGTCACGTGACCGCAAAACACAAGATGGAAAAAACAAAAAGGAGGGTTCTAACAGTATACCCTCTTTTATGAGGAACCTCCAGATCCTCCAGGCCCAGGCCTATCCGGAAACCTCCTGTGGAAAGCTTTAACAAGCCTAGGAGCAGAGACATCATCCGTCCTTACCCAGGAGTTGTCTTCGGGACCGAAACCCTTCCAGGAGACAAGATACTGTAATTTCATTCTATTCCATCTAGAATTCAAGATACAAGAAATTTCATATTCGCCGTCTTCCACCACAGGAGGAACTGTGACAGTGGCGTACCTATCAGATACATCAGCCTTTTTCAACAAGGAAACATGAAACACAGGATTAATCTTCCAGGAAGTAGGAAAATCCAACCTAACAGCAGACGGGTTAACAACCTGAAGCACTTTAAATGGACCCACAAACTTAGGACCCAATTTTTTTAGAGGGAATCCTCAACCGCAGGTTCTTCGAGGACAACCAAACCGTGTCACCCACAGTAAGCAAAACCTACTTACGATTCCTGTCAAAATACTACTTTGACTTCTTGTTAGCCTCTTGAAGGTTGCAACGTACATTAATCCAAACTCTCTCCAAATCACCGGAAAAATTCTCCTCCTCCGGCACCGCCGACCCCAATTTGGAGAACGAACCAAAAGACGGATGTCTCCCAGTACAACAAAAAAAAGGAGAACACCCAGCAGAGGAGGATGTATGATTGTTAAGATAAAATTCTGCGAGAGGCAGAAACTCAGACCACACCTCTTGATTGTCCGCCACAAAACAAAGCAAAAACTGTTCAACATCCTGGTTCTTTCTTTCAGTCTGTCCATTAGACTCAGGATGATAACCAGACGAAAATGACAAATGGACTCCCAACCTGTCACAAAAAGCACGCCAAAAGCGAGCCACAAGCTGAAGTCCTCTATCAGAAACAATATCCGTGGGAACGCCATGGAGCTTGACAATCTCCTTAACAAATCCTTAGCGAGTGTCTTGGCGCAGGGCAACTTAATGAATGGAACCAAATGACACATCTTACTAAAACGGTCCACGACCACCCAGATGACAGTAAAACTCTTGGACACAGGAAGATCAGTAATAAAATCCATTGTGAAATGCATCCAAGGCGCACTAGGAAACTCCAGAGGGCAAAGTAACCCCGAAGCAGGAGTATGTGAAGCCTTTGACCTAGCACACAGAGTTCACTGACGCACCCACTTGATGACTTCCTTCTGCCATCCAGGCCACCAAAAACTGCGACTGATAAGTCTCTTAGTCTCAGAAATTCCTGGTTGACCTGCCAACCGAGACTCATGACACTCCACAAACAAATCTCTCCTAAAGGCTCTAGGCACGAACACCCTCCCATGGGGAGTGCTAGATGGAGCATCATCTTGAGCTTTCAGAATCCCATTCTCCAAAACGGAGTCCAATGCCGCCACCACAACTCCTTGCTGTAAAATGTTCTCCTCCTCCTCGGCACCGACCGTAGGAGAGAAGCTGCGAGATAAAGCATCGGCTTTAACATTCTTAGTACCAGGGATATAGGTAACAGATAAATGAAACCGAGAAAAAAAAAGTGCCCACCTAGCTTGACGGGCATTCAAGCGCTTGGCAGCATCCAGATAGATCAAATTCTTATGATCTGTGAAAACCTGAATAGGAAATCTAGCGCCTTCCAAAAAATGACGCCAATGTTCAAACGCAAGTTTAATAGCCAGCAACTCCCGATTTCCAACATCATAATTCAGTTCGGTTTCCAAAAGTTTTTTTGAAAAGAAGGCACAAGGATGTACTCCACCCTTGTTCTCCTGAGACAAAACTGCTCCGACCCCCACCGATGAAGCATTGACCTCGACCAAAAAAGGCTTGGTCTCATCAGGCTGCATAAGGATAGGGGCAGAACTGAACCTCTCTTTGAGATACTCAAACGCTTCAATGGCCTCAGTAGTCCACTGGGCCGTATTCGCACCTTTCCTGGTGAGATCGGTTAGAGGTTTAACAATTACAGAAACATTCTTAATGAATTTCCTGTAATAATTGGCAAAACCCAAAAAATCTCTGTATAGATTTCAAACTAATAGGCCTAGGCCATTCCTGCACAGCCTGAACCTTCACAGGGTCCATCTCAAAGCCCACGCTGGAGACAATGTAGCCCAAAAAACTATATTTCTGCACAGCAAACTCACATTTCTCCAGCTTAGCAAAGAGTGAATTATTACTCAATAACTGCAAAACTTCACTTACACTCTGCCAATGGGACTCTAGATCTGGTGAATAAATCAAAATGTCATCCAAATACACAACCACATTCTTACCAATCAAAGGTCTCAGGATGTCATTAATAAGGTTCTGAAAAAGTGCAGGTGCATTGGTAAGACCAAAAGGCATCACCAGATTCTCAAAATGACCTACCGGAGTGTTAAAAGCAGTTTTCCATTCATCACCCTCCTTCACTCGTAACAAATTGTATGCCCCCCGGAGATCAATTTTAGAGAACCACTTGGCCCCACCAACTGGTTAAACAAGTCAGGAATTAACGGCAATGGGTAGGAATTGCGTACGGTAATCTTATTAATTTCACGAAAATCCAGACATGGACGTAAACCGCCGTCCTTTCTTTTAATAAAGAAGAATCCAACTGCCACAGGCGACTTAGAAGGTCTAATGTGACCAGCAGCCAGGCTAGTCTGTATGTACTCCTCCAAGGCCTTTCTTTCAGGGATAGTCAGATTAAACAAGCGACTTTTGGGAAGAGTAGCACCCGGAACACAGTCAATGGCGCAATCATAATCCCTATGAGGAGGTAAAACTTTTGACTCCTCCTCCAAAAAAAAACCTCCAAAAATCTCGAATAGCTACCTGTAATTCCCCTTTTTCCACAGCCGCAATGCGACCATTGCAACATTTATCATAGCACTTCGGACTCCAAGACTTAATCACATTAGTAGACCATTCCAATAAAGGATTGTGCAGTTTTAACCAAGGCAATCCTAGAACAACTGGAGAGGGCAAATTATCCAAAACAACCAAGTCCAAAATTTCTTGGTGAACTCCATTGATAGTGAGGGGAAATGCAGCAGTCTTGTGAGTAATACATTTCAAAGGAATGTTATCAATTGCAATCACAGAAATAGGTGATGACAAAGGTTTGGATTTCAATTTAAGGTTTTCCAAAAACCCTTTATCAATCACATTAAGTGTTGAACCACAATCCACAAATACCTGAAATTCAATCAAATCTCCCTGCAAAGTAGTACTCCTAGAAAGAAATACTCCTGCAGAGCGTAAACAAGCTATACGGACATAACTGACCTTTTTTTTTTCTTTACTTAAACGACGCTCACAATACTTAATCAAATGGTCAGCTTTACCACAATAAAGACACAATCCCTCGGTAAACCTCCGGTCTCTTTCCTGAAAGCGGAGTGACATCCCCCCAACCTCCATCGGTTCTCCGCTGTCAGAGCAGATTTTCTGGGGACTAGGAACTGACATTACAGGAGTCTTTACCTCATTGAGCCTGCACCACAGTCTTCTGTCTATACGAACAGCTAACTGCATAGCATCCTGCAGAGTCTCAGGTTCAGGGAATGCAATTAGCAAATCCTTAACCCTTTCACTCAGACCAGCAAGAAATAAACATTTCAGCGCAGGATCATTCCACTTAACTTCTGAAGCCCATCTCCTGAAGTGTGTGCAATAATTTTCAACATCATCTGACCCCTGATTCAAACGCCTGAGTTCTGATTCAGCAGATGAGATTCGATCAGGATCGTCATATAATAGCCCCATAGCAGAAAAAAATTCTTCAACAGACCTTAAACACGGATCATTAGGTTGGAGAGAAAAGGCCCACCCCTGTGGTTCATTGCACAAAAGTGACATAATAAAACCAATGCGCTGTTATTCATTCTCAGAGGACCTTGGTCTCAAACGAAAATATAACAAACAAGCATTTTTAAAGGAAAAAAAATCTTGCTGTTTACCATAAAAAACATCAGGCAGTCC
The DNA here is from genome assembly GCF_046119375.1 of Phyllobates terribilis. Lineage (NCBI taxonomy): Eukaryota > Metazoa > Chordata > Amphibia > Anura > Dendrobatidae > Phyllobates > Phyllobates terribilis. The sequence continues at coordinate 252,802 of NW_027363903.1, forward strand.
TACCTTGGGTTCGACAAAATGCGCTACTCACGTGTTGCTGAAGCTCGGCCATCTCCAGAGACAATCCCTGCAGGCGTGGAGCCAAATCCTGGATGGAAACCATACTGATCCCCGAATTTCTTTCCTTTTAGTTTTTTGGGCTGGACTTGCTGTTATGATTTGCAACATGTACTAAGGAAAGATAGGGGAAAGCTGTCCCTACAGTAAGACTAAGCTGAATCCCTACGATGTAGCGGGCTGCCTGTTCCTAGTGAACAGACCTGCCTTAGTCCTCGGCTAGTCTGAACGAAGACCTATAGAATTAAGGGAGGGGTCCCTAAAAGAACTAATGACTGGGACAAAAATGGGACCTCCTAAACAGAGAAGTTGTTGCAGAACACAAAAAGACAAACTGACAAAAATGTACTAGAGGTCCCAGAGGACCAAGCGAACTGACAGAGAAAGGCACCGAAGCACCAGGCTAGAGAAACAGTCAAACACTGAAGTCCAGCACAGCCATAAGGGCGGAGCTGGAATATAAAGGCAGATAGTCACATGACTGCAAAACACAAGATGGAAAAAACAAACAGGAGGTTTCTAACAGTAGTGCAAGGGGTGATGGCGCAGCTGTAATTCACAGAGACGGTGGGGTGTAGTCTTCAGAGTTTACTCACAGTTGTTGCAATCCAAGATACAAGTACACCGGTACCTGTAACTTGGATTGCAACAACTGTGAGTAAACTCTGAAGACTGCACCCCACCATCTCTGTGAATTACTGCTGCGCCATCACCCCCTGCACTACACCGCAACATCCATAACAACTCAGCACAGCCCTGGAGCTAAGCTCTACCTGTGGAGAGCTAAACCAACTCTGCTGCATTTACACCAGCTCCAGAGGACCTGCCCCGCAGCGGCGGCTCCATATAGCCGCATACCACAGGTGGCGTCACAAACTATATATAAGAACTATAAATCCCCTGTAAATATCCCCTTTTGATTGACTGGCCTCCGTCACGGACTGGGTCACCGCCACTGTGACATCTCCCGTAGCAACGACCGGCCTGGCACCGAGTACCCCACGGCCCAGGGGGCGCGTCAACTTTGGTGTCACGAACAGGATATGAACCCACCCTTTATCACCGAGTATAGTGTGCCTAGAGACTGTGTTGTATACTGAATGTGGCACCCGCCCCAGAAGAACGGACGCCATTATGTGCGTTATCAAGGACAACATAGAACCTCCCATCGTGGGCCGGGACCCATAATGGCGCCAAAAGCGGAGCACGCCTCAAGCAGCAGTGGCCATGTATGTAGATGTGTCCATCAACGTGGGGGAGCTGCCCCCAGGTGTGGCCGACAGCAAGCAGCCATCGGACCGCCCCAGAAAGGGGAGAGGAAAAAAGAAGAAAACTGGGAGACGGGGTGTGGTCTCAAGCAGTCTAGACAGACCACACCCGGCAGGCAAGACGGAAGGAGGTCAGCCTGAAGCTCCGGCTTGTGGTCTGCAGCCCGCGGCAGAACTCCTCACCGTGGAGGGGATGCTAGCCAAGTTGTTCCTGGAGGACACCAGCTTCATCCGGGATGAAATGCAAGGACTGGGCAGGAGGATGAAAGAGGCCCAGCAAGCTGCGATTGCTGACTGGAGAGCAGAACTGATGGAGAAGTTGGTGACCCGGCAGCAGTCAGCGCTGCAAGTGACCAGCAGTGCCCCAACCCCGGCGGAGCCTGACCAGAACCAGGAGGCAGCGTGCAGCACAGGAGCGGCCGTGGGAGCAGGTAAGAGAAGACTCTCTGTCCCGGGTGCTGAAAGCGCTGACCTGCTACTGGGCCCCCTGGTAGAACTCCCTGTCCCCGGCACTGAAAGTTGTGATCTGCTCCTGGGCCCCCTGCCGGAATCTCCATACCCGGGCGCGCATTCGCCTGCTCCGCTCCAGGTCCCGGAGCCTGCTACCCCGGGCACTAATGAGGAAGACCTGCTACTAGGCCCCCTACAAGAGCCATCAGCCGCCACACCCGAATGGGTGTATGGACGTGCGGTCTGAAACTGGTCCGTGGAGGTGGAAGACCATAGCCTCCCGCTGTTACCCGCTCCTGAGGCCTTAGCCATCTCCGGGAGGGAAGAGGACCAGTTCTGTGGGACAACCCTGGGGGGGACCTCATGGGGTTTTATGCAACAAAGATGACCTCAGAACAAAAGGTATATATACAATACAGACCAAAAGTTTGGACACACCTTCTCATTTAAAGATTTTTCTGTATTTTCATGACTTTGAAAATTGTACATTCACACTGAAGGCATCAAAACTATGAATTAACACATGTGGAATTATATACTTAACAAAAAAGTGTGAAACAACTGAAAATATGTCTTATATTCTAAGTTCTTCAAAGTAGCCACCTTTTGCTTTGATGACTCTTGGCATTCTCTTGATGAGCTTCAAGAGGTAGTCACCGGAAATGGTTTTCACTTCACAGCTGTGCCCTGTCAGGTTTAATAAGTGGGATTTCTTGCCTTATAAATGGGGTTGGGACCATTGTGCAGAAGTCAGGTGAATACACAGCTGATAGTCCTACTGAATAGACTGTTAGAATTTGTATTATGGCAAGAAAAAAGCAGCTAAGTAAAGAAAAACGAGTGGCCATCATTACTTTAAGAAATGAAGGTCAGTCAATCCGAAAAATTGGGCAAACTTTGAAAGTGTCCCCAAGTGCAGTTGCAAAAACCATCAAGCGCTACAAAGAAACTGGCTCACATGAGAACCGCCCCAGGAAAGGAAGACTAAGAGTCACCTCTGCTTCTGAGGATAAGTTTATCCGAGTCACCAGCCTCAGAAATCGCAGGTTAACAGCAGCTCAGATTAGAGACCAGGTCAATGCCACACAGAGTTCTAGCAGCAGACACATCTCTGCAACAACTGTTGAGGAGACTTTGTGCAGCAGGCCTTCATGGTAAAATAGCTGCTAGGAAAGCACTGCTAAGGACAGGCAACAAGCAGAAGAGACTTGTTTGGGCTAAAGAACACAAGGAATGGACATTAGACCAGTGGAAATCTGTGCTTTGGTCTGATGAGTTCAAATTTGAGATCTTTGGTTCCAACCACCGTGTCTTTGTGCGACGCAGAAAAGGTGAACGGATGGACTCTATATGCCTAATTCCCACCGTGAAGCATGGAGGAGGAGGTGTGATGGTGTGGGGGTGCTTTGCTGGTGACACTGTTGGGGATTTATTCAAAATTGAAGGCATACTGAACCAGCAAGGCTACCACAGCATCTTGCAGCGGCATGCTATTGCATCTGGTTTGCGTTTAGTTGGACCATCATTTTTTTTTCAACAGGACAATGACCCCAAACACACCTCCAGGCTGTGTAAGGGCTATTTGAGCAAGAAAGAGAGTAATGGGGTGCTACGCCAGATGACCTGGCTTCCACAGTCACCAGACCTGAACCCAATTGAGATGGTTTGGGGTGAGCTGGACCGCAGAGTGAAGGCAAAAGGGCCAACAAGTGCTAAGCATCTCTGGGAACTCCTTCAAGATTGTTGGAAGACCATTTCCGGTGACTACCTCTTGAAGCTCATCAAGAGAATGCCAAGAGTGTGCAAAGCAGTCATCAAAGCAAAAGGTGGCTACTTTGAAGAACCTAGAATATAAGACATATTTTCAGTTGTTGCATACTTTTTTAAGTAAATAATTCCACATGTGTTAATTCATAGTTTTGATGCCTTCAGTGTGAATGTACAATTTTCATAGTCATGAAAATACAGAAAAATCTTTAAATGAGAAGGTGTGTCCAAACTTTTGGTCTGTACTGTATATCCATCTGAACTAACAGTCCTTTTGAGGACTAATCCAGCTGCATATATTCAGTGGTGATATCAGGAATTTGGCAGGCAAGTAGTGTATGTGGCAGACTGCAGTGCATATAGTGCAAGAGGGTCCACTGAATGTTCCTGCTGCTGCTGCTGTTCTTACAGATATTTGTAGACATAGCCCCATATATCAGGGGCCAGGGAATTTTTTTTTATCTTAATCCTGGTTATTTGCTTAAAAAGCAATCCAGAGTACACAATTTTTCTGCTCCATTTGCTTGTTCTCACTGCAGAATAAAGCCAGATGTGTTCCATATTTCAGCAATAAAATGAAGAAATTTAAACTGAACATTGAGAATATTGGCCTCCTTTTCCATTCTGTTGCAGTGTGTCGGTTAAGCTATTCAAGCTAGGTGTCTGTGAAGTATACAGTAGTATTAGCAAATAACAGGCCTGCTACTTAAAACTGTGGTTCTCTGTCAGACATAACACCTATAAGAGTGTTCCAAAATCATACATTTCTTCCATTTTCAGTCTGTTGCAGTGTGTCAGTCAAGCTATGCACACTAGGTGTCTGTGAAGGTTAGTATTAGCAAATAACAGACCTGCTATTTAAAACTGTGGTTCTCTGTCAGACATAACAGCTATAAGAGTGTTCCAAAATCAGACATTTCTTCCATTTTCATTCCGCTGCAGTGTGTCGGTCAAGCTATTTACACTAGGTATCTGTGAGGGATAGTATTAGCAAATAACAGGCCTGTGTATTGGAGGCACACTTCCTAGTAATGGGAACATTGTTTTCAGTAGGCCCTCTAACCTCTACGTCTCTTGGAAGGGGCATTGGAGTTCCTCCAAATTTTTGGCAGCAGTTGCAGTCACTGCATAGCAATAACAGTATAGGAGATGTTATGATCTGCAACATGTACTAAGGAAAGATAGGGGAAAGCTGTCCCTACAGCAAGACTAAGCTGAATCCCTACGATGTAGCGGGCTGCCTGTTCCTAGCGAACAGACCCGCCTTAGTCCTCGGCTAGTCTGAACGAAGACCTATAGTATAAGGGGAGGGGTCCCTAAAAGAACTAAGGACTGGAACAAAAATGGGACACCTCCTAAACAGAGAAGTTGTTGCAGAACACAAAAAGACAAACAGACAAAAAGGTACTAGAGGTCCCAGAAGGACCAAGTGAACAGACAGAGATAGGCACCGAAGCACCTGGCTAGAAAGACAGTCAAACAACAAGTCCAGCACAGCCAGAAGGGTGGAGCTGGAATATAAAGGCAGGTGGTCACGTGACCGCAAAACACAAGATGGAAAAAACAAACAGGAGGGTTCTAACAGGAGACCCACTCGTTAATAATGGGAACAACAAAGCATAGCCGCCTGCTGGCCCTTTAATAATAGTAAGGGCCGCCTGATGGCCCTATAAAAATAGTCTTTGTGACTTTCAGAGTCCTTCTATCATAAATGAAACAGGATGTGGCACACACCACATGGCCAGATAAGGTAGTAAAATGTTAAAATGACATTTACTGGTAAATGTTTTTTCACCATTGAAAGCAATGCAAAAGTAAAAAAATGCATCAAAAATGCTACGTGTGAGCATAGCCCAAGGTGTGGAGGAGCATCTTTGTTTTTGGTTATTTATTTTGCCTTATACACAAGTCATTATCCTAGAAAGGATGTTCTTTAACATATTTCCCAGGAAAATCCATTTTAGTTTCATTTTTGCATGTTTTATTGTCAGTGCGTAAAAGTGGCGTAATTCTCTGACAAGATTGTTGACAGACATGACCTGGGAGTCAGAAATGCTTCCAGGGGTCTTCCCCATGCTGTTCCCATGTTATTTGAGCACTGTTCCCATTAATTTGGGCAATTTTTAGTCCCTCTGCAGACCGCTGGGGGGAGCTGCCAGTAAAATGCTCGAGTTTCCCATAGACTTACATTGGGCTCGTTATTCGGTCTGAGCACCCAAGTATTCCAATTTGCTCGACTCGAACAACGAGTACCCAAGCATTTTAGTACTCACTCATCACTAGTGGAGACTCCAAGTTGGGTCTCCATCTGGTGGATTTCCTGTAGGGGAAGGGTATCAGAGGCCCATTATACTATTTCAATTCTGGGGAAATTGATAATGTCTGTAAAGTGCTGTGAAATTAATGGTGCTATATAAGTGAGTAAAATAAATAAATAAATAAAAATTGATTTCACTTTAGTGGTATCTTCCCATAATTCTTGTAATTGTTTGGTCCCCAAGTTGGGTCTCATTCATGTGTGTTGCCCAGCTATCAGAGCACCTGTCATTCATCCACCTGTTACTGATCAAAGTTTAAGCTAGAAATGCTGCTCTAAGCCCTGTCCAATGTTGAAATGTGGCCTGGTTTCAGCACCACGCTATTAGTACAACCAATTTAGATTCTGAAATTTGGACTTCTGGATGAAGCACAATATTACAGAAAATATTTATAGGCTGAAATGTGGCCTGGTTTCTGGACCATGCTATTAGCATAAAGAATTTAGATTTTCAAATGTGGATTCCTAGCAAGAGGACAATACTAGCACAAAATAATTAAAAACTGAAATGTGGTATGGTTTCTGTACCACGGTAGTACCAGAAAAAAATAGATTTTCTAATGTGGGGCCCTGGTTAGAGCAGAATCTCAGCGTAAAACAATTACAACCTCACTCCTGCTTCTGTTCTCTGCTGGTGACAGTTTACAACTGCCAAGTTTGGTGTTGAAGGAGTAGTCCATATTTGTAGCAGTCTGTTGGTATTTTTTTTCAAGGAGATATCTGCATGGTTTTGGTATTGTGTATATCCTTATCCTCTTCCCATTTGGTTGGTCCCTCCTACTGTTCTCTTGATTTCCACTTTTTTATTTTTTGAGAGTATTTGTATGATTGCAGTTTCCTTTTATCCTTGTCTGTTTTCCCTGTCTGTCTGCTATGCTCTCCTATACACATCTGTCCCATACCTCCTTGGGTGGGGGATGAAACAGTTCAGTGTGCATTTAGGAGGGTAGCAAGGTACAAGGCCCCAGCATATCGATTATCTGGGGTAATCTGGGGAACAGGAATAGCCAAGGGCCCCCCTAGCTTGAGGGACAGGGAAGGAGCCCATTGCCCTGGGAAATCCTGCTACAGTATTGTGACATCCCACTAGGTAGTAATTTGGTATCTAAACATAAAATCCTATATGCTTCTCTCAAAGTAAGCTGTTTTAACCAATCTCCACAACGTCTAGGGTATGCAACTTCTTCAATGCCAAAAACCACTAAATGTGTGTGATTATGAACAGGGACAAAATGTTTTGTTGCACCTGAGTATGTGCTGCTGTTGTTGTTGATAATATTTTCAACATGTTCTGCAATTCTTTTTTTTTTACATTTTCTTGTAGTGCAACCTATATATTTTATTTTGCACATTTGGCATTCTATGTAATAAACAATGTATTTGGAGTGCCAGGGTGAGGACATACTTTGTAGGTGAAGTTAGAGTGCGATGCGATTCTGTCCCACAGATGAGGAGAACAGTGGCAGCCCCTCACCAGTGATATCTATACCCCCAGCTTCTTCAGTGATGTTTATGCCTCCCACTGATGTCTATGGCCCCCAAGCCTCCCCAGTGATGTTTATGTGTCACCCTGGCCTGGATGCCACAAGTATAATAAAGCTGTGTCTGAGAGCAAGGGGGAGGTTCTCTAGTCAGGGGAACATTAGCATGCAGTGCCTCCTGTCTCAGGCCAGTAGGGGGAGCAGGCTGCCCCTATAAAAGCTGGAACCGAGGGCAGGGTTAGAGAGAACTGGACGACCTGTCTCAGCACTGAGAAGAGTCCAGAGCAGAGAGGGACAGCTGTATTGCACCCTAAGAGGAAGTGTGGCAGTAGAAGAGCCACAAGCCAGAGACAAGAGGCGAAGTGAGCCTGTCTTGGCAGACAAAGAACTCCATTTTACCAGACTTTGGTGTCTGGGGCTGTGAGGATTCCACGTCCTGCAGCAGATAACCAGTCCGCAGGGGACTGTATGTTCCTTGGCCTAAGAAGCCCGGAGGGTCTGCCACAACAGAAGGGACCAGTAAAGCCGTACCAGGCTGGGAGCAGAAAGGAACCCACGTCGCAGGCCATACAGGCGAGAATACACGGAAAGCTCGGAAACGTGGGCTGTTACCCTATAAGGAGGAGATAGCCAGAAGGAGCGCAGAGAGCACGGTAGGCCTACACCCTCACCCTGACCAGGGCCAATTTCCCAATTGCTCTCAGACATCCAGGTCCCCTCCTAGCCGGGACTGTTTGTGGGTCAGTTTACCTGCTCTAGTAAAGACCCTGGACTGCAATCTGTTGTCTGTGTGCTCCTTGCTCCTCCAGCACTATCAGCACTGGGACTCTCACCACCATCACTCCCACCATCCACTACACTGCCCTGGGGCTGCACTCTTCCCGTGGGGAGTCACACCACCTCAGCTACATACACCATCAGCCCCAGCGGTCTGCCCAGCAGCGGCGGTTCCTAATGACCGCAAATCCACGGGTGGCGTAGTCGGACGTTATCAACAGCACATAGCAGACTACCACTGGCCTGACCACCCTGAGCCACGGAACCAGGTTGCCACTACTACCCCCATCGTTCCCCTATTGCCCAGATCCGAGTGCCCCACGGCCCAGGGGTCGAGTCAGCTTTGGCGTAGTCGGCAGGATTGAGACGAACCCGCCACAAACGGGTATTGCGTGCCTGAAAGAGACAGTACACGCACCTGAAAAGAGGTTTCCCGCCATCCGGAGCCGTTTCCCGCCATTTCCAGCCGTCTCCCGCCATCTTCTGTCGGTTCCCGCCATCTTCAGCCGCTTTCCTGCCATCGGACGCCATCTTCAGGACGCCGCGCAGGAAGAAGAGGGACATGGACGTCCAAACGGCACGAGACTCGAAGCTTCGCCCCATGCACCGACGCTGCGCAAGGTCCTGGAAGGGAGAGAGAGTGACGCTGACGTCACCAGGACGCGACGCAAGGTCCTCGCCCGGAGCAGCATCAGCGGAGCCGCGGCCTACAGAAGAGGATCGTCGGAAGGTAGGCCGCGCTTAACTAAGGGGGAGGAAGATGTCAGACACGGAGGCGCCCACTACCACCAGCGCAGCTGCAGCAGCGGTGATGCCATTTTCCCTGCCCTACATCCCTGAAGCGGCCTGGCTGCCTAAGTATTCAGGGGAGCCCCATGCCCTAACTGACTTTAAGGAAAGGCTGTACAGTTTGTTCCAAGTCTACCCCCTGACAGAGGAACAGAAGGTTAGCGTACTGACAGGGCAGTTAACTGGCGCAGCCCAGCGGGAGGTAAAGTAATGGCCCGCTGAGGAGAAAAGAACTGTAAAGGGTATTCTGGCCCAGCTGCGGGGTACCTTTGACACACGTACCTCCGCTGAAATTAAAATGAGGTTCTATGGATGCAAGCAGCGGGCACAGGACAGCATCAGAGACTATGCCCTAAATTTGCAGGAAGCCCTGAGAGCCATCCAACAAGCTGACCCAGGCAGCGTGCAGGATACGGATAAGCTCCTAACAGAACAGTTCATAGAAGGTCTGCTGTCTAGCGCCCACAGGACCCAGCTGCGCCTCATGTTCTTTCAGAACCCTGATCTGACCTTTGCCCAATTCAAGGACAGGGCCATAAGGGTGCTCCGTGAACCCGCAACAAGTGGCGCTATAAACCCCTGGCGCCCTGCTCTCACCTACCACCAGGAGGCGGGGCCCTCCCCTATGGACTCTGTGGGGGCTGATGCACAGGCCCTGAACCAAGCCCCATCGAAAGATCTGCACCACCAAGTCCAGGAGCTGACCAGGAGCGTAGGGGCGTTGACCAGGACCGTCCAGGCGTTACAAGCGGACCCGTCAAGACCGATCGACCTGGCTTCAAGTCCGAAGGATGTCCCGTGGCGTCGACAGAGGAGGATCCCGTCGTTCCGAGGGAGGCCCACAGACCGCTGCGCAGAGGATGGACAGCCCATTTGCCATCGATGCAACCAGCTCGGACACATTTCCAGGTACTGTAATTTAAACGGGTCCAACCTGGGGCAGAGGGCCAACCCCCAGGCATAAGATCACCAGGCCCTTATAATTGGCGTGATAAGTACGTTGGGGTGAGCCCGATTTTACCCGTGGTGCTGGACGGTATCCCCATGAGCGCCTTGCTGGATACTGGGTCGCAAGTAACCACTATCCCTTATGTACTTTTTAAGCAGTATTGGACTGATGCTGACATCACACGGTATCCAGACAGTAACTTGAGCATCATCGCCAGTAATGGCTTACCCGTGCCGCAGATGGGGTTCAAGGAGATGACCATTAAAATTGGTAAAGTTGAACTACCGGCACAGGGAGTAATTATTGTGGACATTGACCGTCGTGAAAGTCACCCTAAAATAACTGTGGGTACTAACGTGATTGAAAATTGTCTTTCAGAGGTAATTGTAATTCTACAACAGGTGGCGGTGAATGCTAGTTCCAGCCAACAGAGAGTCCTCAACAAGGAGATAAAAGCCCTGATGAGACGGCAGCAGGTAGAACTGTCTGGTGGTGAGATCGGTAGCGTAAGACTGAGTGACCCATTCCCCATTTCCATGCCTCCCAAAAGTGAAATGATGATCTGGTGTCGGACTGCAATCGGGTTAAGAGGTAGAGACTACCAAGCCATGGTAGAACCCGTTTACTCAGACAGCAGGCCCACCATTTTGACAGCCAGGGGGGTGGTTGATGTCCGCCATGGGAGGGTGCCCGTCCGCATTCTCAACATTGGGGAGAGAGAGGTACACTTATCCAGGTACGCTACACTTGTCAAACTGTTTGTTGTCGAACACCAAGCTATCAGGGCCGTGGAACCCTTGCCTCCATCTCCTCAGGCGGAGGGTTATTGCCTCCCAGAAACAAAAGGAGGACTGGTGCCAGAAACTCCATGTGGGTGCTGACTCCACTCCCCTGCACCAAAAACAAGGAGTCTACCGGGTGGTATAGGAGTACGAGAGAGTCTTTAGTAAGCACCCGCTAGACTTCGGCAGAGTAAAGGGGATAGAACACCACATCCCCACAGGGAGCCACCCACCGATAAAAGAAAGACACAGACCTGTACCCCCTGCACATTATCAGAACTCCAAGGGTATGCTGCGGGAAATGAAAGAAGCTGCGGTCATTAGAGATAGCTGTAGCCCCTGGGCAGCCCCCCTGGTTCTGGTAAAAAAGAAAGACGGCACCATGAGAATGTGCGTGGACTATAGACAAATCAACCGTATCACCCACAAAGACGCATATCCGCTGACTAGAATAGAGGAGTCTTTAGCCGCACTAAAATCAGCTAACTTCTTTTCTACTTTGGACCTTACTAGCGGGTACTGGCAGGTTCCTGTGGCAGAGGCTGACAAGGAGAAGACCGCCTTCACCACCCCGATGGGACTGAGTGAGTTCAACTGCATGCCCTTCGGACTCTGCAACGCACCAGGGACCTTCCAGAGGCTGATGGAATGCTGTCTAGGGCACCGAAACTTCGAAACGGTCCTCCTTTAACTGGACGATGTTATCGTCTATTCGAAGACCTACGAGGACCATCTAAAGCACCTGGCCGAGGTGTTCGAAGCCCTGGCAGGCTATGGCCTGAAGGTGAAACCATTGAAGTGTCACCTGTTGAAACCGAAGGTCCAGTACCTAGGGCACGTGGTAAGCGCGGAAGGAGTGGCCCCCGACCCTGACAAGGTCACGGCAATCAAGAGCTGGCCAAGCCCCTCGAACATCAAAGAGGTGAGACAGTTCCTCGGGTTGGTAGGCTACTACCGAAGGTTCATCCCCGGGTTCACTAAGATGGCAGCTCCTATGCAGGACCTCCTGATAGGACAGTCTAAGTCCAGAAGTCAAAAGCCACCCTTCAAGTGGGATAAACCGGAAGAGGAGTCCTTCCGCCAGTTGAAGATGGCCCTCACGGGGGATGAGATCCTGGCCTACCCTGATTATGGCCAGCCTTTTATCCTTCACACAGACGCCAGTAATGTGGGACTGGGAGCCGTACTGTCCCAAAACCAACAGGGCAGAGAAAGGGTGATCGCGTACGCCAGCCGGAAGCTGAGGCCCACCGAGAGGAACCCGGAGAATTACAACTCCTTCAAGCTAGAATTCTTGGCGGTGGTGTGGGCCGTAACGGAATGCTTCAAGCATTACCTGGCCTCCGCAAAGTTCACCGGGTACACGGACAACAACCCGTTGACACACCTGGACAATGCGAGACTGGGTGCCATGGAACAGCGGTGGATGGCCCGTCTCTCCAACTATGACTTTGTGATCAAGTACCGGGCAGGCAAAACCAATGCCAACGCTGACGCCCTATCGAGAATGCCTCACTTACCTGAAGGTGACGAAGACCCAGAAGAGCTGGAGGAGGTAGAACTCCCCGCGTTTCACCGGTATGGAGCCGCTCAATACTCCCACCGCGTGAAGGAGGAGGATCTAACAACCGTGATGATTAATCCCCTACCTCACCACAGCTGGGCCGAGACCCAAGATAGTGACCCTGCCATCCGCCTAGTGAAAGATCTGCTGACCCAGGAAGATGCCCGCATGGATCCGGATGCTCCAGAGGAAGCCAAGCAGCTATGGAAAGAGAAGAGCAAGCTGTTCCTCTACGAAGGCAAGCTGTGCATAAGGATTGTCAACCACCGGACGCACGAGCTGACCTGGCAAGTCGTGGTTCCAAGGCAGGATGCAGCTATGGTCCTGGGGGCTTACCATGACAGAGCGGGGCACTTCGGTTGGAAGAAACTGGAGTTCCTGCTAAGAGGACGGTTCTTTTGGGTCGGCATGAGAGGGGCTGTAGAGAAGTGGTGCAGAGACTGTGGCCCTTGTCACCTAAGGAGGAAGGACCGTGCCAGCCAGAAGACACCCTTGAGGCCCATCGTCACCACGCAGCCTCTTGAGCTGGTAGCTCTGGACCACGTCAAATTGGCTCCAAGCCTGTCAGGATACATCTACGCCCTGACAATCGTGGACCACTATTCCCGTTTTCTAGTGGTGGTCCCGGTGAAAGATTTGACAGCCCAAACGGCGGCCAGAGCCTTCCAGCAATACTTCTGCCGTCCACACGGGTATCCGGAACAGGTCCTGACGGACCAGGGTCCAGCGTTCAAGGCTGAAATCTTCCAAGAGTTCTGCAACCTCTATGGCTGTAAGAAGATTCGGACAACGCGATACCACCCACAAACCAACGGGATGTGTGAGAAAATGAACAATATAGTCATTGATCTCCTGAAGACGTTGCCCCTGGAGGAACGCAGCCTGTGGCCAGAAAAACTGCCGGATCTGATAGACTTATACAATCATATTCCAGTGAACGCTACAAACTGCACCCCGGCTTACCTGATGCGAGCCAGACCAGGTAAGCTGCCCGTAGACCTGGAGATGGGAGTCCTAACACCTGAGGACACCTCCCCGGATGCGGACTGGGATACGGAAAGGCAACTGCAGTACAAGAAGGTACAGGAGAGTGTGGAGAAGAGCCTGGCCCAGGTGAGAGAGAAGCAAGAAAGACTCTTCAACCAACACGCCCCTGCTGGTCCCCTAGAACGTGGTGAGCAGGTCCTTAAGCGAAAGAGAAGGCTACATAAGTTGGACGACCAGTGGGAAAGGGAACCCTACACCGTACTGCAGTCTGACCATGACAACCCGAAGGTGTGCGTGATCACCAAGGACGGAGGAGAAACCACTAGTACCGTCTCCAGGGACCACCTCAAAAGATGCCCCGAGCAACTCCGTAGTGCAGAAGAGGATCAAAGTGACCTTGAACCCGCAGAGGACAAGGAAGAAATGATCAGCACCGTTCTCGGAGAGTTCCCTCAGTCCTGGACTCGGATAAACAATGCCATAGTGGTACCCGTCCTGCATTTCCTGCAACCGGCACAGCAACAAACAACACCAGAACCAGAAGGTGAAGAGGAGCAAGCAGTTACAGAGGCAGAAGAGCCTGTACCAGCAGCCCAGGAGAGTCAACCCTCTGCTGACAGTGAACCTGCCATGCCTGCGGTAAGCCAAAGGACCCGCAGACAGCTGCCTGCCCTACCTGTACACCCAGCTGGTAGCTGTACCCCTAACGCTAGTGGGGAAAGCCAGGTCGGTCCACCACCAGACAGTGGGTTAAGGAGTAGAGATGAGCGTTGTTCTACTCGAACTGTTCGCCAATCTCAAATTCGAGCTGTTTTGGGCGGTGTTCGAGCCGGTCGGCGAACACGAACAATTTGAGAAAAATTCGGCTGTTCGAGGTTATGTTCGATAACTGTTCGTGCACCAAAATCATAACTGGATTTTTTCTCAGTAATGATGAAAATTAATGTTAATACGCAGTTTGAGTCTACAGCGGGGCGGGGGGAGGGGCAGGGGATGGATCTCTGCAGGAACAATGAAGATCTCCATTTTTTTTTCTCTTTCCCGCATTTGCAGTGGGGAGGTGCAATCTGTCAGCCTATCAGCAGCGCACACACGGAGCGAAGTGCTTTTTTTCACACAAGCAAGGGCATGTGTGATTGGCAGTGTATGTCACATGTCCTTGCCCTATAAGACCAAGCCATTTTCCCCGTCGCCACCATTTTCTCACTGCTGCAGCTGCGTGTTAGACGGCACCGCTGTTGCTGTGTGCGCTATACCTTGTTAATTTCAAGCCAATTTTCGCACAAATATACAGATAGCTTGGGAGTAGGGAATAGTTGTGATTGCAGTCCTTTTAAGGACTAGGTTACAGCATTTCCTACGACTTTTATCAAGCAGGTCTGTGCTCTTAAATAGATAGATTGTGGGAGTAAAGACTAATTGTAATTGGAGTCCTTTTCAGGACTAGGTTACATCAGTTCCTATCAGTTTTTGCCAGGCAGGTCTGTGCCAGTGCTGTGCAAGTTTTTTTCACAGCATTTGGCTGAATCTAGCAAAGCTAATCCTTTTTGGCCTATTGCAGAGTGTGTTAGTCAGTGGAGTAGCCTATCTGTGTTGCAAGATATACCACCTGTGTATAGAATACCAATTTTTTTACTGCACCTAGTGAAGTAAAATCTTTTGGGCATAGCATCATTTTATTAGTCCATCTATACTGACCTCCATCAGGTTGCAAATTAAAAATAATTTTTTTCTGCATCTAGCTCTGAAAAAATATTTGGGCTTCTAGCAGTGTGTGGGACTTGGTCTATTAGTCCATCTATACTGACCTCCATCAGGTTGCAAATTAAAAATAATTTTTTTCTGCATCTATCTCTGAAAAAATATTTGGGCTTCTAGCGGTGTGTGGGACTTGGTCTATTAGTCCATCTATACTGACCTCCATCAGGTTGCAAATTAAAAATAATTTTTTTCTGCATCTAACCCTGCCAATAGTTTTGGCCTAATACCACAGTTTGGCCACTCAGCTCTGCTCGGTTACCATCCATTGTTTTTTTGTGCAAACAACTCCAGAGTTGTGAATTAGTTAACCACCAAAATGAGTGGAAAAAGGCCTGCTGCTGGTGGAAAGGGGAATAGGCGTGTTGGGAAGGGGAAAAAAGGTTGTGTCCGTGGGGTAGGTGCAGAAGAAAGACCATCTTCCAGCCAAACTAAAATGTCTACTTCTTTTAGCGGACAATGTGATAAGATCCCTTTCTTACGGCCACGCCAATCGCTACAAATTCCAGATGAGGCACAAAAACAGCAGGTGCTTCAACGGATATCAAGTGCTCCTTTAAGTGGGCTCTCCTCCACATCAACTTCAACATCACAAATACTCCAGTCCTCAAAGGTGTCACCCAAATCGCACTTGCTTCCTCACAGCTCCCAAATCTCCAGCTGCCCGTCTGAGTATGAGGTAGAACAGATGGTTGAGTCTGCAGAGCTGTTTACTCATACTATAGCCTGGGAATCAGAGGTCGACTCCAGCGCTTCTGTGAATCCAGACGAGGAAATGATCTGCACTGATGCCCAGAATCTTTATGAGTCGGATCCAGGACCAGACGCAGAAGGTTCTGACCATAATGTAGACCCTCATTCCCAAACTGTAACTCCTGTTGGTGGAGACAATGAGGAAGACGATGATAAGACTCAAATACCTGATTGGAGCGACAACTTTAGTTTTTTGTCAGGGCAGGAACAGGTTGGCTCTGAGGACGACGGGTGTGATAACGCACAGGGTGATGATGATGAGGTCGGAGATCCCACTTACTGTCAACCCACAGTCAGTCAAGAGATGAGGTCAGCAGAGGAGGTGGAGGAAGATGCTAGTGACGACGAGGTCAGGTTGTGCCTTCCTGGACAGAGACGTAGTACTGGAAGCACGTCAACAACTGCATCCTCAAACACAACTCTGCCTGTCACCACAAGTCGTGGTGGCTCTTCAGGTCGCATGGGTGGTAAGCCTTGCATAGCCTGGGCATTTTTTCAGATCGATAAAGATGACCCAACTCGTGTTATCTGTAACATTTGTCAGCAAAAGCTAAGTAGAGGCCAAAAAATACATAGTTTGAGTACTTCATGCATGAACCGGCACATGGACATGAAGCATAAGTTGCAGTGGGAAGCTCAGTGTGCTACAATGCGGCCTAGCCGGCCGGGCCAACCACCGTCTGCCATATCTTGTGCATCCGCGGCCTCTTCATCCTCTGTGACTGGGGGGACAGCAGTCACACCTGTTTTGGGGCGCAGACCTGCCACCTCTTTACCCGCAACAGCCAGCGTGATTGGCAGGTCATCATTTTCTTTGGAGGTGGTAACACCAGCTGGTCATGAGCGCTGTCCGACATCGATAGCACCACCTTTGGATCAAGGCAACCTAACATGTCCGCCTGCATCTTCCTCACAGACCGGCAGTTTGCCGGGGACACCCTTATCAACCCCGTCTAAGCACAATAGCCAGCCCTCGGTCCCTCAGATGTGGACAAGTAAAAGACCATTTCCTCCTAGCCATGAGAAAGCTAAGAGGTTGAATTTCACCATCTGCAAGCTCTTGGCTACAGAAATGCTGCCTTTCCGCCTGGTGGACACAGAGGATTTTCGAGACCTTATGTCCGTCGCAGTGCCCCAGTACCAGATGCCCAGTCGGCACTACTTCTCAAAGAAAGGTGTGCCTGCGCTCCACCAGCATGTCGCACACAACATCACCGCTTCTTTGAGAAACTCTGTGTGTGACAGGGTGCATTTCACCACAGACACTTGGACGAGTAGGCATGGACAGGGGCGTTACATGTCGCTGACTGGGCACTGGGTAACTATGGTGACAGCAGGACAAGGGGCTGCTGTCCAAGTCTTGCCGTCCCCACGAGTTGTGCGTCAATCCTCTTTATGTCAAAGTTCCTGCACTGCTTCTGCCTCCTCAACCTCCTCTCGGTCTTCCACCTGCACCCAAAGCCTGTCTGGTCATGCCACAAGCTTTCTAACTGCGCAGAAGGGATCCTGCACACCTCCTTACTATGCTGGCAGTAGGGCTCAACGTCATCAGGCGGTTTTTACATTGAAATGTCTGGGAAATGTGAGTCACACAGCTGAGGAGTTGTGGTCAGCTCTGGAGAACCAATTTCATGAATGGTTGTCTCCACTGGACCTGAAACCAGGGAAGGCCGTGTGCGACAATGCTGCAAACCTGGGTGCGGCCCTTCGCCGGGGCAATGTCACACACGTGCCTTGTATGGCTCACGTGTTGAACCTGGTTGTCCAGCAATTTTTAGCCCACTATCCCAGACTAGATGGCCTTCTGCAGAGGGCACGGTCGCTGTGTGCTCACTTCCGCCGTTCGCATCCCGCAGCTCAGCGACTTACATCTCTACAGAAGTCGTTGGGCCTGCCACTTCACCGGCTAAAATGCGATGTGCCTACCCGGTGGAATTCAACTCTGCACATGTTGCAGCGACTGTGGCAGCACCGACAAGCCCTGGTGCAATACGTTCTGACGTATAGCCTGGGCCAACGAGATTCAGAGGTGGGGCAAATCACGCTGGAGGAGTGGTCTCAGATCAGGGACCTATGCACCCTTCTGCACAGTTTTGAAATGGCGACGAAGATGTTTAGTGCTGACGATGCCATTATCAGCATGACTATTCCGGTGATTTACATGCTGGAGCACATGTTAAACAGAATTCGGAGTCAGGTGGTGGCACAAGAGGAGGTGGAGGAAGTAGAGGAGGAGGAGTTGTATGCGGAAGGGCTAACATCTGCAAGGTCCAGACGGTCGGCAGCACCAAG
Organism: Phyllobates terribilis; assembly: GCF_046119375.1. Lineage (NCBI taxonomy): Eukaryota > Metazoa > Chordata > Amphibia > Anura > Dendrobatidae > Phyllobates > Phyllobates terribilis. The sequence continues at coordinate 270,793 of NW_027363903.1, forward strand.
GCGGCAGGCATGTGAGGGTGGGGGAGATGATTTTACCAGGGCGCATGGTAGCAGCCAAACTAGTGAGGAAGGTGCAGGAGCCCAGGAAGAAGTGGAGGACGAACTGATGGAAGACTCATCAGATGAGGGAGACCTTGATCACATTTCTGTTGTGCGAGGTTGGGGGGAGAGGACAGAGGAAGGAAGCATGATTGTTACCTCGCCACCAACACAACAGGGACTTGGTGCTCCTGGATGCGCAACACACATGAGTGCCTTCTTGCTGCACTACCTGCAACATGACCCTCGAATTGTGAGAATTAGAAATAATCCTGACTACTGGGTTGCCACACTGTTAGATCCCCGGTACAAAAGTAAATTTGCAGAAATTATTCCTGCCATAGAAAGGGATGCACGCATGCAGGAGTATCAGCAGAGACTGTTGCAGAATCTTACATGTGCTTTTCCACAAAATACCAGTGGTGCACGTAGTGAATCTCACAGTTCCAACTTGCCAACCGTGGGACCGTCAAGTGTTCAGCACTCAAACCGTAACAGAACCACAGTATCTGCTGGTAACATCAATTTTGCGGAATCATTTCACCACTTTTTTAGCCCATCCTTTGCAAGGCCACAGGAGACAAGAAGTCTGACACATAGTCAACGCCTAGAGACGATGGTACAGGAGTATCTCCAAGTAAACATTGAAGCCACGACTGTGTCACTGGACCCTTGCTCTTTTTGGGCTTCCAATCTGGATAAATGGCCGGAGCTAGCCACTTACGCCTTGGAGATCTTGTCATGCCCCGCAGCCAGCGTTCTGTCTGAACGTGTGTTCAGCGCTGCTGGTGGTGTGCTGACAGATAAGCGCACGCGGCTCTCCACTGATAATGTAGACAGACTCACGTTCATAAAGATGAACAAATCATGGATCCGAAACGACTTTTCTACCCCTGTGTCATCCTGGGGAGAGTAAAAGCTTGATGATTGGTTAAAATCACCCTACCAACCGTTTTAAGCTTTCAAATTACTAATCATGTTTATCTGTATCTTGACTGGAAAATAATTTGGGCTTTGTAGCAGTGTGCAGCACTGATCCTATTAGGCCATCTATAATAAGCTTCACCAGATTTAAAATTAAAAATAATTTTTAGCTGCATCTAGCCCGGAAAATAATTTTGGGGCTCCGAGATGCGCAAGACACATAAGTGCCTTCTTGCTGCACTACCTGCAGCATGACCCTCATATTGTCAGAATTCGAAGTAATCATGACTACTGGGTTGCCACACTCTTAGATCCCCCAAACTTTTCGATCAACCTTTTCATTTTAATAAAGACCAAAAAAATGGTCATTTTTGAAATTATAAGCATTATCAGGTTGTTAGAAACTGAAATCAAACAGTTTTCAACTCAAAACTTTATTCTAGGTGATGTTACATTTTCACATAGGACCCCTTGTTCGAAAGGAGCTTCTGAACTCTCTCGTCCATTGAATTTGTCAGGTTTTGGATGGTTTCTGCTTCAATTGTTTTGCATGAGGACAGAATACCCTCCCAGAGCTGTTGCTTAGATGTGAACTGCCTCCCGCCATCATAGACACTCCTTTTAATGATGCTCCAAAGGTTCTGAATGGGGTAGAGGTCAGGGGAGCATGGGGGTCACACCATAAGTTTGTCCCCTTTTATGCCCATATCAGCCAGAGATGCAGATGTTTTATGTGCAGCATGAGATGGTGCATTATCATGCAGAAAAATGATCTTGCTGTGAAATACACGGTTCTTCTTCTTGAACCATGGCAGGAAGTGCTGTTTGAGAAAATCCACATACATTATGGAGTTCATCTTTAGCGCCTTCAGGGATCCTAAAGGGGCCGACAATCTCTCTCCCCATGATTCCAGCCCAAAACATTACTCCACCTCCTCCTTGTTGGCGCTGTAGCCGTGTTTGCGTGGGGTGTCCATCAACCAGCCATCCTCCACTCCATTCATCTGGACCATCGAGCGCTGCACGGCACTCATCCGTGAACAAAACAGTTTTGAAATCATTCTTCATGTAATGTTTGGCCCACTGGAGCCGTTTCTGCTTGTGTGAAGTGGATAGAGGAGGTCGACAGGATGGCGTATGCACAGCTGCAAACCTCTGAAGGACCCTGCATCTTGTTGTTCGGGGGACGTTGGAGGCACAAGCAGCTTCAAAAACTTGTCTGCTGCTATGACAAGGCTTTTTTGCCGCTGCTCTTTCAACCTGACGTAATTGCCTGTAGGAAAGAGTCCTCAATTTGCCCTTATCAGCACGCACACGTGTGTACTGTGAATCAGCTACATACTTCTTGATTGCCAAGACACTTCATCCTGATCATCGCACAATGTTGATTGTAGTCATGCCTTGACCTAAACACTCCACAATTTGTTGCTTCTCAGCAGCCGACACATCCTTTTTCTTTCCCATTTTGGCAGAAAATGTAGGCTGCTTAATAATGTGAGAGAGCCTTCTTAAGTAGTCTTGCCTTTCATTGGACACACCTGCCAAACTAATTAGCACAGGTGTCTGCAATTGCTTACAGTGATATAAAGAGCCCTGACACACATCACCATCAATGAGTTTAACTGACAAACAAACAAATTCTTCCCTTATCACTCCTAAACACTTTTTGCATAATAATTTGGAATGCGGTGTACATGTGCTTTTCCACAAAACACCAGTGGTTCACGTAGTGAATCTTACAGTTCTAACGTGCCAACCGTGGTCTGTATGGAATTGTTCAATAAAGGGCCCAAAATTAAGATAACATAGATGGGAGAGGTCTCTATGAATAGGAATTCCTAAGTATTTGATACCCTGTGAGGGCCAGGCAAAGGGAAAGTTGGACTGGATGGAATCCTATATGGATTTAGGGAGGGAGACATCGAGGGCCTCAGACTTCGCTGCATTGATTTTAAAATTTTACCATGTAACAAAGTGATCTATTTCAGCCATAACAGCAGGGATGGATATATGTGATTGAGTGATATATACTAGGACATCATCAGCAAATAGAGAGCACTTGTACTCGGTGCCTCCCACCTCAATCCACCTAATATTGGGGTTATGGCGAATTGATGAGAGCAGGTGCTCCGTCACTAGGATGTATAAGAGAGGGGACAGAGGACATCCCTGCCTTGTCCCATTGGTGATTGTGAAAGGTGATGAAAATGTTCTGACGCACCCCCTGGGCCTTGGGACACCCGGAGCCGGACCCTTTTTGGTGGATGCTGGTGGTTGTAGTCTTCGTGGCGGCGATCCGGTTCCGTGGCTCAGGGCGGTCAAACCAGTGGCGGAACTATTTATGTGGTTTTGATGTTTAAATGTCCGACTACGCCACCCGTGGATTGCGGTCAGAGTGAACCGCCGCTACAGGGCAGACCGCTAAGGCTGGTGTTGTGGGTGCAGCAGAGCGTAGCATAACTCCCCACGGGAGGAGTATAGCCTCAGGGCAGTGTATGCGGAGGATGGGGGTGATGGTGCAGGGCAGCAGCAGTAACGACACGGAGTCAGTGATGCAGTTCAGGGCCTTTACTCACAGTTCTTATTATCCAGACCACGTCTGCAGGTAACGGCTGCCCACGTCGTACTGTGCTCACCAGGTGAGGGGCTCAGACAACTCCCAGATAACTTTGGAGCGCTTCACAGGACCCCCTTTGTGTGTCCTTTGTCTGGCCTTTCTTACCAACACTTCTGTCCGGCTGCCTCGGGCCTCCTCTTGGTAAACTTGGCGCCAGTTTCCCTGACCCTATGTGGTGCCTTCCTAGCGGGTGGAGCAAGGGGCTGCGCCACATAAAATGTCAGAGCCTCCGGTTTCTAGCTGAGGGTCGTTTCCTGCCTCCACTAGTTCGGGGACCGGTCTCCCCCTTTGGCCTGACCCCTCCACGCAGGTGGATTCGGGCGTGCGGTGGCGACTCGCCCGTCCGCACCCCTGGGATCCCTTCATTCCTCGTTCCTGGAGCCTTCTCCGCTCCTCTTCCTTCCTTCTCCCTCTTGCAGGCCTGGGCCTCTGTTACTAGGCCCGCCTCCGGAGCAGAGCTCATGCAGAGCCCCTGCTCCCTGCCACTTCTGCTCAGACTTCTCTGCACTGAACTAAGATGGTGCCCACCTTTTATACTCCCTTCTCAATGCACCCAGGAACTGCTTCCTCCCTGCTCCTGCACTGCAGGGTTCCCCTTCCTCAGTGTTCCCTCCCCCCACTCCAGCCAGGGACAGGGACTGTCGTGCCCATCTCAGGGGCATATTGGTCGCCCTGCCCCACGGCAATGTGGTGTAATGCATGCAGGTGTCGGGTCCTGATCCACACTCCATCCTTATCTGAGAGTGAGATATCACACCTCTGGGTGAGGTGCAATACGTCTGTAGCAACCGAGCCCTCGGTGCTACAGTTCCATTTATCTTCAGCCTAGGTGACGTATTGTGATACAGGGCCGTGATTTTGGCTATAAAAGGGTCCCCTAGACCCCTACCCCAAGCTTTTTAAGAGAATCATATATGGCGTGCCAGGAGACTCTATGGAATGCTTTCTCAGCATCCAACGAGAGTATCTACTTACAAATTTTTAACTGCATCTAGCCCAGGAAATACTTTGTGCCTAGTAGCAGTGTCTGCTAGTCAGCGGATTATCCCGGCTGTTAAGCAAGCTACACCACCTGTAGTTTGGACACTTAATTTTTTCAAAGGAAATGCTTCGGGACCACGGGATACTCAGTGAAGAGCATCAGGAGGCACCCCAAGGCATAGGGGCTGGGACTGGCAGTAGGATGCCTTGCGGTGGACAGCCGAGCTCGATCCTTATAAAAGCTTTTTAACTGCAGCAGCTTTAGTGGACGCTACTGGAGCTGGAATTACGCGGCTGCTGGCATGAGACTTGCCCTCCAATAGATCCTTGTAAATGGATTTAAAGTGTATTCATTCAAATTAGAGGGACAATTTAAATTAAAAAGCTTAGAGCTGCCTCCACCACAGGGGGGCTCTCTCGACCCACCAGCGGACAGGCACCAGTATTGGGAGAGGGGGGCTGGCCGTCAGGGTTCACCGCGGCTCTGGCACAAACCCGGCGACACGGAGGTGGCACGGGCAGGAGCGGACTGGCCGTCTCGGCTTCTCACTTTTTGGATTTTAGAAGGGCATGACATGCCTATATCTGTGTCTCCCCCTCCTTTTACTCCTCCACCTCTTTTCTTTTCGCATGACTATATGTACTTGTCACTTTTCCATGTGTTAGTTGTGTCTTCTGAGCAGTTTGTCAGCTTTTGGACACCTTTGAAGGTGTTTTCTATGTGTTTCTATGTGTTTTTGTTTGCCTGCCATTGGTTTTAACGGTGTTCGAAGGTGTTCGACGAACAGTTCGACGAACAGTTCGGCGAACACACGGGTGTTCGACGAACCGAACCGAACTCGAACACTACGGGGGTGGCTCAACACTATTAAGGAGGTCAACCAGGAGCACAAAGTGGCAGATACCCGCTTGCTGGAGAATATAGAGTGCATTAAAATTGTAAATAACCCTGTTGCCAAATATTGAAATGTTTGCAAAGTTACATTCATGTTTGGTAATTCTGTGTTTCAGTTTCTTGCAGTTACCGTAAGGACTCAAAGGTTATGGACTTTTTATAACCAGGACCTTGTATGGACTGCGTTCGGAGCCTAACCAAGGAATGAACTAAGACTGTGAAGGACTTGGGGTAGGACAGACCCCCACCTGGTTAAGGCTCCCCGTTGTATTGGTGATATGGACACCCGGTCACAGACCACACTGTGACCTTAAGAACTCAAGCTGTGCGTCGTCTGTCTGTTAATGTTTTATGGTTATGCATATTGTCTTTGTTTATTGTTTAGTCTCGAAGTACTAAATTTTACTAGGGGGGAATGTGTCACCCTGGCCTGGATGCCACAAGTATAATAAAGCTGTGTCTGAGAGCAAGGGGAGGTTCTCTAGTCAGGGGAACATTAGCATGCAGTACCTCCTGTCTCAGGCCATTAGGGGGAGCAGGCTGCCCCTATAAAAGCTGGAACTGGGGGCAGGGTTAGAGAGAACTGGACGACCTGTCTCAGCACTGAGAAGTGTCCAGAGCAGAGAGGGACAGCTGTATTGCACCCTAAGAGGAAGTGTGGCAGCAGAAGAGCCACAAGCCAGAGACAAGAGGCGAAGTGAGCCTGTCTTGGCAGACAAAGAACTCCATTTTACCAGACTTTGGTGTCTGGGGCTGTGAGGATTCCACGTCCTGCAGCAGATAACCAGTCCGCAGGGGACTGTATGTTCCTTGGCCTAAGAAGCCCGGAGGGTCTGCCACAACAGAAGGGACCAGTAAAGCCGTACCAGGCCGGGAGCAGAAAGGAACCCACGTCGCAGGCCATACAGGCGAGAATACACGGAAAGCTCGGAAACGTGGGCTGTTACCCTATAAGGAGGAGATAGCCAGAAGGAGCGCAGAGAGCACGGTAGGCCTACACCCTCACCCTGACCAGGGCCAATTTCCCAATTGCTCTCAGACATCCAGGTCCCCTCCTAGCCGGGACTGTTTGTGGGTCAGTTTACCTGCTCTAGTAAAGACCCTGGACTGCAATCTGTTGTCTGTGTGCTCCTTGCTCCTCCAGCACTATCAGCACTGGGACTCTCACCACCATCACTCCCACCATCCACTACACTGCCCTGGGGCTGCACTCTTCCCGTGGGGAGTCACACCACCTCAGCTGCATACACCATCAGCCCCAGGGGTCTGCCCAGCAGCGGCGGTTCCTAATGACCGCAAATCCACGGGTGGCGTAGTTGGACGTTATCAACAGCACATAGCAGACTACCACTGGCCTGACCACCCTGAGCCACGGAACCGGGTTGCCACTACAACCCCCATCGTTCCCTTATTGCCCGGATCCGAGTGCCCCACGGCCAAGGGGGCGAGTCATATATAACCCCCAGCGTCTCCTGTGATGTATATGCAGCAGTCCCAGCATCTCCTATGTGATGTACAGTTATATGAAAAAGTTTGGGCACCCCCTATTAATCTTAAGCTTAATGTTTTATAAAAATTGGTATATTTGCAACAGCTATTTCAGTTTGATATTGTCACGCTGTCTCAACGTACAGGAGGTCAGGGGCCTAGGCTGACCCTAAACGGGGGCCCTCACTAATCCCTCAACCTGGAGGTACTGTTAATGGTACAGAGGTCCAGGCCGCCAGCGCAACCCTAAACTCCTGAATATCCCTGAACCTCAGTAATCTAGTCCTGAGAAGGACCCCGATCACAACAATGGGGGACAGGATAGAAAAAGCCCAAAACACAGTACTAGACTAACGAGACAGTACAAGGGGAAAACCAAAAACCACCTTGCATACAAAAACACACACCACAATTACAGAGGGAACAACAACAGGTTAGGAGATAAATGATAAAGGGAGGAAGGGAAGAAGAAGAAGAATCCACACCGCATACTCTTGGCTCCGAACTCCACCAAACAACGATCCGCTCTGAAGTTCTGCAAGAAGTGCTTTCACCGACAACTTCCCTATCAGACCAGCAGGTATTTGAAGGAATCCCAATACTGCAGCATTAACTGCAGCTGGGCGAGGCTGAGCCTCGTCAAGCACAGAGAGAGAGAATTAACTCCCTCACTACCAAAAAACACAAAGCACCAAAAACTCAGCTGCGAGAAGTCAGGCTGTGTAGTCGCGACGATCTTCGTGGCGACACACCCGTGACAGTTATATGTAATAACTGTTGGACACAGTAATGTTTCTGCCTTGAAATGAGGTTTATTGTACTAACAGAAAATGTGCAATCTGCATTCAAACAAAATTTGACAGGTGCATAAGTATGGGCACGCTTATCATTTTCTTGATTTAAATACTCCTACCTACTTTTTACTGACTTACTAAAGCACTTTTTTTGGTTTTGTAACCTCATTGAGCTTTGAACTTCAGAGCCAGATGTATGCAATCATGAGAAAAGCTACTTAAAGTGGCCACTTGCAAGTTGTTCTCCTGTTTGAATCTCCTCTGAAGAGTGGCATCATGGGCTCCTCAAAACAACTGTCAAATGATCTGAAAACAAAGATTATTCAACATAGTTGTTCAGGGGAAGGATACAAAAAGCTGTCTCAGAGATTTAACCTGTCAGTTTCCACTGTGAGGAACATAGTAAGGAAATGGAAGAACACAGGGACAGTTCTTGTTAAGGCCAGAAGTGGCAGGCCAAGAAAAACATCAGAAAGGCAGAGAAGAAGAATGGTGAGATCAGTCAAGGACAATCCTCAGACCACCTCCAGAGAGCTGCAGCATCAACTTTCTGCAGATGGTGTCACTGTGCATCGGTCAACTATACAACGCACTTTGCACAAGGAGAAGCTGTATGGGAGAGTGATGCGAAAGAAGCCGTTTCTGCAAGCACGCCACAAACAGAGTCGGCTGAGGTATGCAAAAGCACATTTGGAGAAGCCAATCTCTTTCTGGAAGAAGGTCCTGTGGACTGATGAAACCAAGATTGAGTTGTTTGGTCATACAAAAAGTCATTATGCATGGCGGCAAAAAAAACACAGCATTCCAAGAAAAACACTTGCTACCCACAGTAAAATTTGGTGGAGGTTCCATCATGCTTTGGGGCTGTGTGGCCAATGCCGGCACCGGGAATCTTGTTAAAGTTGAGGGATGCATGGATTCCACTCAGTATCAGCAGATTCTTGACAATAATGTTCAAGAATCAGTGATAAAGTTGAAGTTACGCAGGGGATGGATCTTTCAGCAAGGCAATGATCCAAAACACCGCTCCAAATCTACTCAGGCATTCATGCAGAGGAACAATTACAATGTTCTGGAATGGCTATCCCAGTCCCCAGACCTGAATATCATTGAACATCTGTGGGATCATTTGAAGAGGGCTGTCCATGCTCGGCAACCATCAAACTTAACTGAACTGGAATTGTTTTGTAAAGAGGAATGGTCAAAAATACCTTCATCCATGATCCAGGAACTCATTAAAAGCTACAGGGAGCGACTAGAGGCTGTTATTTTTGCAAAAGGAGGATCTACTAAATATTAATGTCACTTTTCTGGTGAGGTGCCCATACTTATGCACCTGTCAAATTTTGTTTGAATGCAGATTGCACATTTTCTGTTAGTACAATAAACGCCATTTCAAGGCAGAAACATTACTGTGTCCAACAGTTATTACATATATCAAAGCTCATCAAGAGAATGCCAAGAGTGTGCAAAGCTGTCATCAAAGCAAAAGGTGGCTACTTTGAAGAACCTAGAATATAAGACATATTTTCAGTTGTTTCACACTTTTTTGTTAAGTATATAATTCCACATGTGTTAATTCGTAGTTTTGTTGCCTTCAGTGTGAATGTACAATTTTCATAGTCATGAAAATACAGAAAAATCTTTAATGAGAAGGTGTGTCCAAACTTTTGGCCTGTACTGTATATATATATATAGTGCATTGTGAAAGTATTTGGCCCCCTTGAACTTTTCTACCTTTTGCCACATTTCTGGCTTCAAACATAAAGATATAAAATTATAATTTTTGGGGAAAAATCAACAACAAGTGGGACACAATCATGAAATGGAACGAAATTTATTGAATATTTTAAAATTTTTTGGCAAATTAAAAACTGAAAAATGGGGCATGCAATATTATTTGGCCCCTTTACTTTCAGTGCAGCAAACTCACTCCTGATGTTCAGTGAGGATCTCTGAATGATCCAATGTTGTCCTAAATGACTGGTAATTATAAACAGAATACACCTGTGTGTAATCAAGTCTCCTTATAAATGCACCTGCTCTGTGATAGTCTCAGGGTTCTGTTTCAAGTGCAGAGAGCATCATGAAGACCAAGGAACACACCAGGCAGGTCCAAGATACTGTTGTGGCGAAGTTTAAAGCTGGATTTGGATACAAAAGATTTCCCAAGTTTTAAACATCTCAAGGAGCACTGTGCAAGCGATCATATTGAAATGGAAGGAGTATCAGACCACTGCAAATGTACCATAACCCGGCCGTCCCTCTAAACTTTCATCTCGAACAAGGAGAAGACTGTTCAGAGATGCAGCCAAAAGGCCCATGATCACACTGGATGAACTGCAGAGATCTACAGCTGACGTGGGAGAGTCTGCCCATAAGACAACAATCAGTCGGAAATTGCGCAAGTCTGGCCTTTACGGAAGAGTGGCAAGTAGAAAGCCATTTCTCAAAGATATCCATAAAAAGTCTTGTTTGAAGTTTGCACAATCCACCTGGGAGACACACCAAACATGTCTAATAAGGTGCTCTGGTCAGATGAAACCAAAATCACATTTTTTGGCCACAATGCAAAACGATATGTTTGGCGTAAAAGCAACACAGCTCATCACCCTCAAAACACCATCCCCGCTGTCAAACATGGTGGTGGCAGCATCATGATTTGGGCCTGCTTTTCTTAAGGGACAGGAAAGATTGTTAAAATTGATGGGAAGATGGACGGAGCCAAATACAGGACCATTCTGGAAGAAAACCTGTTGGAGTCTGCAAAAAAACCTGAGACTGGGATGGAGATTTATCTTCCAACAAGACAATGATCCCAAACATAAAGCAAAATCTAAAATGGAATGGTTCAAAAATAAACGTATCCAGGTGTTAGAATGGCCAAGTCAAAGTCCAGACCTGTATCCAATCGAGAATCTGTGGAAAGAGCTGAAAACTGCTGTTCACAAACGCCCTCCATCCAACCTCAATGAGCTTGAGCTGTTTTGCAAGGAAGAATGGGCAAGAATTTCAGCCTCTCGATGTGCAAAACTGATAGAGACATACCACAAGCGACTTGCAGCTGTAATCGCAGCAAAAGGTGGCTCTACAATGTATTAACTCAAGGGGGTCGAATAATATTGCACGCCCCACTTTTCAGTTTTTAATTTGTTTAAAAAGTTTAAAATATCCAATAAATTTTGTTCCACTTCACGATTGTGTCCCACTTGTTGTTGATTCTTCCCCCAAAAATTAGAATTTTCTATCTTTATGTTTGAAGCCAGAAATGTGGCAAAAGGTAGAATAGTTCAAGGGGGCCAAATACTTTCACAATGCACTGTACATATATATATATGTATATATATGCACCATATGTGTATATATGTGTGCAGTGCAAGTGTATATATATGTGCAGTGTGTGTATTTTTTATATATCTGTATACCTGTATGCAGTGTGTAAATGTATATATGTGTGTGTGAGTGTGTGTGTGTGTATATATATATATATATATATATTATATATATATGTATGTGTGTGTACATATATATATATATATCTTATTTATATGCGCATTTGTGTATAGATTATATATATAAAGAGAGAGAAAGCTAGAGATAGCGGTCTTTTATGTAACTGCACAATATGGTTGGGTCTCTGTCTACATAATACATGAATATGTAGCGCTCACTTGACATCTATCTATATATATACTGTATATATATATATATATATATATATACATATATGCACACACATATATATATGTTCGTGTATGTCATAGAGAGAGATGTGAATATACTGTACCTGTGTAAAATAAATATATTACTATATATTACACAGGTATATTTGTGTACACATACTGTACATATTTATATATAGCAAGAGAGAGAGCCATATATATAAGCATACGTGTGTGTATATAGACAGAGGGGCTCAACCATAATATGCAGTTACATAAAGTTGCGCTATATATAAATCTATTGATATAGAGAGAGGCAAAATTGGAACAGCACCATATCTTCAAAATATCGGGTGCAAGGCCCCCAAACAGATATCCATAAGTATAGACAGTATAGTAAAAAAACGACAGACAGCACTCCAAAAGTTCTTTAAAAAAATATGGACTTTATTAGCCCGGTGTGCGACGTTTCGGTTGCGGTGCAGTGATCAAGCAGTGATGAAAGATGTCGGCAACTGAAACGTTCCCATCGCAGTTCGGGACAGCGATTGGGACTCGGGTCGCACCCAGTTTCTCAAATTTATTCATGGGGCGATACGAGTCCCTGTCACCACTCACAGCCCCCAAATACAAGGATCACATTCGATATTCTTGCAGATATTTCGATGATTTAATCAGAATATGGAGGGGCACAACAAGCGAAGCAGAGTCCTTTGTGAAAGAGTTAAAACAAAATGATTGGGGCTTATCGTTCGCTAGCAATACATCTAAAGAAAAAAATGTTTATTTGGATCTTGAACTATATACTGTAGGTCAAAAAATCCAAAGTAGAACATATTTCAAATTGTTAAACACAAATGGATACCTTGATTACTCAAGCGCACATTACCCCAAGTGGAAGAAAAATATCCCTTCTAGTCAATTCCGACGCATTAGGCGTAACTGTACCTCAACAGCAGATTACCAGGAACAATCAAACACATTGATCACAAGATTCAAAGAGAAGGGTTACCCTAGAGCATTAATGGCATCCTCCTATCAAAATAATCTAGAGCTCACTCAAAACGATTGTTAGATTCAGAAACCACCAAGCAATCCAGAGAAGAGCAAATCCGACATAGTTTCATTACAGTATATAATAAAGGAAACCACATCATTCGTAAAATATTATATAAATATTGGTATCTTGTTAGGAAGGACCCCATTTTAAAAGATCGAGACCCAACATTGTGTTTAGAAGGGGCAAAACTATAAAAAATTGTTATTGTTGTAGAATTATCAACTTTGACAAGAGAGCCCCAAACGATAAAATAGCTCAGGTTACTGCAAATCCTACATATGAGTTCACATGTGGATCTGAATTTCTTATATATGCAGTCACATGTAACTGTGGGCTCAATTATGTGGGACGTACAGTTCAGACTTTGCGGAACCGTGAGAACGGCCACAGGCATAATGCCAGAACAGGCTTTCTGAAGCAAAGTCTATCCAAGCACATCACATTAGTGCATAATAAAAATTTTGATCCTGTAGTAGTCACACCACTTGAACAGATCCCTGCAGGTATCAGAAATAGAAGAGCCACCCTTAATTCCAAAGAATCCTCCTGGATTTTTAAGCTTGGGAGCCTCCATCCGGACGGTTTAAATGAGGTTGTAGAGTTCCTCTAACACCATCCTTTAATAGTAGATGGAATCAATCACCCACAGCCAAAATAAAAATCCTCTTCATTTAAGATATAGGTGCGTATATTTCGCACTTGTGATTGGTAATTTATTGCAACTCTAGTAGGGCTTTCCTTATTTATTTCTATTTTTATTTATTTATTTTTTTAATATTATTTTTATTTATTTTTTTTACATAAAATTTTTTGTGTGTTTTCTTAGTGTTTTTTTGTTTGTTTTTCTGTTTTTTTTTTGTTTTTTTAGTGTTTTTTATATATACATACAGTATATATATATATATATATATATATATTTATATTTATTATTTATTAATTAATTTATTTATTTTTTCCAATCTCAAGATGACAATAAACTATACAAACATAGTGTTATCAAACGGTTATTTACTAGCCATTATCAAAGCAAAACAGTTTCAAATTTGCAATGTTCTTTATTCACAGATGGAATATATAAAATATATACAAATATAGCCCATGGTTTGAATTCACATCGGAAGAAAGGCTTTCGGACTTGAGGAGGGTCGTGCTATTTTAATATATTTATTCTATTGCAAAAAAATAGATATACAGTATATATATATTTTTTTAATTTACTATCGGCCCTTTATTTATAATACTTACATATATTTTTCTACAAATCTAAAGGCCAACTATACAAAACAGGAATCTATTTATGAATGAATATGAAGTAAATGGGGAATGCAAATGTAAAACTAAAAATCAAAAATGGTTCCTTTAGATATCTATTTTACAATCCAATACATCGTATTGGGTTGTGAGAATCTCATTTTCTCCTTGGTTATTCTCTTGGTTTTATTTGTGTATAGAATCCTTTCAATCAATTGTGTATTTCATGTGTATGCCGGTCATTTTTTGGATACTGGCAGGCTTTTTTTTTTAAATGTGGTTGGGATGGAGTGTTCTCGCAGCCTGTGTGCGAGTGGGAAGGTGTAGGCTGTTTGATATAATGAAGTTCAGTTTAATGCAGGGGGAGAGAGCCCCACTCCTTACTATACAAATAGGGTATTTAAAGCTTGTATATTGTATAGCTCAACATGCACCTGATGAAGGCTCCTTGAGAGCAGAAACGCGTTGTGCCATTATATGCTACTATATGCCAACCACTCATCCCTTGACTGATTTTTAATTCAAAATAAATTTTTATCTTGAATCTATGCGATTTTGAGCAGTTACCTGCGAGCCTATTGGAACGTTTCCACTAAGCTTAAACTGGAGTCTCTACCATTATCCACAGGAGCGCCTCCGATAAAAATTTATAAAGAAATAAAACATTTCTTATGACAGTTGAGGCTCCACCTAACAATATTCTTCAATCACTAATCAATAACAGAATAATGAATACGCAGCCATGGAAACCCCAATAACAACCCAGCAGGCAAATTATCCAAAACAAAGCAGGATATGAACTCAGAGTGAATTGTTCCCACTTTAAGTGTGAATTCCACCATTATCAGCTGGACAAAGTTCTGGAGTAACAGTGTCCTGTCAATGGCAAGAATTTGAATAGGTCTTTCTAACCTAACTGTCCCAAATCCTAATCTGAGCACTAGTCCTGAATCTATGAAGTTGGCAACAGACCCACAATCAATGAAAGCTACCTCTGATAATGATACCTGACACTGAACTTGGCCTCTGACTATCCTTTTGACTTACTCTTTTGTCTTGATGTACTCTCCTGGCATTTGACCCTGGACTATTTCCTGGCCATGCCACTTGTCTTTCCTCTCTGTACCTCGAGCCCTCCTGGTATCTGACCTTGGACCTACTGACTACCTTTTCTCATGGCTTCTCAGAGTCACATTACAGTTGACCGTTTCCTTTTTATCACCAGCATGGATCCCATGCACACGCTTGGTGATCACGTGGCGAACTTGTCTCTGGAGATTCAAGATCTGGCTGAGAGACAATAAATTCTTGAATCTTCTCGGTCCCAATTGCAGGGCCAGATGACTAGCTTTAGGAAAACTCCCCATAGCTCTTCGCTGCCAGCAGAGATTGTGATGTCTACACCTTATGACTTTCAGGGGGTCTCCCCCGAACCAGTAGTGACCTTCCCATATAAATATTCGGGGGAAAGAAACCAGTTTAAAGTCATCAACTGTAGTCATAGGCAACGGGGAAATACGGTGTGAGATGGCCCGGCTATTAAGGGGCGGAGGAGGCTTTTTTTTTTCTCTTTTTAATTCTGCCTTATATGCAAGTCATTATAGAGGAAGGAATGGTTTCGAACATTTTTTTCCTGTAAAATCCATTTTATCTTCAGTTTTGTATGTTTATTTGTCAGTCTATAAAAGTGGAGGAAAATTCTTGACAACATTGTCCCCAACATTGACCTTGGAGTCAGAGATGAGTCCAGGCATCTTCCCCATGCTGTTTCCATTCCATTTGAGCACTGCTTTCACCAATTTCAGCAATTTTTTTCTCTGCCTCCCCAACTCTCCTGTTAAGATCTTCCGGAAATATATGTGAGTTTCCCATTGACTTCCATTATACACGGTACTCAAGTAGAGCCCGTCCGAGCATCCAACATGCTTGATTCGAGCACTAGAGTGCTGGATCATCACTAATCCTAATATATTGGAGCTGTGCTACTAATGTAAATAAATGAGGCTGAGACAGACCTAAGCATTGGTCCTGAAATATTTGGGGTAAGACCCCTGAAGATTAGTAATTTGTATAGCACCAGGTTCTGGAGAAGTTTAAATGAGAAATGACTCTTGAAAGTGATACATTTTCTGCTTGTCACCTATTATCTGAAACTGGAGAGCTCTAATCATCATGAGATGGGTGAGACTTTATTCAGCTGAGATGTTATACTTTATTTCATGTATTAATTATTGTAATGGCTGACAATCTAATTATTGATATTGTTGTGGCTCACATTCTAAACTCCCTATCCGTATGATTTTATAGTGTGGGAGGAAACCGGAGTACCCGGAGGAAACCCACGCAATCACGGGGAGAACATACAAACTCCTTGCAGATGTTGTCCTTAGTGGGATTTGAAACCAGGACCCCAGTGCTGCAAGGCTGCAGTGCTAACCACTGAGCCACCGCGATGCCCCAAAAGTAATTCAGACAAGTTGTTTCCGTACAACAGATTCATCCATCGCTTGTTCAGCCTTGTACTGTATAGCGAGGAGAGCTGTCCGCCTTGTCTCTTCACCCTGAGTTGCTCTTGTTGCTGTCACATCCTGACGTGGTGGCCAATTGATGTACTCGACCTCCACAGCGGCGGCAATAACATTTATTCTCGGCTACTTTTCTCAAACGCCCGAATCTACAAAGATAGAAGGAATATTGGTTAACAGACTGGCATGAATGTTGGTTAGTACCATGGATTGTATCAAAAAGAGCAAATTGTAAAAAAAAATATGAAGAACTGTCTGTAGACAACAAAATATATATAATATATATATAATATAAGGTAGCATCCTTAATCCTACAGCTTCCAGATGTCAGTCTACTCTGATAGAAGTAAAATATAAAAGCATAATACCAACAGAGCCGCACCGGTGTCATTCCACAGTGATTGCGTTTCATGAGGTATAGAGTCATCAAATTTACTTACCTTTTATCACAAAGTACATCGACAGTTGAAGTTATATTATAAAGTATAATTGTGATATTTTTTCACCTCTGGCAGCTCAGGATGGATAGAATTGACCCTTTTTGCATAAGCCTGCCATAACGGACCATGCTTGTCCTTTACATCCTCGATTAACCAGCAGGCAGCATGGCACATCTCGTGTGCAAGTGTGGATCGTAATCGCTCTGAAAAGAAAATAATTTATTACGCATGAGATTAACTAAGTACATCTGGTTTGAATTTTTTTGCTTTACATATCAGGACATAATAAGAAAATATCTGATTATTAGAAGATCTTCAAAGTAGGGAAATACTGGCATCCCTGGAGCAATACAGTTGCCACTTAGGGCACTGAAATCGGTGGCTGTAAAAACACTCTGACTGAGAGCCACACTGAACTGCGCACTGTCGAGCTGGCTATCAGTCAGTGCCGGGGTGTGCTCACCGGTGACTGTAATTGCTCCGGGCACACCCGCATCACTGAAAGCCGGCAGTTCCCGGATGAAGTAAAGTTCATACTCTCCCGGGTGCTGTACTTTCAGTACTGCGGCCGGGCTCCCTCGTAACACTATTACCCTACACAATAACCCTATATCTGCAGGCTAATAGCATTATCGGACCTGACAGGTTCTCTTTAGGTCCATATTATTAGCAGCACATGGCAGCTACTTCCCCTGTTAATTCCTTTTAAAGCAGATAAGGTGTACTTAATTTTTCACACACTGCTTTTCTATGTTGGCTGAATTTTTGTCAAATACATAATGTCACAGAGTTATTTATCAGGAGTTGTTGTTTTCTGAGGTTGTATTTACCTAATTTTAAGACATTCTAAGGACCAAATGCTTTTTTATTTTGTCCTGATATGTAAGTCCATAGAATTCAAAGAGGGTGTACTTAGTTCTTCTCATGATTGAATGTACAATGAGTATATAAGATGTATTACAACCAAGTAGCAGCTTTTTACCATGTATACACATTATCTTATGAAGCTGCTGGAAGTGATGTGAAACCTACCGGCAGAATTCAAGACTTTATCGGAAAGTTCTATAATGCTATAACTTTCGTTTTTCTTCTCCAGGTTATAGGTTAGACCAGATGTTGTGGTCAACGTGTTATTCCACACAATTTTCATTTCGTCAGGAAGCTAAAAAGCAGAAACAATTCCCATTAAATCTGTAAACTCTTAGGTCCCAATCTAACAAACTTCCCACGCTCATATGTAATTTACTTTACTGGTATCCTTATATTGGACATGGGGTATTGTGAGAAGTCCAAATTGTGAGAGCAAAAACAAAAATAAACTCATTATAAAATGTCCAAATGTCAGCTAGATGGATTTATATACAAGTGTAAAAATCCTTTGAACATCAAGATAAAATGTGAGATTCTCCATGTCTATGTATGGTGGATCTCCTGTATGGTCTCAACTCATTCCATAGATAAGAAGAGGGTTTTCCTGAGATTCTCAATAACTAAATTAAAGAACAGTAACAAAGGTATTAGGGTGCCCCCCAGAAAGCTAAAGCCGCTTTTCTTGTTTTCATGTATAACCCAGATACTGATGATGGTATACCAGATTCCCGAAGATAGTTTCATTATACAGCCGATACAGTCGTTTCACAAGCTCCTCTTTATTCTCCTGGAAGTTTGTCACGTAGATGGAACTTGGTAATATGATGTCTTCCAGGAAACAACCAGGGATTTTGCACATTGGGATTCTGGGAAAAAAAAGGAATCATCTATAAATTCACAGGAAACATTTCTTACCCCATCTGCTGCTCAGTTAAATTGTCATATTAGTTATTTATGGCAGATCAAAAGGAAAGGTCTGTCCAGTGGGGCCTCCATTTAACACGAAAATAGACATCCCGTGACCTTAATTGATGTGTCATGGTAGTGTCCATAGGTTTTAATGGAGATGTGGGAGCACTTTTATAGGACTCTATCGATGTGTATGGGACTTACAGCAAAACCCAAGCAAATTTATTGCATTGATGTAAGAAATTCTGTAAAGACAACGGTGGCCATAAGTCAACATGGCGGTCAGTTGTTTTGCCAATATGGAAGTGTCCATCACAAAAAACTAAGAATTGTTCTTTCTACAACAACATAAACCTGAATTTCATCTTGAAGTTATTACTTACTTTTATCTATGGAAGTTTCTCCACTATTAGAAGTTACATTATCACTAACAGTGATGTCGTCATTGAAGCTGTGAAATAAATATCACAAAATGTGAGCCCACCACTAATCATTAATCCCCATAAAGTCTCTAGTAATGGAGAAGATGTATGTCCTACCTGGTGGTATTGTCCAAATCATTATCTGAAGTTGGTATTTTCAGATCTGCGGGAGCAAAAAGCATAAATCTCTTTTTAGAATATTGCAATAGCAATGATTGAGGCTCAACATCAAAGAAACAAATGCTAATAAAGTATTCAGTACATCCCTATATGTACATGGGGAAAATGATCCCATTCCACTACAGTAAACTGCACTGAGGCCAACTTTAGTCAATGTGATTCAACATGAGAAGAAATTCATAAATCACATTTGTATCTGAATTGAGAAGGACATCATGAATATTCCTAACCAAATGTTGAAAATTAATTTTGAGTATTAATTCACTATCAGGGGAGTAAAATCACAGTTGTAGAAGGTGTGACCATGAGCAGACCTGTGGAGTCAGGGAGCCCACCGACGCAGCATCTTTTTTAGCTATATGTGTGTCCGAGTATGCACATTCAGCTGAAAAGTATTGTGCCACAGAGAGCCGCCTGCTCCCTACACCACAACATCTATACAGGCCGCCGGGCAATCAGAGGCATGTCCATCGCGGATGGCACATGAGGCCACTTGCCATGAGCCAGTGCTAGCGATAGAGCAGAAAGAGACACTGCTGGCTGTCGGAGCGGGGGGAGGTAAGAATAATCCTTTGTTTCAGTTTTTTTAATGTGCTGGAAAAGAACCCCAGGATAGGGTACACGAAGGGGCCAGAATAGGGGACATTAATACTGGAAGGGGCCAGGATTAGGGACATTATCAGCACAGAGGCCCAGACAGAGAACATTATTACAGGACACGGGACTTAATTACAGAATGGGTGCCAGTACACGGGACATTACAGGAAGAAGCCAGGACGGGGGACATTACTATAGGATGGGGCCAAGACAAAAGACATTGCTACAGGATAGGGGCCAAGAAGGGGCACAGTATTACAGGATGAGGAGGCCGGACGATAGACATTATTACAGGATAAGGGCCAAGAAGGGAGACAATATTACAGGATGAGGCAGGACGATAGACATTACTACAGGATAGGGGCCAGGAAGGGGGACAATATTACAGGATGAGGCAGGACGATAGACATTACCACAGGATAAGGGCCAAGAAGGGAGACAATATTACAGGGTGGAGCAGGACGATAGACATTACTACAGGATAGGTGCCAAGAAGGGGGACAGTATTACAGGATGAGGATGCCGGACGATAGACATTATTACAGGATAAGGGCCAAGAAGGGAGACAATATTACAGGATGAGGCAGGACGATAGACATTACTACAGGATAGGGGCCAGAAAGGGGGACAATATTACAGGATGAGGAGGCCGGACGATAGACATTATTACAGGATAAGGGCCAAGAAGGGAGACAATATTACAGGATGGGGCAGGAAGATAGACATTACTACAGGATAGGGGCCAGAAAGGGGGACAATATTACAGGATGGGGCAGGACGATAGACATTACTACAGGACAGGGGCCAGGAAGGGGGACAATATTACAGGATGGGGCAGGATGATAGACATCTTTACAGAATAGGTTCCAGGATGGAGGACGTTATTACAGGATGGCAGCCAAGATGGGGACAATCTTGTGACTTCTTGTACAGGGAAGACAGCGCAGGGTCAGAGCTGGGACAGCGCTGTGCACACGGGTGGTAACAGCACCTTAATAGCAGCATTTTTTTTTCTTCCTCACACACTGAGACAAGGAGGGCAGTTGAATACCCCTCTGTTCTAATTTTGCTACTAAACAAAAATCCCTAAACTAAAGTTTGTGTCACAGACAGTGTTCCTCTTGGATTGTGAGATGGTCGCCATTCACTTTTCCCTATCCAGATAGGTTGAGATCACTTGGACATTACTGTGTTAGCATTGAAGAGCCCGGGTGACATAGGCTTTGCTTGTACCTGGGTATTATATTAATAGTTACCTGGCTCCAGGACCACAACAACTTCGGTCAGGTCTGCCTCCTCCAGTATGCCCCGACGTCTCCGGACGCCATACAGGTAACTGTGACACAGAGAAATATATTAATATAAACTAGTACAAAAGATAATATTCAGTTACCCACAAGAATATGCCCCTGCCCCTCCCCCACTACAGAGGGTGAGATATAAAAGTACAGTGTATACCAGTCCTAGTATATATTACATCATAATACAGCACCAGGACCGGGAGAACGGCAGCTACTGATTATATCACAGTCCACACAGCCCTGTAGTATTGCCCGGCTGCTGTAGTTACTGCGCCCCCTGTAGGTATTTTTTATTTATTTATTTTCCTCACTTATATAGCGCCATTAATTCCACAGCTCTTTACAGACATCAATGGCTCTGTCCCCACTGGGGTTCACAATCTAGATTCACTATGTCTTTGAAGTGTAAGAGGAAACCCGGACTACCCAGAGAAACCCACATTGTTGTGGCTGACATTCTAAACTCCTTATCAGTATGATTTTATAGTGTGGGAGGAAACCGGAGAACCCGGAGGAAACCCACACAATCAAGGGGAGGATATACAAACTCCTTGCAGATGTTGTCCTTGGTGGGATTTGAACCCAGGACCCAGTGCTGCAAGACTACAGTGCTAACCGCTGAGCCACCATACTACCTATTTGTATGGGAAAAGAATAATGTGATATGTAGAGGAGAAGATGGAAACTCACCAGCAGATCCAGATCCCGACCAAGAACGTAAACATTATCATCAGACACACGGGCTGGGCATAGCGACCAATGACTGGGAATAAAGAAACAAGATGCCGGTTATTAATTCCTTTCACAGGCGGAATATTCTAGAAGACATTGTCAGAATAAGGGGCGTCACATTATATATATAAGTGCAGGCAGGACTTGGTATAGGATGATGGGAGTAGAATCAGGAGATGAAGGAATTGACTACTCACTGTTATTATCGTCGCTGATCCTCAAGTTCAAGCTGGGGAATATCACAGCCCATGATCTCTGGGAAACCACTGTCCATAAGAGAAAGAAGGAAAATGAAGACATGAAACCCATGAAAGCAGCAAGTGACCCCAATACTGTAACATGAAGGGGACAGAAGACTCCTTTAACTGAACCCTACAAACACAGTCCCCAGTGATAATGTCCATTACCTGCTTATATCATTAGAACTTTCTTAACTAAACATGAGCAAATCAACAAACAGAGAACAATTTTCTCCATTTTTATATTGTACAAAATTAACCCTCAAAAGACCCCACACATAGAGCACTGGGCCCAGCGCTGTGATGTCACACAGTGTCAGAATTCTATAGTGTGGGGGCAGGGCTGCTGAACGCTGCTGATGTCATCAGAGACACGACCGGACTGATGGCCAGTATATGGGAATATAATATGTACAGTGGATACTACTTCCATTTACCTCTATGAAAAGCCGTATAGACATAATTATAGAATAATGGCTAGTTTTTTCATACTACAGCACCACTCCTGCCCATGACCCGTGTCCGGTATTGCAGTTCTATGACTTTCAAGAGAATGGCGATAAAATGCAATATCACACACAACTGTTTTATAACCAAAACCCATGAACATATAGAAAAAAATGCAATATATAATCCTCATTTATCAATGTCTCTTACCTCCTGGTGTTTCAACAGGTCTCCCTTCTACACAATAGAAAACAATTGTGAACAGCACTACAGCAATGCTCCGCAAATCCATTTTCTCCAACATCAAACCCTCAAAAGACTCCAGTGTCCTCCAGCGCATAGATCACTGAGCGCTGCATTGTGATGTCACACAGGGTCAGAACTGCCAGCTGCGCTGATGTCATCAGTGATGTTTCACAACGTCAGTACTGCCAGCTGTGCTGATGTCATCAGTGATGTCGCACAGGGTCAGTACTGCCAGCTGTGCTGATGTCATCAGTGATGTCGTACAGGGTCAGTACTGCCAGCTGTGCTGATGTCATCAGTGATGTCGCACAGGGTCAGTACTGCCAGCTGTGCTGATGTCATCAGTGATGTCGCACAGGGTCAGTACTGCCAGCTGTGCTGATGTCATCAGTGATGTCGCACAGGGTCAGTACTGCCAGCTGTGCTGATGTCATCAGTGATGTCGTCTGAATAAGGAGCAGTAGATGGAGTAATGATATTTAAAGGAAACATGTCATATGGTTTATGCCTTCTGAACTGCCCCCAGTAGGGTATACGTCATGAGACAGGCATCACCAACGTGTTACTATAATCCTAAATGCCCCAACAGATTGTAGAATAAAGACTTTTAAAGCTTTGTCGCTGGCTATGCAAATTAACTGTTTGCACCTGTGAGGAGTCGGGGACAGGAACAGTCTGTCTTCCCAACCGGAGATTCATATCCTGTGACCAGTCTGATTCATGGGCTGATCATTTACCTACTGGACATCATTCTTCTCCTAGATGAATTTCCGTGTTTGTTGCATATATTGTGACATGGCCGCTAGAGCTAATCCCTGACCACCCAGATGATGTAGACGGCCGCACAGAGACCATCTATTGTAATATATATATATATATATATATATATATATATATATATATATATATATATATATATACAGTGCTGTGCAAAATGTTTAGGTGTGAAAAAAATGCTGCAAAGTAAGAAAGCTTTCACATACAGAAGTGTTAATAGTTTATTTTTATTAATTAACAAAATGCCAAGTGAATAAAGAAAAGACATTTTTCTAGGTTCACTTGTACAAAGTCATGGACTTTCTAGAAATATAGTCAGGTGTATAAGTAACCAATTGTAGCAAACAGGTAATAATGATTATTATTTTCACATGTACAGTGCCTTGTGAAAGTATTTGGCCCCCTTGAACTTTTCTACGTTTTGCCACATTTCTGCCTTCAAACATAAAGATATAAAATTCTAATTTTCTTGGGCAGAATCAACAACAAGTGGCACCCAATTGTGAAGTGGAACAAAATTTATTGGATATTTTAAACTTTTTTAAAAAATTAAAAACTGAAAAGTGGGGCGTGCAATATTATTCGGCCCCTTTACTTTCAGTGCAGCAAACTCACTCCAGAAGTTCAGTGAGGATTTCTGAATGATCCAATGTTGTCCTAAATGACAACATAACAACACAAAATAATCAAGTCTCCGTATAAATGCATCTGCTCTGTTATAGTCTCAGGGTTCTGTTACAAGTGCAGAGAGCATCATGAAGACCAAGGAACACACCAGGCAGGTCCGAGATACTGTTGTGGTGAAGTTTAAAGCCGGATTTGGATACAAAAAGATTTCCCAAGTTTTAAACATCTCAAGGAGCACTGTGCAAGCGATCATATTGAAATGGAAGGAGTATCAGACCACTGCAAGTCTATCAAGACCCGGCCGTCCCTCTAAACTTTCATCTCGAACAAGGAGAAGACTGATCAGAGATGCAGCCAAAAGGCCCATGATCACTCTGGATGAACTGCAGAGATCTACAGCTGAGGTGGGAGAGTCTGTCCATAGGACAACAATCAGTCATACACTGCACAAATCTGGCCTTTAAGGAAGAGTGGCAAGAAGAAAGCCATTTCCTAAAGATATCCATAAAAAGTCTCGTTTGAAGTTTGCCACAAGCCACCTGGGAGACACACCAAACATGTGGAATAAGGTGCTCTGGTCAGATGAAACCAAAATCAAACTTTTTGGTCACAATGCAAAACGATATGTTTGGCGTAAAAGCAACACAGCTCATCACCCTCAAAACACCATCCCCACTGTCAAACATGGTGGTGGCAGCATCATGGTTTGGGCCTGCTTTTCTTCAACAGGGACAGGGAAGATGGTTAAAATTGATGGGAAGATGGACAGAGCCAAATTCAGGACCATTCTGGAAGAAAACCTGTTGGAGTCTGCAAAAAACCTGAGACTGGGACGGAGATTTATCTTCCAACAAGACAATGATCCCAAACATAAAGCAAAATCTACATTGGAATGGTTCAAAAATAAACGTATCCAGGTGTTAGAATGGCCAAGTCAAAGTCCAGACCTGAATCCAATCGAGAATCTGTGGAAAGAGCTGAAAACTGCTGTTCACAAACGCTCTCCATCCAACCTCACTGAGCTCGAGTTGTTTTGCAAGAAGAATGGGGAAGAATTTCAGCCTCTCAATGTGCAAAACTGATAGAGACATACCCCAAGCGACTTGCAGCTGTAATCGCAGCAAAAGGTGGCGCTACAAAGTATTAACTCAAGGGGGCCAAATAATATTGCACGCCCCACTTTTCAGTTTTTAATTTGTTAAAAAAAAGTCTAAAATATCCAATAAATTTCGTTCCACTTCACGATTGTGTCCCACTTGTTGTTGATTCTTCCCCAAAAAATTAGAATTTTATATCTTTATGTTTGAAGCCAGAAATGTGGCAAAAGGTAGAAAAGTTCAAGGGGGCCAAATACTTTCACAAAGCACTGTAGGTTGTAACTAGAGTTGACCGAACCTCTCAAGGTTCGATTTGGTTCAGATCAGCGAACTTCCCCATATTCTCCAAACAATTCGTCGTACAGTTTGACAAAAATATCCGAATCCCATTGCACTCAATCGGAGGCAAAAGCAAACTCATAGACAACACCTTCAAAAGGGGCCCAAAAGTTCCAAAGCAGCTCAAATTGAGGGCAGACACCAGGAAAAGTGGTATTGACGTGCCCCCTGGGCCGTGGGGTACTCGGTGCCAGGCCGGTCGTTGCTAGGGGAGATGTGACAGTGGCGGTGACCCTGTCCGTGAACCAGGGCGGTCAATCAAAAGAGGATATTTACAGGAGATTTATAGTTCTGATATATATAGTTCGTGACGCCACCTGTGGTATGCGGCTATATGGAGCCGCCGCTGCAGGGCAGGTACTCTGGAGCTGGTGTAAAAGCAGCAGAGTTGGTTTAGCTCTTCACAGGTAGAGCTTAGCTCCAGGGCTGTGCTGAGTTGTTATGGATGTTGCGGTGTAGTTGTTATGATCTGCAACATGTACTAAGGAAAGATAGGGGAAAGCTGTCCCTACAGTAAGACTAAGCTGAATCCCTACGATGGAGCGGGCTGCCTGTTCCTAGTGAACAGACCCGCCTTAGTTCTCGGCTAGTCTGAGCGAAAACCTATAGAATTAAGGGAGGGGTCCCTAAAAGAACTAAGGACTGGGACAAAAATGGGACACCTCCTAAACAGAGAAGTTGTTGCAGGACACAAAAAGGCAAACTGACAAAAATGTACCAGAGGTCCCAGAGGACCAAGCGAACTGACAGAGAAAGGCACCGAAGCACCAGGCTAGAGAAACAGTCAAACACTGAAGTCCAGCACAGCCATAAGGGCGGAGCTGGAATATAAAGGCAGATGGTCACGTGACCGCAAAACACAAGATGAAAAAAACAAAAAGGAGGGTTCTAACAGTACACCCTCTTTTATGAGGAACCTCCGGATCCTCCAGGCCCAGGCCTATCCGGAAACCTCCTGTGGAAAGCTTTAACAAGCCTAGGAGCAGAGACATCATCCGTCCTTACCCAGGAGTTGTCTACGGGACCGAAACCCTTCCAGGAGACAAGATACTGTAATTTCCTTCTATTCCATCTAGAATTCAAGATACAAGAAATTTCATATTCGCCGTCTTCCACCACAGGAGGAACTGTGACAGTGGCGTCCCTATCAGATACATCAGCCTTTTTCAACAAGGAAACATGAAACACAGGATTAATCTTCCAGGAAGTAGGAAAATCCAACCTAAAAGCAGACGGGTTAACAACCTGAAGCACTTTAAATGGACCCACAAACTTAGGACCCAGTTTTTTTAGAGGGAATCCTCAACCGCAGGTTCTTCGAGGACAACCAAACCGTGTCACCCACAGTAAGCAAAACCTCCTTACGATTCCTGTCAAAATACTACTTTGACTTCTTGTTAGCCTCTTGAAGGTTGCAACGTACATTAGTCCAAACTCTCTCCAAATCACCGGAAAAATTCTCCTCCTCCGGCACCGCCGACCCCAATTTGGAGAACGAACCAAATGACGGATGTCTCCCAGTACAACAAAAAAAAGGAGAACACCCAGCAGAGGAGGATGTATGATTGTTAAGATAAAATTCTGCGAGAGGCAGAAACTCAGACCACACCTCTTGATTGTCCGCCACAAAACAAAGCAAAAACTGTTCAACATCCTGGTTCTTTCTTTCAGTCTGTCCATTAGACTCAGGATGATAACCAGACGAAAATGACAAATGGACTCCCAACCTGTCACAAAAAGCACGCCAAAAGCGAGCCACAAGCTGAAGTCCTCTATCAGAAACAATATCCGTGGGAACGCCATGGAGCTTGACAATCTCCTTAACAAATCCTTAGCGAGTGTCTTGGCGCAGGGCAACTTAATGAATGGAACCAAATGACACATCTTACTAAAACGGTCCACGACCACCCAGATGACAGTAGAACTCTTGGACACAGGAAGATCAGTAATAAAATCCATTGTGAAATGCATCCAAGGCGCACTAGGAACCTCCAGAGGGCAAAGTAACCCCGAAGCAGGAGTATGTGAAGCCTTTGACCTAGCACACAGAGTACACTGACGCACCCACTTGATGACTTCCTTCTGCCATCCAGGCCACCAAAAACTGCGACTGATAATTCTCTTAGTCTCAGAAATTCCTGGTTGACCTGCCAACCGAGACTCATGACACTCCACAAACAAATCTCTCCTAAAGGCTCTAGGCACGAACACCCTCCCATGGGGAGTGCTAGATGGAGCATCTTCTTGAGCTTTCAGAATCCCATTCTCCAAAACGGAGTCCAATGCCGCCACCACAACTCCTTGCTGTAAAATGTTCTCCTCCTCCTCGGCACCGACCGTAGGAGAGAAGCTGCGAGATAAAGCATCGGCTTTAACATTCTTAGTACCAGGGATATAGGTAACAGATAAATGAAACTGAGAAAAAAAAAAGTGCCCACCTAGCTTGACGGGCATTCAAGCGCTTGGCAGCATCCAGATAGATCAAATTCTTATGATCTGTGAAAACCTGAATAGGAAATCTAGCGCCTTCCAAAAAATGACGCCAATGTTCAAACGCAAGTTTAATAGCCAGCAACTCCCGATTTCCAACATCATAATTCAGTTCGGTTTCCAAAAGTTTTTTCGAAAAGAAGGCACAAGGATGTACTCCACCCTTGTTCTCCTGAGACAAAACTGCTCCGACCCCCACCGATGAAGCATTGACCTCGACCAAAAAAGGCTTGGTCTCATCAGGCTGCATAAGGATAGGGGCAGAACTGAACCTCTCTTTGAGATACTCAAACGCTTCAATGGCCTCAGTAGTCCACTGGGCCGTATTCGCACCTTTCCTGGTGAGATTGGTTAGAGGTTTAACAATTACAGAAACATTCTTAATGAATTTCCTGTAATAATTGGCAAAACCCAAAAAATCTCTGTATAGATTTCAAACTAATAGGCCTAGGCCATTCCTGCACAGCCTGAACCTTCACAGGGTCCATCTCAAAGCCCACGCTGGAGACAATGTAGCCCAAAAAACTATATTTCTGCACAGCGAACTCACATTTCTCCAGCTTAGCAAAGAGTGAATTATTACTCAATAACTGCAAAACTTCACTTACACTCTGCCAATGGGACTCTAGATCTGGTGAATAACTTAAAATGTCATCCAAATACACAACCACATTCTTACCAATCAAAGGTCTCAGGATGTCATTAATAAGGTTCTGAAAAAGTGCAGGTGCATTGGTAAGACCAAAAGGCATCACCAGATTCTCAAAATGACCTACCGGAGTGTTAAAAGCAGTTTTCCATTCATCACCCTCCTTCACTCGTAACAAATTGTATGCCCCCCGGAGATCAATTTTAGAGAACCACTTGGCCCCCACCAACTGGTTAAACAAGTCAGGAATTAACGGCAATGGGTAGGAATTGCGTACGGTAATCTTATTAATTTCACGAAAATCCAGACATGGACGTAAACCGCCATCCTTTCTTTTAATAAAGAAGAATCCAGCTGCCACAGGCGACTTAGAAGGTCTAATGTGACCAGCAGCCAGGCTAGTCTGTATGTACTCCTCCAAGGCCTTTCTTTCAGGGATAGTCAGATTAAACAAGCGACTTTTGGGAAGAGTAGCACCCGGAACACACTCAATGGCGCAATCATAATCCCTATGAGGAGGTAAAACTTTTGACTCCTCCTCCGAAAAAAACCTCCAAAAATCTCGAATAGGTACCTGTAATTCCCCTTTTTCCACAGCCGCAATGCGACCATTGCAACATTTATCATAGCACTTCGGACTCCAAGACTTAATCACATTAGTAGACCATTCCAATAAAGGATTGTGCAGTTTTAACCAAGGCAATCCTAGAACAACTGGAGAGGGCAAATTATCCAAAACAACCAAGTCCAAAATTTCTTGGTGAACTCCATTGATAGTGAGGGGAAATGCAGCAGTCTTGTGAGTAATACATTTCAAAGGAGTGTTATCAATTGCAATCACAGAAATAGGTGATGACAAAGGTTTGGATTTCAATTTAAGGTTTTCCAAAAACCCTTTATCAATCACATTAAGTGTTGAACCACAATCCACAAATACCTGAAATTCAATCAAATCTCCCTGCAAAGTAGTACTCCTAGAAAGAAATACTCCTGCAGAGCGTAAACAAGCTATACGGACGTAACTGACCTTTTTTTTTTCTTTACTTAAACGACGCTCACAATACTTAATCAAATGGTCAGCTTTACCACAATAAAGACACAATCCCTCGGTAAACCTCCGGTCTCTTTCCTGAAAGCGGAGTGACATCCCCCCAACCTCCATCGGTTCTCCGCTGTCAGAGCAGATTTTCTGGGGACTAGGAACTGACATTACAGGAGTCTTTACCTCATTGAGCCTGCACCACAGTCTTCTGTCTATACGAACAGCTAACTGCATAGCATCCTGCAGAGTCTCAGGTTCAGGGAATGCAATTAGCAAATCCTTAACCCTTTCACTCAGACCAGCAAGAAATAAACATCTCAGCGCAGGATCATTCCACTTAACTTCTGAAGCCCATCTCCTGAAGTGTGTGCAATAATTTTCAACATCATCTGACCCCTGATTCAAACGCCTGAGTTCTGATTCAGCAGATGAGATTCGATCAGGATCGTCATATAATAGCCCCATAGCAGAAAAAAATTCTTCAACAGACCTTAAACACGGATCATTAGGTTGGAGAGAAAAGGCCCACCCCTGTGGTTCATTGCACAAAAGTGACATAATAAAACCAATGCGCTGTTATTCATTCTCAGAGGACCTTGGTCTCAAACGAAAACATAACAAACAAGCATTTTTAAATGAAAAAAAATCTTGCTGTTTACCATAAAAAACATCAGGCAGTCCTACCTTGGGTTCGACAAAATGCGCTACTCACGTGTTGCTGAAGCTCGGCCATCTCCAGAGACAATCCCTGCAGGCGTGGAGCCAAATCCTGGATGGAAATCATACTGATCCCCGAATTTCTTTCCTTTTAGTTTTTTGGGCTGGACTTGCTGTTATGATCTGCAACATGTACTAAGGAAAGATAGGGGAAAGCTGTCCCTACAGTAAGACTAAGCTGAATCCCTACGATGTAGCGGGCTGCCTGTTCCTAGTGAACAGACCTGCCTTAGTCCTCGGCTAGTCTGAACGAAGACCTATAGAATTAAGGGAGGGGTCCCTAAAAGAACTAAGGACTGGGACAAAAATGGGACCTCCTAAACAGAGAAGTTGTTGCAGAACACAAAAAGACAAACTGACAAAAATGTACTAGAGGTCCCAGAGGACCAAGCGAACTGACAGAGAAAGGCACCGAAGCACCAGGCTAGAGAAACAGTCAAACACTGAAGTCCAGCACAGCCATAAGGGCGGAGCTGGAATATAAAGGCAGATAGTCACGTGACCGCAAAACACAAGATGGAAAAAACAAACAGGAGGTTTCTAACAGTAGTGCAAGGGGTGATGGCGCAGCAGTAATTCACAGAGACGGTGGGGTGTAGTCTTCAGAGTTTACTCACAGTTGTTGCAATCCAAGATACAAGTACACCGGTACCTGTAACTTGGATTGCAACAACTGTGAGTAAACTCTGAAGACTGCACCCCACCGTCTCTGTGAATTACTGCTGCGCCATCACCCCCTGCACTACACTGCAACATCCATAACAACTCAGCACAGCCCTGGAGCTAAGCTCTACCTGTGGAGAGCTAAACCAACTCTGCTGCATTTACACCAGCTCCAGAGGACCTGCCCCGCAGCGGCGGCTCCATATAGCCGCATACCACAGGTGGCGTCACAAACTATATATAAGAACTATAAATCCCTTGTAAATATCCCCTTTTGATTGACTGGCCTCCGTCACGGACTGGGTCACCGCCACTGTGACATCTCCCGTAGCAACGACCGGCCTGGCACCGAGTACCCCACGGCCCAGGGGGCGCGTCAACTTTGGCGTCACGAACAGGATATGAACCCACCCTTTATCACCGAGTATAGTGTGCCTAGAGACTGTGTTGTATACTGAATGTGGCACCCGCCCCAGAAGAACGGACACCATTATGTGCGTTATCAAGGACAACATAGAACCTCCCATCGTGGGCCGGGACCCATAATGGCGCCAAAAGCGGAGCACGCCTCAAGCAGCAGTGGCCATGTATGTAGATGTGTCCATCAAGGTGGGGGAGCTGCCCCCAGGTGTGGCCGACAGCAAGCAGCCATGGGACCGCCCCAGAAAGGGGAGAGGAAAAAAGAAGAAAACTGGGAGACGGGGTGTGGTCTCAAGCAGTCTAGACAGACCACACCCGGCAGGCAAGACGGAAGGAGGTCAGCCTGAAGCTCCGGCTTGTGGTCTGCAGCCCGCGGCAGAACTCCTCACCATGGAGGGGATGCTAGCCAAGTTGTCCCTGGAGGACACCAGCTTCATCCGGGATGAAATGCAAGGACTGGGCAGGAGGATGAAAGAGGCCCAGCAAGCTGCGATTGCTGACTGGAGAGCAGAGCTGATGGAGAAGTTGGTGACCCGGCAGCAGTCAGCGCTGCAAGTGACCAGCAGTGCCCCAACCCCGGCGGAGCCTGACCAGAACCAGGAGGCAGCGTGCAGCACAGGAGCGGCCGTGGGAGCAGGTAAGAGAAGACTCTCTGTCCCGGGCGCTGAAAGCGCTGACCTGCTACTGGGCCCCCTGGTAGAACTCCCTGTCCCCGGCACTGAAAGTTGTGATCTGCTCCTGGGCCCCCTGCCGGAACCTCCGTACCCGGGCGCGCATTCGCCCACTCCGCTCCAAGTCCCGGAGCCTGCTACCCCGGGCACTAATGAGGAAGACCTGCTACTAGGCCCCCTACAAGAGCCATCAGCCGCCACACCCGAATGGGTGTATGGACGTGCGGTCTGAAACTGGTCCGTGGAGGTGGAAGACCATAGCCTCCCGCTGTTACCCGCTCCTGAGGCCTTAGCCATCTCCGGGAGGGAAGAGGACCAGTTCTGTGGGACAACCCTGGGGGGGACCTCATGGGGTTTTATGCAACAAAGATGACCTCAGAACAAAAGGTATATATACAGTACAGACCAAAAGTTTGGACACACCTTCTCATTTAAAGATTTTTCTGTATTTTCATGACTTTGAAAATTGTACATTCACACTGAAGGCATCAAAACTATGAATTAACACATGTGGAATTATATACTTAACAAAAAAGTGTGAAACAACTGAAAATATGTCTTATATTCTAAGTTCTTCAAAGTAGCCACTTTTGCTTTGATGACTCTTGGCATTCTCTTGATAAGCTTCAAGAGGTAGTCACCGGAAATGGTTTTCACTTCACAGCTGTGCCCTGTCAGGTTTAATAAGTGGGATTTCTTGCCTTATAAATGGGGTTGGGACCATTGTGCAGAAGTCAGGTGAATACACAGCTGATAGTCCTACTGAATAGACTGTTAGAATTTGTATTATGGCAAGAAAAAAGCAGCTAAGTAAAGAAAAACGAGTGGCCATCATTACTTTAAGAAATGAAGGTCTGTCAAT
Source organism: Phyllobates terribilis (assembly GCF_046119375.1). Taxonomy (NCBI): domain Eukaryota; kingdom Metazoa; phylum Chordata; class Amphibia; order Anura; family Dendrobatidae; genus Phyllobates; species Phyllobates terribilis. Next base: position 303,766 of record NW_027363903.1, read on the forward strand.
CCGAAAAATTGGGCAAACTTTGAAAGTGTCCCCAAGTGCAGTTGCAAAAACCATCAAGCGCTACAAAGAAACTGGCTCACATGAGAACCGCCCCAGGAAAGGAAGACTAAGAGTCACCTCTGCTTCTGAGAATAAGTTTATCCGAGTCACCAGCCTCAGAAATCGCAGGTTAACAGCAGCTCAGATTAGAGACCAGGTCAATGCCACACAGAGTTCTGGCAGCAGACACATCTCTGCAACAACTGTTGAGGAGACTTTGTGCAGCAGGCCTTCATGGTAAAATAGCTGCTAGGAAAGCACTGCTAAGGACAGGCAACAAGCAGAAGAGACTTGTTTGGGCTAAAGAACACAAGGAATGGACATTAGACCAGTTGAAATCTGTGCTTTGGTCTGATGAGTTTAAATTTGAGATCTTTGGTTCCAACCACCGTGTCTTTGTGTGACGCAGAAAAGGTGAACGGATGGACTCTATATGCCTAATTCCCACCGTGAAGCATGGAGGAGGAGGTGTGATGGTGTGGGGGTGCTTTGCTGGTGACACTGTTGGGGATTTATTCAAAATTGAAGGCATACTGAACCAGCAAGGCTACCACAGCATCTTGCAGCGGCATGCTATTGCATCTGGTTTGCGTTTAGTTGGACCATCATTTTTTTTTCAACAGGACAATGACCCCAAACACACCTCCAGGCTGTGTAAGGGCTATTTGACCAAGAAGGAGAGTAATGGGGTGCTACGCCAGATGACCTGGCTTCCACAGTCACCAGACCTGAACCCAATTGAGATGGTTTGGGGTGAGCTGGACCGCAGAGTGAAGGCAAAAGGGCCAACAAGTGCTAAGCATCTCTGGGAACTCCTTCAAGATTGTTGGAAGACCATTTCCGGTGACTACCTCTTGAAGCTCATCAAGAGAATGCCAAGAGTGTGCAAAGCAGTCATCAAAGCAAAAGGTGGCTACTTTGAAGAACCTAGAATATAAGACATATTTTCAGTTGTTTCATACTTTTTTAAGTAAATAATTCCACATGTGTTAATTCATAGTTTTGATGCCTTCAGTGTGAATGTACAATTTTCATAGTCATGAAAATACAGAAAAATCTTTAAATGAGAAGGTGTGTCCAAACTTTTGGTCTGTACTGTATATCCATCTGAACTAACAGTCCTTTTGAGGACTAATCCAGCTGCATATATTCAGTGGTGATATCAGGAATTTGGCAGGCAAGTAGTGTATGTGGCAGACTGCAGTGTATATAGTGCCAGAGGGTCCACTGAATGTTCCTGCTGCTGCTGCTGTTCTTACAGATATTTGTAGACATAGCCCCATATATCAGGGGCCAGGGAATTTTTTTTTATCTTAATCCTGGTTATTTGCTTAAAAAGCAATCCAGAGTACACAATTTTTCTGCTCCATTTGCTTGTTCTCACTGCAGAATAAAGCCAGATGTGTTCCATATTTCAGCAATAAAATGAAGAAATTTAAACTGAACATTGAGAATATTGGCCTCCTTTTCCATTCTGTTGCAGTGTGTCGGTTAAGCTATTCAATCTAGGTGTCTGTGAAGTATACAGTAGTATTAGCAAATAACAGGCCTGCTACTTAAAACTGTGGTTCTCTGTCAGACATAACACCTATAAGAGTGTTCCAAAATCATACATTTCTTCCATTTTCAGTCTGTTGCAGTGTGTCAGTCAAGCTATGCACACTAGGTGTCTGTGAAGGTTAGTATTAGCAAATAACAGACCTGCTATTTAAAACCGTGGTTCTCTGTCAGACATAACAGCTATAAGAGTGTTCCAAAATCAGACATTTCTTCCATTTTCATTCCGCTGCAGTGTGTCGGTCAAGCTATTTACACTAGGTATCTGTGAAGGATAGTATTAGCAAATAACAGGCCTATGTTTTGGAGGCACACTTCCTAGTAATGGGAACATTGTTTTCAGAAGGCCCTCTAACCTCTACGTCTCTTGCAAGGGGCATTGGAGTTCCTCCAAATTTTTGGCAGCAGTTGCAGTCACTGCATAGCAATAACAGTATAGGAGATGTTATGATCTGCAACATGTACTAAGGAAAGATAGGGGAGAGCTGTCCCTACAGCAAGACTAAGCTGAATCCCTCCGATGTAGCGGGGTGCCTGTTCCTAGCGAACAGACCCGCCTTAGTCCTCGGCTAGTCTGAACGAAGACCTATAGTATATGGGGAGGGGTCCCTAAAAGAACTAAGGACTGGAACAAAAATGGGACACCTCCTAAACAGAGAAGTTGTTGCAGAACACAAAAAGACAAACAGACAAAAAGGTACTAGAGGTCCCAGAAGGACCAAGCGAACTGACAGAGATAGGCACCGAAGCACCTGGCTAGAAAGACAGTCAAACAACAAGTCCAGCACAGCCAGAAGGGCGGAGCTGGAATATAAAGGCAGGTGGTCACGTTACCGCAAAACACAAGATGGAAAAAACAAACAGGAGGGTTCTAACAGGAGACCCACTCGTTAATAATGGGAACAACAAAGCATAGCCGCCTGCTGGCCCTTTAATAATAGTAAGGGCCGCCTGATGGCCCTATAAAAATAGTCTTTGTGACTTTCAGAGTCCTTCTATCATAAATGAAACAGGAATCGGCACACACCACATGGCCAGATAAGGTAGTAAAATGTTAAAATGACATTTACTGGTAAATGTTTTTTCACCGTTGAAAGCAATGCAAAAGTAAAAAAATGCATCAAAAATGCTACGTGTGAACATAGCCCAAGGTGTGGAGGAGCATTTTTGGTTTTGGTTATTTATTTTGCCTTATACACAAGTCATTATCCTGGAAAGGATGTTCTTTAACATATTTCCCAGGAAAATCCATTTTAGTTTCATTTTTGCATGTTTTATTGTCAGTGCGTAAAAGTGGCGTAATTCTCTGACAAGATTGTTGACAGACATGACCTGGGAGTCAGAAATGCTTCCAGGGGTCTTCCCCATGCTGTTCCCATGTTATTTGAGCACTGTTCCCATTAATTTGGGCAATTTTTAGTCCCTCTGCAGACCGCTGGGGGGAGCTGCCGGTAAAATGCTCGAGTTTCCCATAGACTTACATTGGGCTCGTTATTCGGTCTGATCACCCAAGTATTCCAATTTGCTCGACTCGAACAACGAATACCCAAGAATTTTAGTACTCACTCATCACTAGTGGAGACTCCAAGTTGGGTCTCCATCTGGTGGATTTCCTGTAGGGGAAGGGTATCAGAGGCCCATTATACTATTTCAATTCTGGGGAAATTGATAATGTCTGTAAAGTGCTGTGAAATTAATGGTGCTATATAAGTGAGTAAAATAAATAAATAAATAAAAATTGATTTCACTTTAGTGGTATCTTCCCATAATTCTTGTAATTGTTTGGTTCCCAAGTTGGGTCTCATTCATGTGTGTTGCCCAGCTATCAGAGCACCTGTCATTCATCCACCTGTTACTGATCAAAGTTTAAGCTAGAAATGCTGCACTAAGCCCTGTCCAATGCTGAAATGTGGCCTGGTTTCAGCACCACGCTATTAGCACAACCAATTTAGATTCTGAAATTTGGACTTCTGGATGAAGCGCAATATTACAGAAAATATTTATAGGCTGAAATGTGGCCTGGTTTCTGGACCATGCTATTAGCATAAAGAATTTAGATTTTCAAATGTGGATTCCTAGCAAGAGGACAATACTAGCACAAAATAATTAAAAACTGAAATGTGGTATGGTTTCTGTACCACGGTAGTACCAGAAAAAAATAGATTTTCTAATGTGGGGCCCTGGTTAGAGCAGAATCTCAGTGTAAAACAATTACAACCTCACTCCTGCTTCTGTTCTCTGCTGGTGACAGTTTACAACTGCCAAGTTTGGTGTTGAATGAGTAGTCCATATTTGTAGCAGTCTGTTGGTATTTTTTTTCAAGGAGATATCTGCATGGTTTTGGTATTGTGTATATCCTTATCCTCTTCCCATTTGGTTGGTCCCTCCTACTGTTCTCTTGATTTCCACTTTTTTATTTTTTGAGAGTATTTGTATGATTGCAGTTTCCTTTTATCCTTGTCTGTTTTCCCTGTCTGTCTGCTATGCTCTCCTATACACATCTGTCCCATACCTCCTTGGGTAGGGGATGAAACAGTTCAGTGTGCATTTAGGAGGGTAGCAAGGTACAAGGCCCCAGCATATCGATTATCTGGGGTAATCTGGGGAACAGGAATAGCCAAGGGCCCCCCTAGCTTGAGGGACAGGGAAGGAGCCCATTGCCCTGGGAAATCCTGCTACAGTATTGTGACATCCCACTAGGTAGTAATTTGGTATCTAAACATAAAATCCTATATGCTTCTCTCAAAGTAAGCTGTTTTAACCAATCTCCACAACGTCTAGGGTATGCAACTTCTTCAATGCCAAAAACCACTAAATGTGTGTGATTATGAACAGGGACAAAATGTTTTGTTGCACCTGAGTATGTGCTGTTGTTGTTGATAATATTTTCAACATGTTCTGCAATTCTTTTTTTTTTACATTTTCTTGTAGTGCAACCTATATATTTTATTTTGCACATTTGGCATTCTATGTAATAAACAATGTATTTGGAGTGCCAGGGTGAGGACATACTTTGTAGGTGAAGTTAGAGTGCGATGCGATTCTCTCCCACAGATGAGGAGAACAGTGGCAGCCCCTCACTAGTGATATCTATACCCCCAGCTTCTTCAGTGATGTTTATGCCTCCCACTGATGTCTATGGCCCCCAAGCCTCCCCAGTGATGTATATGTGTCACCCTGGCCTGGATGCCACAAGTATAATAAAGCTGTGTCTGAGAGCAAGGGGGAGGTTCTCTAGTCAGGGGAACATTAGCATGCAGTACCTCCTGTCTCAGGCCAGTAGGGGGAGCAGGCTGCCCCTATAAAAGCTGGAACCGGGGGCAGGGTTAGAGAGAACTGGACGACCTGTCTCAGCACTGAGAAGTGTCCAGAGCAGAGAGGGACAGCTGTATTGCACCCTAAGAGGAAGTGTGGCAGTAGAAGAGCCACAAGCCAGAGACAAGAGGCGAAGTGAGCCTGTCTTGGCAGACAAAGAACTCCATTTTACCAGACTTTGGTGTCTGGGGCTGTGAGGATTCCACGTCCTGCAGCAGATAACCAGTCCGCAGGGGACTGTATGTTACTTGGCCTAAGAAGCCCGGAGGGTCTGCCACAACAGAAGGGACCAGTAAAGCCGTACCAGGCCGGGAGCAGAAAGGAACCCACGTCGCAGGCCATACAGGCGAGAATACACGGAAAGCTCGGAAACGTGGGCTGTTACCCTATAAGGAGGAGATAGCCAGAAGGAGCGCAGAGAGCACGGTAGGCCTACACCCTCACCCTGACCAGGGCCAATTTCCCAATTGCTCTCAGACATCCAGGTCCCCTCCTAGCCGGGACTGTTTGTGGGTCAGTTTACCTGCTCTAGTAAAGACCCTGGACTGCAATCTGTTGTCTGTGTGCTCCTTGCTCCTCCAGCACTATCAGCACTGGGACTCTCACCACCATCACTCCCACCATCCACTACACTGCCCTGGGGCTGCACTCTTCCCGTGGGGAGTCACACCACCTCAGCTGCATACACCATCAGCCCCAGCGGTCTGCCCAGCAGCGGCGGTTCCTAATGACCGCAAATCCACGGGTGGCGTAGTTGGACGTTATCAACAGCACATAGCAGACTACCGCTGGCCTGACCACCCTGAGCCACGGAACCGGGTTGCCACTACAACCCCCATTGTTCCCTTATTGCCCGGATCCGAGTGCCCCACGGCCAAGGGGGCGAGTCATATATAACCCCCAGCGTCTCCTGTGATGTATATGCAGCAGTCCCAGCATCTCCTATGTGATGTACAGTTATATGAAAAAGTTTGGGCACCCCCTATTAATCTTAAGCTTAATGTTTTATAAAAATTGGTATATTTGCAACAGCTATTTCAGTTTGATATTGTCACGCTGTTTCAACGTACAGGAGGTCAGGGGCCTAGGCTGACCCTAAACGGGGGCCATCACTAATCCCTCAACCTGGAGGTACTGTTAATGGTACAGTGGTCCAGGCCGCCAGTGTCCCCCTGAGCCTCCAATACCTCCTCCTCAAGCTCAGAGCATACTGACGACACCACCACCCCCTCTTGAAGGATAGGAACCGGATCATCCGTATTCCCGGCCCCAGGGAAACTACGAGATAAGGCATCCGCCTTCACATTTTTTGACCCAGGACGATATGTAACGACAAAATTAAACCTGGTAAAAAACAACGACCACCTGGCTTGTCTGGGATTAAGACGTTTTGCGGACTCCAGATATAGCAGTTTCTTGTGATCGGTGATGACGGTGACCGGATGGACTGCCCCCTCCAAAAAATGGCGCCACTCCTCAAAAGCTAACTTAATGGCCAAGAGTTCCCTATTGCCGACATCGTAATTCCTCTCAGCGGACGACAATTTTTTGGAGAAAAAAGCGCACGGACGCCACTTACCAGGGGACGAACCTTGTGATAAAACTGCTCCCACCCCTACCTCAGAAGCGTCTACCTCTACAATGAACGGCTGTGACACATCAGGTTGAATGAGTATGGGTGCCGAGGCAAAACATTTTTTCAAGGAGGAGAATGCTTGACAAGCCTTGTCAGACCACCTAGAAAAATCCCCTTTTTTGTCATGTCTGTGAGAGGTTTAACCATGGATGAGAAATTACGAATGAATTTCCGGTAATAATTAGCAAACCCCAGGAAACGTTGTAGTGCCTTAAGATTCTCTGGCAGATCCCACTCAAGAACTGTCCGCACTTTCCCTGGGTCCATACGAAAACCGGACGCTGACACCAGGAAACCTAAAAACTGGAGTTCCTGTACGGCGAACACACACTTCTCCCATTTGGCGTACAGTTTATTATCCCGCAAGATCTGTAACACCTGCCTAAGATGCTCCTGATGAGACACAAGATCAGGCGAGTAAATTAAGATGTCATCCAGATATATGACCACAAACTGACCCACCAGGCGGCGAAAAATGTCATTAACAAAGTGTTGGAACACCGCCGGGGCATTAGTCAGACCGAATGGCATGACAAGGTTCTCATAATGCCCCTCCGGAGTGTTAAACGCCGTCTTCCACTCATCCCCCTCCTTCACCCTAATCAGATTGTACGCCCCCCTGAGATCCAACTTAGAGAACCATTTGGCGCCCACGATCTGATTAAAGAGATCGGGGATAAGTGGGAGTGGATACGGATCTCGGACCGTAATCCGATTAAGTTCACGGAAATCCAGGCAAGGGCGTAGGCCTCCATCTTTCTTCTTCACAAAGAAGAACCCCACGGCCACCGGGGAAGATGAAGGTCTAATATGCCCCTTAGCCAGACTCTCTGAAATATAATCCTTCATGGCCTGCCTTTCCGGACCAGATAGGATGTACAACCTAGATTTAGGTAATTTGGCCCCAGGGAGCAATTTTACAGAACAGTCATACACGCGATGAGGAGGTAGTTCTTGACACCCTTTCTCTGAGAATACATCCTCATAGTCCGCCAGAAATGGAGGTAAGACCCTAGGAGTGACAGCACCGATGACCGTATTCATGCAGTTTTTATTACAGAATTCACTCCATTGGCTTATCTCCCTGGATTGCCAATTAATAACCGGATTATGCTTAGTTAACCAAGGAAGGCCCAACACAATAGGAGTGGGAAGACCCTCCAACACGTAACAAGACAACAGTTCTTTATGTATCGCCCCCACTTGAAGATTTACGTTATGCACCACTTGCAAAAAACTTACCTGACCGAGAGGCCTGGCGTCGATCGAAAATATGGGGATGGGTTTAGCCAACATATTCAATAGCATACCCTGAACCCGGGCAAACCGAGCATCCACCAGATTAGCCCCGGCCCCACTATCTAGAAGAACAGATATCCTCTCAGTTCTCGTACCCACCACCACCTCTGCCGGCACGAGAAACTGAGACGAACCTAGGGACGAAATACCTACTCCCAGATTGCCGTCCACCACACAACCTGGGATCAACAGTTTTCCGACGACTCTTTACTCTGCAAAGGACGGGATGGACACCCCCCAATAAAATGTCCCTCTCTCCCGCAGAAGAAGCACCTTCCAGTCTTGTGGCACACCGCCGGTCCTCTCCCCCGGAATGATCTCCTTCCTAACTGCATAGGCTCCTCTGGACTGACCAGGGGAACCTCCATATGAGGAGACCTTGTAGGAGGTAGAGTCATCACAGGGGGCGGAGTTATCCCGCACCTCTCCCGAAGCCGTCTGTCAATGCGAATAGCAAGGGCCATAGCGGCTTCCAGTGAGGCGGGAGGATCATACTGTGCCAACACATCCTTTAATTTGTCAGATAACCCTTGACAAAACTGGCTCTTAAGAGCCGGGTCATTTCACTGGGTGTCCGTGGCCCACCTACGGAACTCCGCACAGAATTCCTCCACCGGACGATCTCCCTGGTGGATCCTATGTAACTTAGATTCAGCAAGGGAGATCCGATCCGGGTCATCATATAAGAGTCCCAGAGCAGCGAAGAACCTATCCACTGACTGGAGAGCTGGGGAGCCCGGGGGAAGAGAGAACGCCCAAGATTGTGGGTCCCCTTGTAGGAGCGAGATGACAATTCCCACCCTTTGCTCCTCACTCCCCGATGACCGAGGCCGCAGCCGAAAGTACAACATGCATGCCTCCCGGAAAACAAAAAACTTGTCCCGCCCCCCAGTGAACCTGTCAGGGAGAGCTACTTTAGGTTCTGGTCCGGCTTGCTCCTGGGGATACAAAACCTTGGACTTAATGTCCGCCAGCTCCATGGACAAACTCTGCAACTGCCGAGCTAGACTGGCTACTGGATCCATGGTGGCTGGAGAAAAAAAATTATTTTTTTTTTTTTTGTCGGTCGGTGAAAATGTCACGCTGTCTCAACGTACAGGAGGTCAGGGGCCTAGGCTGACCCTAAACAGGGGCCCTGACTAATCCCTCAACCTGGAGGTACTGTTAATGGTACAGAGGTCCAGGTCGCCAGCGTAACCCTAAACTCCTGAATATCCCTGAACCTCAGTAATCTAGTCCTGAGAAGGACCCCGATCACAACAATGGGGGACAGGATAGAAAAAGCCCAAAACACAGTACTAGACTAACGAGACAGTACAAGGGGAAAACCAAAAACCACCTTGCATACAAAAACACACACCACAATTACAGAGGGAACAACAACAGGTTAGGAGATAAATGATAAAGGGAGGAAGGGAAGAAACCACACCGCATACTCTTGGCTCCGAACTCCACCAAACAACGATCCGCTCTGAAGGTCTGCAAGAAATGCTTTCACCGACAACTTCGCTTATCAGACCAGCAGGTATTTGAAGGAATCCCAATACTGCAGCATTAACTGCAGCTGGGCGAGGCTGAGCCTCGTCAAGCACAGAGAGAGAGAATTAACTCCCTCACTACAAAAAAACACAAAGCACCAAAAACTCAGCTGCGAGAAGTCAGGCTGTGTAGTCGCGACGATCTTCGTGGCGACACACCCGTGACAGATATATGTAATAACTGTTGGACACAGTAATGTTTCTGCCTTGAAATGAGGTTTATTGTACTAACAGAAAATGTGCAATCTGCATTCAAACAAAATTTGACAGGTGCATAAGTATGGGCACGCTTATCATTTTCTTGATTTAAATACTCCTACCTACTTTTTACTGACTTACTAAAGCACTTTTTTTGGTTTTGTAACCTCATTGAGCTTTGAACTTCAGAGCCAGATGTATGCAATCATGAGAAAAGCTACTTAAAGTGGCCACTTGCAAGTTGTTCTCCTGTTTGAATCTCCTCTGAAGAGTGGCATCATGGGCTCCTCAAAACAACTGTCAAATGATCTGAAAACAAAGATTATTCAACATAGTTGTTCAGGGGAAGGATACAAAAAGCTGTCTCAGAGATTTAACCTGTCAGTTTCCACTGTGAGGAACATAGTAAGGAAATGGAAGAACACAGGGACAGTTCTTGTTAAGGCCAGAAGTGGCAGGCCAAGAAAAACATCAGAAAGGCAGAGAAGATGAATGGTGAGATCAGTCAAGGACAATCCTCAGACCACCTCCAGAGAGCTGAAGCATCAACTTTCTGCAGATGGTGTCACTGTGCATCGGTCAACTATACAACACACTTTGCACAAGGAGAAGCTGTATGGGAGAGTGATGCGAAAGAAACCGTTTCTGCAAGCACGCCACAAACAGAGTCGGCTGAGGTATGCAAAAGCACATTTGGAGAAGCCAATCTCTTTCTGGAAGAAGGTCCTGTGGACTGATGAAACCAAGATTGAGTTGTTTGGTCATACAAAAAGGCATTATGCATGGCGGCAAAAAAACACAGCATTCCAAGAAAAACACTTGCTACCCACAGTAAAATTTGGTGGAGGTTCCATCATGCTTTGGGGCTGTGTGGCCAATGCCGGCACCGGGAATCTTGTTAAAGTTGAGGGATGCATGGATTCCACTCAGTATCAGCAGATTCTTGACAATAATGTTCAAGAATCAGTGATAAAGTTGAAGTTACGCAGGGGATGGATCTTTCAGCAAGACAATGATCCAAAACACCGCTCCAAATCTACTCAGGCATTCATGCAGAGGAACAATTACAATGTTCTGGAATGGCTATCCCAGTCCCCAGACCTGAATATCATTGAACATCTGTGGGATCATTTGAAGAGGGCTGTCCATGCTCGGCGACCATCAAACTTAACTGAACTGGAATTGTTTTGTAAAGAGGAATGGTCAAAAATACCTTCATCCATGATCCAGGAACTCATTAAAAGCTACAGGGAGCGACTAGAGGCTGTTATTTTTGCAAAAGGAGGATCTACTAAATATTAATGTCACTTTTCTGGTGAGGTGCCCATACTTATGCACCTGTCAAATTTTGTTTGAATGCAGATTGCACATTTTCTGTTAGTACAATAAACGTCATTTCAAGGCAGAAACATTACTGTGTCCAACAGTTATTACATATATCAAACTGAAAAAGCTGTTGCAAAAACACCAATTTTTATAAAACAATAAGCTTAAGATTAATAGGGGTGCCCAAACTTTTTAATATAACTGTATATGCTTTACAAAACTTGTTATCAGAAAGAGTTGACTGCGCCCCAGTCCTGTAAAAGCAGTTGTGAGAAGTAACATTCTCAATATCACCAAACATCAAAATCGCACCAAAGAGAAGCAGCTGCAGATGTCACATTAGGGGTGAGTTAATTAATTGTTTGGCCAAATATAGTAGGGTAATTTTCGAGTTGATAATTTTGTGCGGACCCCAAATGATGGTAAAAATTTCCAAATGGCCCTTGGCAGAAAAAAGGTTCCCCACCCTTGCTTTAAGGTCTTGAAGTTGAACTCAATCAATTATGGCCTGTACCTTCCCAGGATCCATCTTAAAGCATTCAACTAATACAATGAACCCCAGAAATGATATTTCTTGAACATAAAAAGTACATTTCTCCAATTTAGCAAAGCAAACAAAGAATTTTCCCTAAGTTTTTGTAAAACAAAATGGACATGTTCATAGTGCGAATCCAGATCTCGGGAAAAAATGAGAATGACTTCCAGGTGTACCACAACAAACCTTCCAATACAATCAGAAAATATATCTTTCATAAAGTTTTGAAAAACTGCTGGGGCATTGGTTAACCCAAAAGGCATGACAAGATTTCCAAATAGACCCTCAGATGTTAAAAACGCTGTTTTCCATTCATCACCCTTCCAGATACATATCAAATTAGAAGACCCTCGAAGATCTAGTTTACAAAAACATTTAGCACCAGTTAGTTGATTATATAGGCCGGGGATTAGTGGAAGTGGGCAGGGCCGCATTGAGGGCATTACTACCCTTACTGGTGTATGGGGCCTAGTGAACAGAAGCAAGGGGGGGGGCCCAAATCAGGTGAGACACGCTGGGCACGTGTCTCATCCAGTCCAGGCCCACCCCTCTCTTGCTTCAGCTCACCGGGTCCTAGGGGCAGGGGTAGGTGGGGCCGGTTCAATATATTATCATGCAGAAAGCCACCGGCTTAATGCACCGCAATGGTTAACAGCCGCCAGCCAATCAGAGGCTGGCAACTGACGCATATCAATAAGGAAGAAGATGTCACTGGACTGCGGCCAGGTAAGAAGACATTTTTTTTTTAATTTGCTTGCACTGAAAAGCCGCACACGTGGGGGTCAGGATGTGGGACATTATTACCAGAAGGGGCCAGAATGTGGGACATTATTACTACAGGGTCTAATTTAGAGATAATACTACTGCTGTGATGTATTTTATTTTAGAGGATGATATTTTTTTTCAAAGGGGGTAGGTGCTGTTACTGTGCAGGGTGGCACAATGTCTCTTTTTTCTTGAACTGGTGTAGTATAGAATTTGGGGAAAAATTAGGGAATGTGCTCTAGAAGCGGTGCTCTAGATAACTGTGTTATTTTCTGCAGAGAAGACTCATGGCTGGAAGAAGTGATGGTGGTCTCCGCTGGACGAGGAAAATCAAAGATGAAGAACTTTAACTAGACATGTCACTGACACTATACACTGTATACTATTTAAAAAAAATAATAAATTTGAGCTTGGTTTAAAATAGTATACATGCAGCACATAAGTGCATGTTTCACAATGGCCATGAATCAGAAAAACCTACAAGAAGCAAAATGAAAATAAACTCTGCTGTAAATCAATAAAAAGCAAGTGTATTTAAATAAAATAGGGTTCTTAGAAACACTGTTTTCGATCAAAAATAGTATGAACGCTATCCCACCAGTGAGAAGGTGAACCCGTTCGGGATAGAACTTACTCTGTCTAGTATTAAAAACCTTACCATGTGTCAAAGTTGACCTCTGTGTGAATAAGGGCATACTGTGGTTCCTAGAGCTGGATAACACATTTAAAAGCTTCCCTTAGCTGGTGTTCTCAGTTTGGGACCAGAACCTCAGTCTGCCCTTATTCACACAGAGGTCAACTTTGACACATGGTAAGGTTTTTAATATTAGACAGAGTAGATTTTATCCCGAACGGGTTCACCTTGTCGCTGGTGGGATAGCTTTCATACTATTTTTGATTAAAAACAGTGTTACTAAGAACCCTATTTTATTTAAATGCACTTGCTTTTTATTTACTTACAGCAGGGTTTATTTTCATTTTGCTTCTTGTAGGTTTTACTGTATACTATTTATCGAGCTCCTGTGTATAATGGCACTTATGGTAATATTAGTATTGTATTTTTTTTATTAATGGTCAGTATTGTAGTATTCGGTCACTATGTGGTGGTAATATGTGGTCTGGTCATGGTCTGGCAGTATTTGTTCCTTGTATGTGGTATTATTGGTCATTTTAAAAAATGTATGTGACTCATTACCTTAAAGCGCACCTATCACCAAATTTTTTATTATTTAAATTAAATACAGATGTAATAACATTTATCATTTGACCAAAACATTATAAACAAGGCATATACCATCTGGGAGAAAAACTCCCTTTCTTGGCAGGAGCCTCCACTGAACTGAGCCGACTTCAGCTGAAGTCGCAGCCAGGCAGGGGATTCCCCCCGTCTCTGCTGTGCTGACCTCACTCTCCCATGATGCAGTGCATCAAGGAAAGTGAACGCAGTCCACCGATCTGAGAGCAGGCAGGCATTGTGACTGAGCTGGATGTGATCAGTCCAGTAGGCAGCTCTGGGTATGTGCTGTCTGCTGTGCTCCATAACTCACCAGACAGTGAGCTGGAGACTGCTCTCCTGTTTCCTCCTTCACCTCCCAGTTTCCTTGCTCACACTGTCCAGCAATGAAACCTGCTAGAGAAGTGATTGTTTGTGCCCCTCCCGCATTGTCACCACAAGCACCTTGAAAGGAGAAAGATGTTGCCAGCAACGGAAACTAAACGCTGAGGAAGATATGTGCCAGAAAAGAGGGGTGTTATTTACTTCATATGGCCAGTGTATGTATAATTGTGTGTATACATGTGTGATATGTCAGCATATATGTGAAAAGTGCATGCATGAGTGTATGGTGCATTTGAGAACTGTATGTAAACATATATGCATTGTGTGTGTGTGTGTGTGTGTGTGTGTGTGTGTGTGTGTGTGTGTGTATGTATATATATATATATATATATATATATATATATATATATATATATATATACAGTACAGACCAAAAGTTTGGACACACTTTCTCATTTAAAGATTTTTCTGTATTTTCATGACTTTGAAAATTGTACATTCACACTGAAGGCATCAAAACTATGAATTAACACATGTGGAATTATATACTTAACAAAAAAGTGTGAAACAACTGAAAATATGTCTTATATTCTAGGTTCTTCAAAGTAGCCACCTTTTGCTTTGATGACTGCTTTGCACACTCTTGGCATTCTCTTGATGAGCTTCAAGTGGTAGTCACCGGAAATGGTTTTCACTTCACAGGTGTGCCCTGTCAGGTTTAATAAGTGGAATTTCTTGCCTTATAAATGGGGTTGGGACCATCAGTTGTGTTGTGCAGAAGTCAGGTGGATACACAGCTGATAGTCCTACTGAATATACTGTTAGAATTTGTATTATGGCAAGCAAATAACAGCTAAGTAAAGAAAAACGAGTGGCCATCATTACTTTAAGGAATAAAGGTCAGTCAGTCCAAAAAATTGGGCAAACTTTGAAAGTGTCCCCAAGTGCAGTTGCAAAAACCATCAAGCGCTACAAAGAAACTGGCTCACATGAGGACCGCCCCAGGAAAGGAAGACCAAGAGTCACCTCTGCTTCTGAGGATAAGTTTATCTGAGTCACCAGCCTCAGAAATCGCAGGTTAACAGCAGCTCAGATTAGAGACCAGGTCAATACCACACAGAGTTCTAGCAGCAGACACATCTCTTCAACAACTGTTGAGGAGATTTTATGCAGCAGGCCTTCATGGTAAAATAGCTACTAGGAAACCACTGCTAAGGACAGGCAACAAGCAGAAGAGACTTGTTTGGGCTAAAGAACACAAGGAATGGACATTAGAACAGTGGAAATCTGTGCTTTGGTCTGATGAGTCCAAATTTGAGATCTTTGGTTCCAACCACCGTGTCTTTCTGTGACGCAGAAAAGGTGAACGGATGGACTCTACATGCCTGGTTCCCACCATGAAGCATGGAGTAGGAGGTGTGATGGTGTGGGGGTGCTTTGCTGGTGACACTGTTGGGGATTTATTCAAAATTGAAGGCATACTGAACCAGCATGGCTACCACAGCATCTTAGAAACAGAGGCATGTTCACACTAGCAAAAAAGAAGCAAGACAAAAATATATCTCATACCCTACCATAATTATATATAAATGTAAAGCAAAGTTGCATAATAAATATAGGGTACTTAGTGAACTATTTTTGATCAAAAAAAGTATACAAGCCGTCCCACCAGCGGCAAGGTGACCCTAAATTGGGACGGTACCTATACTGCCTATATTAAAAACCTTACTGTATATCAAAGTTGAAGTAATGCATATAAAAGGGTAGACAAATAGGACCGGGTCCCAACTCCAGACCACCTAGGCCCGTGGTAAGCTACATATATACCAATCAGCTCAACAAAGGGCATGCCACACCCTTAAATTGCACAGAATGCAAACAAGTCAAAAAACCAGACAATGTGAACTGAGGTCTAAGATGGCAGACATACAAGAAACAGAGGCATGTTCACACTAGCAAAAAAGAAGCAAGACAAAAATATATCTCATACCCTACCATAATTATATATAAATGTAAAGCAAAGTTGCATAATAAATATA
Source organism: Phyllobates terribilis (assembly GCF_046119375.1). Lineage (NCBI taxonomy): Eukaryota > Metazoa > Chordata > Amphibia > Anura > Dendrobatidae > Phyllobates > Phyllobates terribilis. The sequence continues at coordinate 319,571 of NW_027363903.1, forward strand.
GGGTACTTAGTGAACTATTTTTGATCAAAAAAAATATACAAGCCGTCCCACCAGCGGCAAGGTGACCCTAAATTGGGACGGTACCTATACTGCCTATATTAAAAACCTTACTGTATATCAAAGTTGAAGTAATGCATATAAAAGGGTAGACAAATAGGACCGGGTCCCAACTCCAGACCACCTAGGCCCGTGGTAAGCTACATATATACCAATCAGCTCAACAAAGGGCATGCCACACCCTTAAATTGCACAGAATGCAAACAAGTCAAAAAACCAGACAATGTGAACTGAGGTCTAAGATGGCAGACATACAAGAAACAGAGGCATGTTCACACTAGCAAAAAAGAAGCAAGACAAAAATATATCTCATACCCTACCATAATTATATATAAATGTAAAGCAAAGTTGCATAATAAATATAGGGTACTTAGTGAACTATTTTTGATCAAAAAAAGTATACAAGCCGTCCCACCAGCGGCAAGGTGACCCTAAATTGGGACGGTACCTATACTGCCTATATTAAAAACCTTACTGTATATCAAAGTTGAAGTAATGCATATAAAAGGGTAGACAAATAGGACCGGGTCCCAACTCCAGACCACCTAGGCCCGTGGTAAGCTACATATATACCAATCAGCTCAACAAAGGGCATGCCACACCCTTAAATTGCACAGAATGCAAACAAGTCAAAAAACCAGACAATGTGAACTGAGGTCTAAGATGGCAGACATACAAGAAACAGAGGCATGTTCACACTAGCAAAAAAGAAGCAAGACAAAAATATATCTCATACCCTACCATAATTATATATAAATGTAAAGCAAAGTTGCATAATAAATATAGGGTACTTAGTGAACTATTTTTGATCAAAAAAAATATACAAGCCGTCCCACCAGCGGCAAGGTGACCCTAAATTGGGACGGTACCTATACTGCCTATATTAAAAACCTTACTGTATATCAAAGTTGAAGTAATGCATATAAAAGGGTAGACAAATAGGACCGGGTCCCAACTCCAGACCACCTAGGCCCGTGGTAAGCTACATATATACCAATCAGCTCAACAAAGGGCATGCCACACCCTTAAATTGCACAGAATGCAAACAAGTCAAAAAACCAGACAATGTGAACTGAGGTCTAAGATGGCAGACATACAAGAAACAGAGGCATGTTCACACTAGCAAAAAAGAAGCAAGACAAAAATATATCTCATACCCTACCATAATTATATATAAATGTAAAGCAAAGTTGCATAATAAATATAGGGTACTTAGTGAACTATTTTTGATCAAAAAAAGTATACAAGCCGTCCCACCAGCGGCAAGGTGACCCTAAATTGGGACGGTACCTATACTGCCTATATTAAAAACCTTACTGTATATCAAAGTTGAAGTAATGCATATAAAAGGGTAGACAAATAGGACCGGGTCCCAACTCCAGACCACCTAGGCCCGTGGTAAGCTACATATATACCAATCAGCTCAACAAAGGGCATGCCACACCCTTAAATTGCACAGAATGCAAACAAGTCAAAAAACCAGACAATGTGAACTGAGGTCTAAGATGGCAGACATACAAGAAACAGAGGCATGTTCACACTAGCAAAAAAGAAGCAAGACAAAAATATATCTCATACCCTACCATAATTATATATAAATGTAAAGCAAAGTTGCATAATAAATATAGGGTACTTAGTGAACTATTTTTGATCAAAAAAAGTATACAAGCCGTCCCACCAGCGGCAAGGTGACCCTAAATTGGGACGGTACCTATACTGCCTATATTAAAAACCTTACTGTATATCAAAGTTGAAGTAATGCATATAAAAGGGTAGACAAATAGGACCGGGTCCCAACTCCAGACCACCTAGGCCCGTGGTAAGCTACATATATACCAATCAGCTCAACAAAGGGCATGCCACACCCTTAAATTGCACAGAATGCAAACAAGTCAAAAAACCAGACAATGTGAACTGAGGTCTAAGATGGCAGACATACAAGAAACAGAGGCATGTTCACACTAGCAAAAAAGAAGCAAGACAAAAATATATCTCATACCCTACCATAATTATATATAAATGTAAAGCAAAGTTGCATAATAAATATAGGGTACTTAGTGAACTATTTTTGATCAAAAAAAGTATACAAGCCGTCCCACCAGCGGCAAGGTGACCCTAAATTGGGACGGTACCTATACTGCCTATATTAAAAACCTTACTGTATATCAAAGTTGAAGTAATGCATATAAAAGGGTAGACAAATAGGACCGGGTCCCAACTCCAGACCACCTAGGCCCGTGGTAAGCTACATATATACCAATCAGCTCAACAAAGGGCATGCCACACCCTTAAATTGCACAAATATTTCACTAAGTACCCTATATTTATTATGCAACTTTGCTTTACATTTATATATAATTATGGTAGGGTATGAGATATATTTTTGTCTTGCTTCTTTTTTGCTAGTGTGAACATGCCTCTGTTTCTTGTATGTCTGCCATCTTAGACCTCAGTTCACATTGTCTGGTTTTTTGACTTGTTTGCATTCTGTGCAATTTAAGGGTGTGGCATGCCCTTTGTTGAGCTGATTGGTATATATGTAGCTTACCACGGGCCTAGGTGGTCTGGAGTTGGGACCCGGTCCTATTTGTCTACCCTTTTATATGCATTACTTCAACTTTGATATACAGTAAGGTTTTTAATATAGGCAGTATAGGTACCGTCCCAATTTAGGGTCACCTTGCCGCTGGTGGGACGGCTTGTATATTTTTTTTGATCAAAAATAGTTCACTAAGTACCCTATATTTATTATGCAACTTTGCTTTACATTTATATATAATTATGGTAGGGTATGAGATATATTTTTGTCTTGCTTCTTTTTTGCTAGTGTGAACATGCCTCTGTTTCTTGTATGTCTGCCATCTTAGACCTCAGTTCACATTGTCTGGTTTTTTGACTTGTTTGCATTCTGTGCAATTTAAGGGTGTGGCATGCCCTTTGTTGAGCTGATTGGTATATATGTAGCTTACCACGGGCCTAGGTGGTCTGGAGTTGGGACCCGGTCCTATTTGTCTACCCTTTTATATGCATTACTTCAACTTTGATATACAGTAAGGTTTTTAATATAGGCAGTATAGGTACCGTCCCAATTTAGGATCACCTTGCCGCTGGTGGGACGACTTGTATACTTTTTTTGATCAAAAATAGTTCACTAAGTACCCTATATTTATTATGCAACTTTGCTTTACATTTATATATAATTATGGTAGGGTATGAGATATATTTTTGTCTTGCTTCTTTTTTGCTACCACAGCATCTTGCAGCGGCATGCTATTCCATCCGGTTTGCGTTTAGTTGGACCATCATTTATTTTACAACAGGACAATGACCCCAAACACACCTCCAGGCTGTGTAAGGGCTATTTTACCAAGGAGGAGAGTGACAGTCACCAGACCTGAGATGGTTTGGGGTGAGCTGGACCGCAGACTGAAGGCAAAAGGGCCAACAAGTGCTAAGCATCTCTGGGAACTCCTTCAAGATTGTTGGAAGACCATTTCATAGAATCATAGAATCATAGAATCATAGAATGGTAGAGTTGGAGGGGACCTCCTGGGTCATCTGGTCCAACCCCCTGCTCAAAGCAGGATTCACTAGATCATCTCAGACAGATGTCTGTCCAGCCTCTGTTTGAAGACGTCCATTGAAGGGGAACTCACCACCTCTCGTGGCAGCCTGTTCCACTCATTAGTCACCCTAACTGTCAAAAAGTTTTTTCTAATATCTAATCTGTGTCTCCTCCCATTTAGTTTCATCCCATTGCTTCTAGTCTTTCCTTGTGCAAATGAGAATAAAGATGATCCTTCTACAATGTGACAGCCCTTGACATATTTGTAGACAGCTATTAAGTCTCCTCTCAGTCTTCTTTTTTGCAAGCTAAACATTCCCAAATCCTGCAACCGTTCCTCATAGGACATGGTTTGCAGACCAGTCACCATTCTGGTCACTCTTCTCTGAACTTGCTCCAGTTTGTCTATGTCTTTTTTAAAATGTGGTGCCCAAAACTGTACACAGTATTCCAGATGAGGTCTGACCAAAGAGGAGTAAAGACCGATAATGACTTCACGTGATCTAGACTGTATGCTTCTGTTAATACATCCCAGAATTGTATTTGCCTTTTTTGCTGCTGCATCACACTGTTGACTCATGTTCAGTCTATGATCTATTAGTATACCTAAGTCTTTTTCACATGTACTGTTGCTTAGTCCTATTCCTCCCATTCTGTATATGCTTTTTTCATTTTTATTGCCCAGATGTAGTACTTTGCATTTTTCCCTGTTAAAAACCATTCTGTTGGTTGCTGCCCACTGCTCCAGTTTATTTAGGTCTTTTTGAATCCTCTCTCTCTCTTCTCTAGTATTAGCTATCCCTCCTAGCTTTGTGTCATCAGCAAATTTAATCAGTTTACCCTCAATTCCTTCATCTAAATCATTGATAAAGATGTTGAACAATACAGGTCCCAGGACGGAGCCCTGTGGTACCCCACTTGAGACATTCATCCAGCTGGATGTGAAGCCATTTACAACCACCCTTTGTGTCCGATCACTAAGCCAGTTATGAATCCACCTAACAGTTGCCTGGTCCATTGCATACTTGGTCATTTTTTCAATAAGGATGGTGTGAGGTACTTTGTCAAATGCTTTGCTGAAGTCAAGATATACTATATCTACAGCATTTCCCTGATCCACCCAGTCAGTGATTCTGTCATAGAAGGAAATTAAGTTAGTCTGACATGACTTGTTAGTTACAAACCCATGCTGACTCTGGTTAATCACTTCATTCTTATCCATGTACTTACATACATGTTGTTTAATAATTTGTTCAAAGATCTTTCCTGGTATAGAAGTCAGACTCACCGGCCTATAGTTCCCTGGGTCCACCTTCTTCCCCTTTTTGAAGATAGGAACAACATTTGCTCTTCTCCAGTCTTCTGGGACTTCTCCTGTTCTCCAAGAATTTTCAAAGATTATGGAGAGTGGTTCTAAAATTTCTTCTACGATCTCCTTCAGTACTCTGGGGTGTAATTCATCTGGACCTGGAGACTTGAACTCATTTATGTTAGCTAAATATTCCCTCACAATCTTTCTGTTTACAGATAACTTGGATTCCTCTATTCCTTTAAAAGGACAGTGAAGATCAGTTGATGTTACATTTTCTTTCTGAGAGAAAACAGATGCAAAATAGGAATTAAAAAGTTCGGCCTTCTCAACATCCTCTCTTACCATTTCTCCATTTTCATCCTGTAAAAATCCTATAGCATCTTTGACTTTTCTTTTACTTTTGACATACCCCCAAAATCCTTTTTTATTGCTTTTGACATCTCTTGCAAGCCTTAATTCATTGTCAGCTTTAGCTAACCTGATACGTGCCCTGCAGGATCTGCAGACTGCATTATAATCTTCTTTAGATATGCCTCCCTCTTTCCATTTAATAAACATTTCTTTCTTTCTTTTTAGCATGTGTTTAAGTTCTGTGTTCATCCATCCTGGTTTCCTTAAATGCTTCCCATTCTTCCTACTTTTCGGGATTGTTAACGATTGTGCTTTGAGAATCTCATTTTTAAATATTTCCCATCCTTCCTGGACATTTTTGTCCTTAAGGACATCCAGCCATTGGATCCCTCCTATTCTCTTTCTGAGTCTCTTAAAATCTGCCTTTCTAAAATCTAACCTTGAAGTTTGAGTCTTCACATGTCTTCCTCCTCTAGTTATCCAAAATTCTATAATAGCATGATCGCTGCCTCCTAGGGTCCCAGCCACCTTTACCTCCTCAACCATTTCCTCCCTGTTTATAAGGATTAGATCCAAAGTAGCAGATCCCCTTGTTTTCTCCCCTACCTTTTGGAAGATAAAGTTGTCAGCAAGAGAGGATAAGAATTTGCTTGACCTGTTAGTTTTACTTGAGAGAGATTCCCAACAAATGTCTGGATAGTTGAAATCTCCCATGACCACTACGTCATATTTTTTGGAGAACTTGGTCATTTGATACATAAAGAGTTCATCCATATCTTCAGCTTGCCCAGGTGGCCTGTAGTAAATGCCTACAATGGTGTCCTTTCCGTTGTTCTCTCCTTGTATTCTTACCCAAACAGTTTCCACAGAACTCCCAGTCTCTGAAGCTTCAATCTCTGTGCAGATATACGCTTTTCTAACATACAATGCAACACCTCCTCCTCGTTTATCAAGTCTGTTTCTTGCAAATAAGTTGTATCCTTTTAGCCTTTTATTCCAATCATGTGTATCATCCCACCAAGTTTCAGTGATTCCAGTGACATCATATTCCTTTTCCTGCATTAGTAGTTCCAGTTCTCCTTGCTTGTTGCCCATGCTTTGTGCATTTGTATAAAAACATTTTAGTTTGTGATTGGTTTCTCTTCCTCCCATATTTTTATTATTTAAATTGTTTTGTCTTTGTTCTTCTTTTCCACTTCCAGTAGCAGAGATCTCAATAGTATTTGTCAGCTGTATGGCTTTTTCTGGCCTTTTGCTTCCCTTCCCACATTGTTCCAGTTTAAAGCTCTTCTGATGATTTCCGGTGACTACCTCTTGAAGCTCATCAAGAGAATGCCAAGAGTGTGCAAAGCTGTCATCAAAGCAAAAGGTGGCTACTTTGAAGAACCTAGAATATAAGACATATTTTCAGTTGTTTCACACTTTTTTGTTAAGTATATAATTCCACATGTGTTAATTCGTAGTTTTGTTGCCTTCAGTATGAATGTACAATTTTCATAGTCATGAAAATACAGAAAAATCTTTAATGAGAAGGTGTGTCCAAACTTTTGGTCTGTACTGTATATATATATATAGTGCATTGTGAAAGTATTTGGCCCCCTTGAACTTTTCTACCTTTTGCCACATTTCTGGCTTCAAACATAAAGATATAAAATTATAATTTTTGGGGAAAAATCAACAACAAGTGGGATACAATCATGAAATGGAACGAAATTTATTGAATATTTTAAAATTTTTTGCCAAATTAAAAACTGAAAAATGGGGCATGCAATATTATTTGGCCCCTTTACTTTCAGTGCAGCAAACTCACTCCTGAAGTTCAGTGAGGATCTCTGAATGATCCAATGTTGTCCTAAATGACTGGTAATTATAAACAGAATACACCTGTGTGTAATCAAGTCTCCTTATAAATGCACCTGCTCTGTGATAGTCTCAGGGTTCTGTTTCAAGTGCAGAGAGCATCATGAAGACCAAGGAACACACCAGGCATGTCCAAGATACTGTTGTGGCGAAGTTTAAAGCTGGATTTGGATACAAAAGATTTCCCAAGTTTTAAACATCTCAAGGAGCACTGTGCAAGCGATCATATTGAAATGGAAGGAGTATCAGACCACTGCAAATGTACCATAACCCGGCCGTCCCTCTAAACTTTCATCTCGAACAAGGAGAAGACTGATCAGAGATGCAGCCAAAAGGCCCATGATCACTCTGGATGAACTGCAGAGATCTACAACTGAGGTGGGAGAGTCTGTCCATAGGACAACAATCAGTCGGAAATTGCGCAAGTCTGGCCTTTACGGAAGAGTGGCAAGTAGAAAGCCATTTCTCAAAGATATCCATAAAAAGTCTTGTTTGAAGTTTGCACAATCCACCTGGGAGACACACCAAACATGTCTAATAAGGTGCTCTGGTCAGATGAAACCAAAATCACATTTTTTGGCCACAATGCAAAACGATATGTTTGGCGTAAAAGCAACACAGCTCATCACCCTCAAAACACCATCCCCGCTGTCAAACATGGTGGTGGCAGCATCATGATTTGGGCCTGCTTTTCTTAAGGGACAGGAAAGATTGTTAAAATTGATGGGAAGATGGACGGAGCCAAATACAGGACCATTCTGGAAGAAAACCTGTTGGAGTCTGCAAAAAAACCTGAGACTGGGATGGAGATTTATCTTCCAACAAGACAATGATCCCAAACATAAAGCAAAATCTAAAATGGAATGGTTCAAAAATAAACGTATCCAGGTGTTAGAATGGCCAAGTCAAAGTCCAGACCTGAATCCAATCGAGAATCTGTGGAAAGAGCTGAAAACTGCTGTTCACAAACGCCCTCCATCCAACCTCAATGAGCTTGAGCTGTTTTGCAAGGAAGAATGGGCAAGAATTTCAGCCTCTCGATGTGCAAAACTGATAGAGACATACCCCAAACGACTTGCAGCTGTAATCGCAGCAAAAGGTGGCTCTACAAAGTATTAACTCAAGGGGGTCGATTAATATTGCACGCCCCACTTTTCAGTTTTTAATTTGTTTAAAAAGTTTAAAATATCCAATAAATTTTGTTCCACTTCACGATTGTGTCCCACTTGTTGTTGATTCTTCCCCCAAAAATTAGAATTTTCTATCTTTATGTTTGAAGCCAGAAATGTGGCAAAAGGTAGAATAGTTCAAGGGGGCCAAATACTTTCACAATGCACTGTACATATATATATATGTATATATATGCACCATGTGTATATATGTGTGCAGTGCAAGTGTATATATATGTGCAGTGTGTGTATTTTTTATATATCTGTATACCTGTATGCAGTGTGTAAATGTATATATGTGTGTGTGAGTGTGTGTGTATATATATATATATATATATATATATATTATATATATATGTATGTGTGTGTACATATATATATATATATATATCTTATTTATATGCGCATTTGTGTATAGATTATATATATAAAGAGAGAGAAAGCTAGAGATAGCGGTCTTTTATGTAACTGCACAATATGGTTGGGTCTCTGTCTACATAATACATGAATATGTAGCGCTCAGTTGACATCTATCTATATATATACTGTATATATATATATATATATATATATATACATATATGCACACATATATATATATGTTCGTGTATGTCATAGAGAGAGATGTGAATATACTGTACCTGTGTAAAATAAATATATTACTATATATTACACAGGTATATTTGTGTACACATACTGTACATATTTATATATAGCAAGAGAGAGAGCCATATATATAAGCATACGTGTGTGTATATAGACAGAGGGGCTCAACCATAATATGCAGTTATGACGCGCCCCTGGGCCTGAGTCGCGCAGCGTTGCGCACGCGGGAGCCTACCCGGAGCCGGATCTGATAGGGGTTAGTAGTCTCGTGGCGGTGACCCGGTCCGTGCCCAGGGAGTCAAGCTGAGTGGCAGTATATTAGCAGTAGATGTAGGACGACTACGCCACCCGTTGAATGCAGCTATGGAGCTGCCGCTGCAGGGCAGACCGCTAAGGCCGGTGGAAGGATGGTGCAGCGTGGATGGTATAACCCCCAACGGGAGGGGTATGGCCTCAGGGCAGCCGACGTGGATGATGGGGGTAGTAGGAACCACTCAGAGACGATGCGGTGTAGTTCAGGGTCTTTACTGGTGACAAAGATAGACCCTCCCGGAGTACAGGCTAGCGGTCGGGGCCTGGTCAGTCCTTGAGCAGATGGGATCCCCCTTGGCCAGGCGGAGTTGTAGGCCTCCCCAACTAATTGTACTCTTCTGGCTTCCTTGCTAGAGGCGGGTAAAGGTAGCCCACGTCCCTGAGTGTACCGTGTGGTGCTCACCCGTATGGCCGGTGACTCGGGGCCTTCTAGTGGCTTCCGCTCCACGACGGCGGTGCTGGTCCCACGCGTGTGACCGTGCCTTCGGGTTTCTTGGCCAGAGGACCTGAAATCCCCTGCCGGTCGGTTTCTGCTGCTGGGTCTGGGTTAATCCCCACAGCCTCGGACTCCGGGTCCGGTGGTAACTCTTCAATCAGGGCGAGCTCTTCAGCTGCCAGCCCCTGATTCCTTTTAGCACTGCTCCCACAGAGCTCCTGATCTCTCTTTCCTATAGCTGCTTCTCTTCTTCTCTCTACTCTACTCTTCTTCTCTCTAACCCTGCCTCAGCCCCAGTTTTATATAGGGGAAGTCCTTCCCCTCCCAGGACTGGGCAGGAGGTGTGGCATGCATAGGATTCCTGACCAAGAGACCTCCCACCTGCTCTCAGACATAACATTGCTATTACTGTGGAGACCAGACCCCTGGGGTGCCACAGTTACATAAAGTTGCGCTATATATAAATCTATTGATATAGAGAGAGGCAAAATTGGAACAGCACCATATCTTCAAAATATCGGGTGCAAGGCCCCCAAACAAATATCCATAAGTATAGACAGTATAGCAAAAAAACGACAGACAGCACTCCAAAAGTTCTTTAAAAAAATATGGACTTTATTAGCCCGCTGTGCGACGTTTCGGTTGCGGTGCAGTGATCAAGCAGTGATGAAAGTTGTCCGCAACTGAAACGTTCCCATCGCAGTTCAGGACAGCGATGGGGACTCGGGTCGCACCCAGTTTCTCAAATTTATTCATGGGGCGATACGAGTCCCTGTCACCACTCACAGCCCCCAAATACAAGGATCACATTCGATATTCTTGCAGATATTTCGATGATTTAATCATAATATGGAGGGGCACAACAAGCGAAGCAGAGTCCTTTGTGAAAGAGTTAAACCAAAATGATTGGGGCATATCGTTCGCTAGCAATACATCTAAAGAAAAAAATGTTTATTTGGATCTTGAACTATATACTGTAGGTCAAAAAATCCAAAGTAGAACATATTTCAAATTGTTAAACACAAATGGATACCTTGATTACTCAAGCGCACATTACCCCAAGTGGAAGAAAAATATCCCTTCTAGTCAATTCCGACGCATTAGGCGTAACTGTACCTCAACAGCCGATTACCAGAACAATCAAACACATTGATCACAAGATTCAAAGAGAAGGGTTACCCTAGAGCATTAATGGCATCCTCCTATCAAAATAATCTAGAGCTCACTCAAAACGATTGTTAGATTCAGAAACCACCAAGCAATCCAGAGAAGAGCAAATCCGACATAGTTTCATTACAGTATATAATAAAGGAAACCACATCATTCGTAAAATATTAAATAAATATTGATATCTTGTTAGGAAGGACCCCATTTTAAAAGATCGAGACCCAACATTGTGTTTAGAAGGGGCAAAACTATAAAAAATTGTTATTGTTGTAGAATTATCAACTTTGACAAGAGAGCCCCAAACGATAAAATAGCTCAGGTTACTGCAAATCCTACATATGAGTTCACATGTGGATCTGAATTTCTTATATATGCAGTCACATGTAACTCAATTATGTGGGACGTACAGTTCAGACTTTGCGGAACCGTGAGAACGGCCACAGGCATAATGCCAAAACAGGCTTTCTGAAGCAAAGTCTATCCAAGCACATCACATTAGTGCATAATAAAAATTTTGATCCTGTAGTAGTCACACCGCTTGAACAGATCCCTGCAGGTATCAGAAATAGAAGAGCCACCCTTAATTCCAAAGAATCCTCCTGGATTTTTAAGCTTGGGAGCCTCCATCCGGACGGTTTAAATGAGGTTGTAGAGTTCCTCTAACACCATCCTTTAATAGTAGATGGAATCAATCACCCACAGCCAAAATAAAAATCCTCTTCATTTAAGATATAGGTGAGTATATTTCGCTCTTGTGATTGGTAATTTATTGCAACTCTAGTAGGGCTTTCCTTATTTATTTCTATTTTTATTTATTTATTTTTTTAATATTATTTTTATTTATTTTTTTTACATAAAAATTTTTGTGTGTTTTCTTAGTGTTTTTTTGTGTGTTTTTCTGGTTTTTTTTTTGTTTTTTTAGTGTTTTTTATATATACATACAGTATATATATATATATATATATATATATATATATATATATTTATTTATATTTATTATTTATTAATTAATTAATTTATTTTTTCCAATCTCAAGATGACAATAAACTATACAAACATAGTGTTATCAAACGGTTATTTACTAGCCATTATCAAAGCAAAACAGTTTCAAATTTGCAATGTTCTTTATTCACAGATGGAATATATAAAATATATACAAATATAGCCCATGGTTTGAATTCACATCGGAAGAAAGGCTTTCGGACTTGAGGAGGGTCGTGCTATTTTAATATATTTATTCTATTGCAAAAAAATAGATATACAGAATATATATATTTTTTTAATTTACTATCGGCCCTTTACTTATAATACTTACATATATTTTTCTACAAATCTAAATGCCAACTATACAAAACAGGAATCTATTTATGAATGAATATGAAGTAAATGGGGAATGCAAATGTAAAACTAAAAATCAAAAATGGTTCCTTTAGATATCTATTTTACAATCCAATACATCGTATTGGGTTGTGAGAATCTCATTTTCTCCTTGGTTATTCTCTTGGTTTTATTTGTGTATAGAATCCTTTCAATCAATTGTGTATTTCATGTGTATGCCGGTCATTTTTTGGATACTGGCAGGCTTTTTTTTTTTAAATGTGGTTGGGATGGAGTGTTCTCGCAGCCTGTGTGCGAGTGGGAAGGTGTAGGCTGTTTGATATAATGAAGTTCAGTTTAATGCAGGGGGAGAGAGCCCCACTCCTTACTATACAAATAGGGTATTTAAAGCTTGTATATTGTATAGCTCAACATGCACCTGATGAAGGCTCCTTGAGAGCAGAAACGCGTTGTGCCATTATATGCTACTATATGCCAACCACTCATCCCTTGACTGATTTTTAATTCAAAATAAATTTTTATCTTGAATCTATGCGATTTTGAGCAGTTACCTGCGAGCCTATTGGAACGTTTCCACTAAGCTTAAACTGGAGTCTCTACCATTATCCACAGGAGCGCCTCCGGTAAAAATTTATAAAAAAATAAAACATTTCTTATGACAGTTGAGGCTCCACCTAACAATATTCTTCAATCACTAATCAATAACAGAATAATGAATACGCAGCCATGGAAACCCCAATAACAACCCAGCAGGCAAATTATCCAAAACAAAGCAGGATATGAACTCAGAGTGAATTGTTCCCACTTTAAGTGTGAATTCCACCATTATCAGCTGGACAAAGTTCTGGTGTAACAGTGTCCTGTCAATGGCAAGAATTTGAATAGGTCTTTCTAACCTAACTGTCCCAAATCCTAATCTGAGCACTAGTCCTGAATCTATGAAGTTGGCAACAGACCCACAATCAATGAAAGCTACCTCTGATAATGATACCTGACACTGAACTTGGCCTCTGACTATCCTTTTAACTTACTCTTTTGTCTTGATGTACTCTCCTGGCATTTGACCCTGGACTATTTCCTGGCCATGCCACTTGTCTTTCCTCTCTGTACCTCGAGCCCTCCTGGTATCTGACCTTGGACCTACTGACTACCTTTTCTCATGGCTTCTCAGAGTCACATTACAGTTGACCGTTTCCTTTTTATCACCAGCATGGATCCCATGCACACGCTTGGTGATCACGTGGCGAACTTGTCTCTGGAGATTCAAGATCTGGCTGAGAGACAATAAATTCTTGAATCTTCTCAGTCCCAATTGCAGGGCCAGATGACTAGCTTTAGGAAAACTCCCCATAGCTCTTCGCTGCCAGCAGAGATTGTGATGTCTACACCTTATGACTTTCAGGCGGTCTCCCCCGAACCAGTAGTGACCTTCCCATATAAATATTCGGGGGAAAGAAACCAGTTTAAAGTCATCAACTGTAGTCATAGGCAACGGGGAAATACGGCGTGAGATGGCCCGGCTATTAAGGGGCGGAGGAGGCTTTTTTTTTTCTCTTTTTAATTCTGCCTTATATGCAAGTCATTATACAGGAAGGAATGGTTTCGAACATTTTTTTCCTGTAAAATCCATTTTATCTTCAGTTTTGTATGTTTATTTGTCAGTCTATAAAAGTGGAGGAAAATTCTTGACAACATTGTCCCCAACATTGACCTTGGAGTCAGAGATGAGTCCAGGCATCTTCCCCATGCTGTTTCCATTCCATTTGAGCACTGCTTTCACCAATTTCAGCAATTTTTTTCCCTGCCTCCCCAACTCTCCTGTTAAGATCTTCCGGAAATATATGTGAGTTTCCCATTGACTTCCATTATACACGGTACTCAAGTAGAGCCCGTCCGAGCATCCAACATGCTTGATTCGAGCACTAGAGTGCTGGATCATCACTAATCCTAATATATTGGAGCTGTGCTACTAATGTAAATCAATGAGGCTGAGGCAGACCTAAGCATTGGTCCTGAAATATTTGGGGTAAGACCCCTGAAGATTAGTAATTTGTAGAGCACCAGGTTCTGGAGAAGTTTAAATGAGAAATGACTCTTGAAAGTGATACATTTTCTGCTTGTCACCTATTATCTGAAACTGGAGAGCTCTAATCATCATGAGATGGGTGGAAAAGCAATGAATCAGGTCATTAATACTTTATTCAGCTGAGATGTTAAACTTTATTTCATGTATTAATTATTGTAATGGCTCACAATCTAATTATTGATATTGTTGTGGCTCACATTCTAAACTCCCTATCCGTATGATTTTATAGTGTGGGAGGAAACCGGAGTACCCGGAGGAAACCCACGCAATCACGGGGAGAACATACAAACTCCTTGCAGATGTTGTCCTTAGTGGGATTTGAAACCAGGACCCCAGTGCTGCAAGGCTGCAGTGCTAACCACTGAGCCACCGCGATGCCCCAAAAGTAATTCAGACAAGTTGTTTCCGTACAACAGATTCATCCATCGCTTGTTCAGCCTTGTACTGTATAGCGAGGAGAGCTGTCCGCCTTGTCTCTTCACCCTGAGTTGCTCTTGTTGCTGTCACATCCTGACATGGTGGCCAATTGATGTACTCGACCTCCACAGCGGCGGCAATAACATTTATTCTCAGCTACTTTTCTCAAACGCCCGAATCTACAAAGATAGAAGGAATATTGGTTAACAGACTGGCATGAATGTTGGTTAGTACCATGGATTGTATCAAAAAGAGCAAATTGTAAAAAAAATATATGAAGAACTGTCTGTAGACAACAAAATATATATAATATATATATAATATAATGTAGCATCCTTAATCCTACAGCTTCCAGATGTCAGTCTACTCTGATAGAAGTAAAATATAAAAGCATAATACCAACAGAGCCGCACCGGTGTCATTCCACAGTGATTGCGTTTCATGAGGTATAGAGTCATCAAATTTACTTACCTGTTATCACAAAGTACATCGACAGTTGAAGTTATATTATAAAGTATAATTGTGATATTTCTTCACCTCTGGCAGCTCAGGATGGATAGAATTGACCCTTTTTGCATAAGCCTGCCATAACGGACCATGCTTGTCCTTTACATCCTCGATTAACCAGCAGGCAGCATGGCACATCTCGTGTGCAAGTGTGGATCGTAATCGCTCTGAAAAGAAAATAATTTATTAGGCATGAGATTAACTAAGTACATCTGGTTTGAATTTTTTTGCTTTACATATCAGGACATAATAAGAAAATATCTGATTATTAGAAGATCTTCAAAGTAGGGAAATACTGGCATCCCTGGAGCAATACAGTTGCCACTTAGGGCACTGAAATCGGTGGCTATAAAAACACTCTGACTGAGAGCCACACTGAACTGCGCACTGTCGAGCTGGCTATCAGTCAGTGTCGGGGTGTGCTCACCGGTGACTGTAATTGCTCCGGGCACACCTGCATCACTGAAAGCCGGCAGTTCCCGGATGAAGTAAAGTTCATACTCTCCCGGGTGCTGTACTTTCAGTACTGCGGCCGGGCTCCCTCGTAACACTATTACCCTACACAATAACCCTATATCTGCAGGCTAATAGCATTATCGGACCTGACAGGTTCTCTTTAGGTCCATATTATTAGCAGCACATGGCAGCTACTTCCCCTGTTAATTCCTTTTAAAGCAGATAAGGTGTACTTAATTTTTCACACACTGCTTTTCTATGTTGGCTGAATTTTTGTCAAATACATAATGTCACAGAGTTATTTATCAGGAGTTGTTGTTTTCTGAGGTTGTATTTACCTAATTTTAAGACATTCTAAGGACCAAATGCTTTTTTATTTTGTCCTGATATGTAAGTCCATAGAATTCAAAGAGGGTGTACTTAGTTCTTCTCATGATTGAATGTACAATGAGTATATAAGATGTATTACAACCAAGTAGCAGCTTTTTACCATGTATACACATTATCTTATGAAGCTGCTGGAAGTGATGTGAAACCTACCGGCAGAATTCAAGACTTTATCGGAAAGTTCTATAATGCTATAACTTTCGTTTTTCTTCTCCAGGTTATAGGTTAGACCAGATGTTGTGGTCAACGTGTTATTCCACACAATTTTCATTTCGTCAGGAAGCTAAAAAGCGGAAACAATTCCCATTAAATCTGTAAACTCTTAGGTCCCAATCTAACAAACTTCCCACGCTCATATGTAATTTACTTTACTGGTATCCTTATATTGGACATGGGGTATTGTGAGAAGTCCAAATTGTGAGAGCAAAAACAAAAATAAACTCATTATAAAATGTCCAAATGTCAACTAGATGGATTTATATACAAGTGTAAAAATCCTTTGAACATCAAGATAAAATGTGAGATTCTCTATGTCTATGTATGGTGGATCTCCTGTATGGTTTCCACTCATTCCATAGATAAGAAGAGGGTTTTCCTGAGATTCTCAATAACTAAATTAAAGAACAGTAACAAAGGTATTAGGGTGCCCTCCAGAAAGCTAAAGCCGCTTTTCTTGTTTTCATGTAGAACCCAGATACTGATGATGGTATACCAGATTCCCGAAGACGGTTTCATTATACAGCCGATACAGTCGTTTCACTAGCTCCTCTTTATTCTCCTGGAAGTTTGTCACGTAGATGGAACTTGGTAATATGATGTCTTCCAGGAAACAACCAGGGATTTTGCACATAGGCATTCTGGGAAAAATAAGGAATCATCTATAAATTCACAGGAAACATTTCTTACCTAGCTCATGGTTTATATAGAGATATTTATATACAACATAACCCACCTCTCCTCTGTGTCGGGGCTCTCTTCACTCTCAGATGCTTCATTATCTGTACAGAAATATGGAAGAGTGAAAAGATTTTTCAAAGTTTTAGGCTCAAAACTGACGATTTTGCTGATAAAGTATGTCAGTATACAGGTCCATACTAGACAGTCTGGAGTCTGGAAAGCCAATAAGACTACAAATGTAGGTTCAAACCAGAGCAGAATACATCACTGACCAGACTACCAGGTCAACAGGATCCAACTTTAGGACCAGGATCTGACATTATAATGAGGTCCAAACACAACAGGACCCAGGAGTTTTAGCAGATGCCTACCCCATCTGCTGCTCAGTTAAATTGTCCTTATTGATTATATGATTAATGTATTCAGTACAAGATTAGAAATGAACATGTCCTACATAGCCGGAGTGTGGACCCTCAACAATCTCAACCATTCTAGCAAGGGTTGTCAGGAAATAAATGGATGCTGAGATTAGATGATTTCCAAATAGTTATGAAAAGTTAAGTCACTTAATATCTTCTGCACAGATAATACTGTCATGTTAGTTATTTATGGCAGATCAAAAGGAAAGGTCTGTCCAGTGGGGTCTCCATTTAACACGAAAATAGACATCCCGTGACCTTAATTGATGTGTCATGGTAGTGTCCATAGGTTTTAATGGAGATTTGGGAGCACTTTTATAGGACTCTATCGATGTGTATGGGACTTACAGCAAAACCCAAGCAAATTTATTGCATTGATGTAAGAAATTCTGTAAAGACAACGGTAGCCATAAGTCAACATGGCGGTCAGTTGTTTTGCCAATATGGAAGTGTCCATCACAAAAAACTAAGAATTGTTCTTTCTACAACAACATAAACCTGAATTTCATCTTGAAGTTATTACTTACTTTTATCTGTGGAAGTTTCTCCACTATTAGAAGTCACATTATCACTAACAGTGATGTCGTCATTGAAGCTGTGAAATAAATGTAACAAAATGTGAGCCCACCACTAATCATTAATCCCCATAAAGTCTCTAGTAATGGAGAAGATGTATGTCCTACCTGGTGGTATTGTCCAAATCATTATCTGAAGTTGGTATTTTCAGATCTGCGGGAGCAAAAAGCATAAATCTCTTTTTAGAATATTGCAATAGCAATGATTGAGGCTCAACATCAAAGAAACAAATGCTAATAAAGTATTCAGTACATCCCTATATGTACATGGGAAAAATGATCCCATTCCACTACAGTAAACTGCACTGAGGCCAACTTTAGTCAATGTGATTCAACATGAGAAGAAATTCATAAATCACATTTGTATCTGAATTGAGAAGGACATCATGAATATTCCTAACCAAATGTTGAAAATAAATTTTGAGTATTAATTCACTATCAGGGGAGTAAAATCATAGTTGTAGAAGGTGTGACCATGAGCCGACCTGTGGAGTCAGGGAGCCCGGCGACGCAGCATCTTTTTTAGCTATATGTGTGTCCGAGTATGCACATTCAGCTGAAAAGTATTGTGCCACAGAGAGCCGCCTGCTCCCTACACCACAACATCTATACAGGCCGCCGGGCAATCAGAGGCATGCCCATCGCGGATGGCACATGAGGCCACTTGCCATGAGCCAGTGCTAGCGATAGAGCAGAAAGAGACACTACTGGCTGTCGGAGCGGGGGGAGGTAAGAATAATCCTTTGTTTCAGTTTTTTTAATGTGTTGGAAAAGAACCCCAGGATAGGGTACACGAAGGGGCCAGAATAGGGGACATCAATACTGGAAGGGGCCAGGATTAGGGACATTATCAGCACAGAGGCCCAGACAGAGAACATTATTACAGGACAGGGGACTTAATTACAGAATGGGTGCCAGTACACGGGACATTACAGGAAGAAGCCAGGACGGGGGACATTACTATAGGATGGGGCCAAGACAAAAGACATTGCTACAGGATAGGTGCCAAGAAGGGGGACAATATTACAGGATGAGGATGCCGGACGATAGACATTATTACAGGATAAGGGCCAAGAAGGGAGACAATATTACAGGATGAGGCAGGACGATAGACATTACTACAGGATAGGGGCCAGGAAGGGGGACAATATTACAGGATGAGGCAGGACGATAGACATTACTACAGGATAGGGGCCAGGAAGGGGGACAATATTACAGGATGAGGAGGCCGGACGATAGACATTATTACAGCATAAGGGCCAAGAAGGGAGACAATATTACAGGGTGGGGCAGGAAGATTGACATTACTACAGGATAGGGGCCAGAAAGGGGGACAATATTACAGGATGGGGCAGGACAATAGACATTACTACAGGATAGGGGCCAGGAAGGGGGACAATATTACAGGATGGGGCAGGATGATAGACATCTTTACAGAATAGGTTCCAGGATGGAGGACGTTATTACAGGATGGCAGCCAAGATGGGGACAATCTTGTGACTTCTTGTACAGGGGAGACAGCGCAGGGTCAGAGCTGGGACAGCGCTGTGCACACGAGTGGTAACAGCACCTTAATAGCAGCATTTCTTTTTCTTCCTCACACACTGAGACAAGGAGGGCAGTTGAATACCCCTCTGTTCTAATTTTGCTACTAAACAAAAATCCCTAAACTAAAGTTTGTGTCACAGACAGTGTTCCTCTTGGATTGTGAGATGGTCGCCATTCACTTTTCCCTATCCAGATAGGTTGAGATCACTTGGACATTACTGTGTTAGCATTGAAGAGCCCGGGTGACATAGGCTTTGCTTGTACCTGGGTTTTTTATTAATAGTTACCTGGCTCCAGGACCACAACAACTTCGTTCAGGTCTGCCTCCTCCAGTATGCCCCGACGTCTCCGGACGCCATACAGGTAACTGTGACACAGAGAAATATATTTATATAAACTAGTACAAAAGATAATATTCAGTTACCCACAAGAATATGCCCCTGCCCCTCCCCCTCTACAGAGGGTGAGATATAAAGGTACAGCGTATACCAGTCCTAGTATATATTACATCATAATACAGCACCAGGACTGGGAGAACGGCAGCTACTGATTATATCACAGTCCACACAGCCCTGTAGTATTGCCCGGCTGCTGTAGTTACTGCGCCCCCTGTAGGTATTTTTTATTTATTTATTTTCCTCACTTATATAGCGCCATTAATTCCACAGCTCTTTACAGACATCATTGGCTCTGTCCCCACTGGGGTTCACAATCTAGATTCACTATGTCTTTGAGGTGTAAGAGGAAACCTGGACTACCCAGAGAAACCCACATTGTTGTGGCTCACATTCTAAACTCCTTATCAGTATGATTTTATAGTGTGGGAGGAAACCGGAGAACCCGGAGGAAACCCACGCAATCAAGGGGAGGATATACAAACTCCTTGCAGATGTTGTCCTTGGTGGGATTTGAACCCAGGACCCAGTGCTGCAAGACTACAGTGCTAACCACTGAGCCACCATACTGCCTATTTATATGGGAAAAGAATAATGTGATATGTAGAGGAGAAGATGGAAACTCACCAGCAGATCCAGATCCCGACCAAGAACGTAAACATTATCATCAGACACACGGGCTGGGCATAGCGACCAATGACTGGGAATAAAGAAACAAGATGCCGGTTATTAATTCCTTTCACAGGCGGAATATTCTAGAAGACAATGTCAGGATAAGGGGTGTCACATTATATATATAAGTGCAGGCAGGACTTGGTATAGGATGATGGGAGTAGAATCAGGAGATGAAGGAATTGACTACTCACTGTTATTATCGTCGCTGATCCTCAAGTTCAAGCTGGGGAATATCACAGCCCATGATCTCTGGGAAACCACTGTCCATAAGAGAAAGAAGGAAAATGAAGACATGAAACCCATGATAGCAGCCAGTGACCCCAATACTGTAACATGAAGGGGACAGAAGACTCCTTTAACTGAACCCTACAAACACAGTCCCCAGTGATAATGTCCATTACCTGCTTATATCATTAGAACTTTCTTAACTAAACATGAGCAAATCAACAAACATATAGAACAATTTTCTCCATTTTTATATTGTACAAAATTAACCCTCAAAAGACCCCACACATAGAGCACTGGGCCCAGCGCTGTGATGTCACACAGTGTCAGAATTCTATAGTGTGGGGGCAGGGCTGCTGAACGCTGCTGATGTCATCAGAGACACGACCGGACTGATGGCCAGTATATGGGAATATAATATGTACAGTGGATTCTACTTCCATTTACCTCTATGAAAAGCCGTATAGACATAATTATAGAATAATGGCTAGTTTTTTCATACTACAGCACCACTCCTGCCCATGACCCGTGTCCGGTATTGCAGTTCTATGACTTTCAAGAGAATGGCGATAAAATGCAATATCACACACAACTGTTTTATAACCAAAACACATGAACATATAGAAAAAAATACAATATATAATCCTCATTTATCAATGTCTCTTACCTCCTGGTGTTTCAACAGGTCTCCCTTCTACACAATAGAAAACAATTGTGAACAGCACTACAGCAATGCTCCGCAAATCCATTTTCTCCAACATCAAACCCTCAAAAGACTCCAGTGTCCTCCAGCGCATAGATCACTGAGCGCTGCATTGTGATGTCACACAGGGTCAGAACTGCCAGCTGCGCTGATGTCATCAGTGATGTTTCACAACATCAGTACTGCCAGCTGTGCTGATGTCATCAGTCATGTTTCACAACGTCAGTACTGCCAGCTGTGCTGATGTCATCAGTGATGTCGTACAGGGTCATTACTGCCAGCTGTGCTGATGTCATCAGTGATGTCGCACAGGGTCAGTACTGCCAGCTGTGCTGATGTCATCAGTGATGTTGCACAGGGTCAGAACTGCAAGCTGTGCTGATGTCATCAGTGATGTTGCACAGGGTCAGTACTGCCAGCTGCGCTGATGTCATCAGTGATGTTGCACAGGGTCAGTACTGCCAGCTGTGCTGATGTCATCAGTGATGTCGTCTGAATAAGGAGCAGTAGATGGAGTAATGATATTTAAAGGAAACATGTCATATGGTTTATGCCTTCTGAACTGCCCCCAGTAGGGTATACGTCATGAGACAGGCATCACCAACGTGTTACTATGATCCTAAATGCCCCAACAGATTGTAGAATAAAAACTTTTAAAGCTTTGTCGCTGGCTATACAAATTTACTGTTTGCACCTGTGAGGAGTCGGGGACAGGAACAGTCTCTCTTCCCAACCGGAGATTCATATCCTGTGACCAGTCTGATTCATGGGCTGATCATTTACCTACTGGACATCATTCTTCTCCTAGATGAATTTCCGTGTTTGTCGCATATATTGTGACATGGCCGCTAGAGCTAATCCCTGACCACCCAGATGATGTAGACGGCCGCACAGAGACCATCTATTGTAATATATATATATATATATATATATATATATATATATATATACAGTGCTGTGCAAAATGTTTAGGTGTGAAAAAAATGCTGCAAAGTAAGAAAGCTTTCACATACAGAAGTGTTAATAGTTTATTTTTATTAATTAACAAAATGCCAAGTGAATAAAGAAAAGACATTTTTCTAGGTTCACTTGTACAAAGTCATGGACTTTCTAGAAATATAGTCAGGTGTATAAGTAACCAATTGTAGCAAACAGGTAATAATGATTATTATTTTCACATGTACAGTGCCTTGTGAAAGTATTTGGCCCCCTTGAACTTTTCTACGTTTTGCCACATTTCTGCCTTCAAACATAAAGATATTAAATTCTAATTTTCTTGGGCAGAATCAACAACAAGTGGCACCCAATTGTGAAGTGGAACAAAATTTATTGGCTATTTTAAACTTTTTTAAAAAATTAAAAACTGAAAAGTGGGGCGTGCAATATTATTCGGCCCCTTTACTTTCATTGCAGCAAACTCACTCCAGAAGTTCAGTGAGGATTTCTGAATGATCCAATGTTGTCCTAAATGACAGCATAACAACACAAAATAATCAAGTCTCCGTATAAATGCATCTGCTCTGTGATAGTCTCAGGGTTCTGTTACAAGTGCAGAGAGCATCATGAAGACCAAGGAACACACCAGGCAGGTCCGAGATACTGTTGTGGTGAAGTTTAAAGCCGGATTTGTTTACAAAAAGATTTCCCAAGTTTTAAACATCTCAAGGAGCACTGTGCAAGCGATCATATTGAAATGGAAGGAGTATCAGACCACTGCAAGTCTATCAAGACCCGGCCGTCCCTCTAAACTTTCATCTCGAACAAGGAGAAGACTGATCAGAGATGCAGCCAAAAGGCCCATGATCACTCTGGATGAACTGCAGAGATCTACAGCTGAGGTGGGAGAGTCTGTCCATAGGACAACAATCAGTCATACACTGCACAAATCTGGCCTTTAAGGAAGAGTGGCAAGAAGATAGCCATTTCCTAAAGATATCCATAAAAAGTCTTGTTTGAAGTTTGCCACAAGCCACCTGGGAGACACACCAAACATGTGGAATAAGGTGCTCTGGTCAGATGAAACCAAAATCAAACTTTTTGGTCACAATGCAAAACGATATGTTTGGCGTAAAAGCAACACAGCTCATCACCCTCAAAACACCATCCCCACTGTCAAACATGGTGGTGGCAGCATCATGGTTTGGGCCTGCTTTTCTTCAACAGGGACAGGGAAGATGGTTAAAATTGATGGGAAGATGGACGGAGCCAAATTCAGGACCATTCTGGAAGAAAACCTGTTGGAGTCTGCAAAAAACCTGAGACTGGGACGGAGATTTATCTTCCAACAAGACAATGATCCCAAACATAAAGCAAAATCTACATTGGAATGGTTCAAAAATAAACGTATCCAGGTGTTAGAATGGCCAAGTCAAAGTCCAGACCTGAATCCAATCGAGAATCTGTGGAAAGAGCTGAAAACTGCTGTTCACAAACGCTCTCCATCCAACCTCACTGAGCTCGAGTTGTTTTGCAAGAAGAATGGGGAAGAATTTCAGCCTCTCAATGTGCAAAACTGATAGAGACATACCCCAAGCGACTTGCAGCTGTAATCGCAGCAAAAGGTGGCGCTACAAAGTATTAACTCAAGGGGGCCAAATAATATTGCACGCCCCACTTTTCAGTTTTTAATTTGTTAAAAAAAAGTCTAAAATATCCAATAAATTTCGTTCCACTTCACGATTGTGTCCCACTTGTTGTTGATTCTTCCCCAAAAAATTAGAATTTTATATCTTTATGTTTGAAGCCAGAAATGTGGCAAAAGGTAGAAAAGTTCAAGGGGGCCAAATACTTTCACAAAGCACTGTAGGTTGTAACTAGAGTTGACCGAACCTCTCAAGGTTCGATTTGGTTCAGATCAGCGAACTTCCCCATATTCTCCAAACAATTCATCGTACAGTTTGACAAAAATATCCGAATCCCATTGCACTCAATCGGAGGCAAAAGCAAACTCATAGACAACACCTTCAAAAGGGGCCCAAAAGTTCCAAAGCAGCTCAAATTGAGGGCAGACACCAGGAAAAGTGGTATTGACACGCCCCCTGGGCCGTGGGGTACTCGGTGCCAGGCCGGTCGTTGCTAGGGGAGATGTGACAGTGGCGGTAACCCTGTCCGTGAACCAGGGCGGTCAATCAAAAGAGGATATTTACAGGAGATTTATAGTTCTGATATATATAGTTCGTGACGCCACCTGTGGTATGCGGCTATATGGAGCCGCCGCTGCAGGGCAGGTCCTCTGGAGCTGGTGTAAAAGCAGCAGAGTTGGTTTAGCTCTTCACAGGTAGAGCTTAGCTCCAGGGCTGTGCTGAGTTGTTATGGATGTTGTGGTGTAGTTGTTATGATCTGCAACATGTACTAAGGAAAGACAGGGGAAAGCTGTCCCTACAGTAAGACTAAGCTGAATCCCTATGATATAGCGGGCTGCCTGTTCCTAGTGAACAGACCCGCCTTAGTTCTCGGCTAGTCTGAGCGAAAACCTATAGAATTAAGGGAGGGGTCCCTAAAAGAACTAAGGACTGGGACAAAAATGGGACACCTCCTAAACAGAGAAGTTGTTGCAGGACACAAAAAGGCAAACTGACAAAAATGTACCAGAGGTCCCAGAGGACCAAGCGAACTGACAGAGAAAGGCACCGAAGCACCAGGCTAGAGAAACAGTCAAACACTGAAGTCCAGCACAGCCATAAGGGCGGAGCTGGAATATAAAGGCAGATGGTCACGTGACCGCAAAACACAAGATGGAAAAAACAAAAAGGAGGGTTCTAACAGTACACCCTCTTTTATGAGGAACCTCCAGATCCTCCAGGCCCAGGCCTATCCGGAAACCTCCTGTGGAAAGCTTTAACAAGCCTAGGAGCAGAGACATCATCCGTCCTTACCCAGGAGTTGTCTTCGGGACCGAAACCCTTCCAGGAGACAAGATACTGTAATTTCCTTCTATTCCATCTAGAATTCAAGATACAAGAAATTTCATATTCGCCGTCTTCCACCACAGGAGGAACTGTGACAGTGGCGTCCCTATCAGATACATCAGCCTTTTTCAACAAGGAAACATGAAACACAGGATTAATCTTCCAGGAAGTAGGAAAATCCAACCTAACAGCAGACGGGTTAACAACCTGAAGCACTTTAAATGGACCCACAAACTTAGGACCCAGTTTTTTTAGAGGGAATCCTCAACCGCAGGTTCTTCGAGGACAACCAAACCGTGTCACCCACAGTAAGCAAAACCTCCTTACGATTCCTGTCAAAATACTACTTTGACTTCTTGTTAGCCTCTTGAAGGTTGCAACGTACATTAATCCAAACTCTCTCCAAATCACCGGAAAAATTCTCCTCCTCCGGCACCGCCGACCCCAATTTGGAGAACGAACCAAAAGACGGATGTCTCCCAGTACAACAAAAAAAAGGAGAACACCCAGCAGAGGAGGATGTATGATTGTTAAGATAAAATTCTGCGAGAGGCAGAAACTCAGACCACACCTCTTGATTGTCCGCCACAAAACAAAGCAAAAACTGTTCAACATCCTGGTTCTTTCTTTCAGTCTGTCCATTAGACTCAGGATGATAACCAGACGAAAATGACAAATGGACTCCCAACCTGTCACAAAAAGCACGCCAAAAGCGAGCCACAAGCTGAAGTCCTCTATCAGAAACAATATCCGTGGGAACGCCATGGAGCTTGACAATCTCCTTAACAAATCCTTAGCGAGTGTCTTGGCGCAGGGCAACTTAATGAATGGAACCAAATGACACATCTTACTAAAACGGTCCACGACCACCCAGATGACAGTAAAACTCTTGGACACAGGAAGATCAGTAATAAAATCCATTGTGAAATGCATCCAAGGCGCACTAGGAACCTCCAGAGGGCAAAGTAACCCCGAAGCAGGAGTATGTGAAGCCTTTGACCTAGCACACAGAGTACACTGACGCACCCACTTGATGACTTCCTTCTGCCATCCAGGCCACCAAAAACTGCGACTGATAAGTCTCTTAGTCTCAGAAATTCCTGGTTGACCTGCCAACCGAGACTCATGACACTCCACAAACAAATCTCTCCTAAAGGCTCTAGGCACGAACACCCTCCCATGGGGAGTGCTAGATGGAGCATCATCTTGAGCTTTCAGAATCCCATTCTCCAAAACGGAGTCCAATGCCGCCACCACAACTCCTTGCTGTAAAATGTTCTCCTCCTCCTCGGCACCGACCGTAGGAGAGAAGCTGCGAGATAAAGCATCGGCTTTAACATTCTTAGTACCAGGGATATAGGTAACAGATAAATGAAACCGAGAAAAAAAAAGTGCCCACCTAGCTTGACAGGCATTCAAGCGCTTGGCAGCATCCAGATAGATCAAATTCTTATGATCTGTGAAAACCTGAATAGGAAATCTAGCGCCTTCCAAAAAATGACGTCAATGTTCAAACGCAAGTTTAATAGCCAGCAACTCCCGATTTCCAACATCATAATTCAGTTCGGTTTCCAAAAGTTTTTTCGAAAAGAAGGCACAAGGATGTACTCCACCCTTGTTCTCCTGAGACAAAACTGCTCCGACCCCCACCGATGAAGCATTGACCTCGACCAAAAAAGGCTTGGTCTCATCAGGCTGCATAAGGATAGGGGCAGAACTGAACCTCTCTTTGAGATACTCAAACGCTTCAATGGCCTCAGTAGTCCACTGGGCCGTATTCGCACCTTTCCTGGTGAGATCGGTTAGAGGTTTAACAATTACAGAAACATTCTTAATGAATTTCCTGTAATAATTGGCAAAACCCAAAAAATCTCTGTATAGATTTCAAACTAATAGGCCTAGGCCATTCCTGCACAGCCTGAACCTTCACAGGGTCCATCTCAAAGCCCACGCTGGAGACAGTGTAGCCCAAAAAACTATATTTCTGCACAGCAAACTCACATTTCTCCAGCTTAGCAAAGAGTGAATTATTACTCAATAACTGCAAAACTTCACTTACACTCTGCCAATGGGACTCTAGATCTGGTGAATAAATCAAAATGTCATCCAAATACACAACCACATTCTTACCAATCAAAGGTCTCAGGATGTCATTATTAAGGTTCTGAAAAAGTGCAGGTGCATTGGTAAGACCAAAAGGCATCACCAGATTCTCAAAATGACCTACCGGAGTGTTAAAAGCAGTTTTCCATTCATCACCCTCCTTCACTCGTAACAAATTGTATGCCCCCCGGAGATCAATTTTAGAGAACCACTTGGCCCCACCAACTGGTTAAACAAGTCAGGAATTAACGGCAATGGGTAGGAATTGCGTACGGTAATCTTATTAATTTCACGAAAATCCAGACATGGACGTAAACCGCCGTCCTTTCTTTTAATAAAGAAGAATCCAACTGCCACAGGCGACTTAGAAGGTCTAATGTGACCAGCAGCCAGGCTAGTCTGTATGTACTCCTCCAAGGCCTTTCTTTCAGGGATAGTCAGATTAAACAAGCGACTTTTGGGAAGAGTAGCACCCGGAACACACTCAATGGCGCAATCATAATCCCTATGAGGAGGTAAAACTTTTGACTCCTCCTCCAAAAAAAAACCTCCAAAAATCTCGAATAGGTACCTGTAATTCCCCTTTTTCCACAGCCGCAATGCGACCATTGCAACATTTATCATAGCACTTCGGACTCCAAGACTTAATCACATTAGTAGACCATTCCAATAAAGGATTGTGCAGTTTTAACCAAGGCAATCCTAGAACAACTGGAGAGGGCAAATTATCCAAAACAACCAAGTCCAAAATTTCTTGGTGAACTCCATTGATAGTGAGGGGAAATGCAGCAGTCTTGTGAGTAATACATTTCAAAGGAATGTTATCAATTGCAATCACAGAAATAGGTGATGACAAAGGTTTGGATTTCAATTTAAGGTTTTCCAAAAACCCTTTATCAATCACATTAAGTGTTGAACCACAATCCACAAATACCTGAAATTCAATCAAATCTCCCTGCAAAGTAGTACTCCTAGAAAGAAATACTCCTGCAGAGCGTAAACAAGCTATACGGACATAACTGACCTTTTTTTTTTCTTTACTTAAACGACGCTCACAATACTTAATCAAATGGTCAGCTTTACCACAATAAAGACACAATCCCTCGGTAAACCTCCGGTCTCTTTCCTGAAAGCGGAGTGACATCCCCCCAACCTCCATCGGTTCTCCGCTGTCAGAGCAGATTTTCTGGGGACTAGGAACTGACATTACAGGAGTCTTTACCTCATTGAGCCTGCACCACAGTCTTCTGTCTATACGAACAGCTAACTGCATAGCATCCTGCAGAGTCTCAGGTTCAGGGAATGCAATTAGCAAATCCTTAACCCTTTCACTCAGACCAGCAAGAAATAAACATCTCAGCGCAGGATCATTCCACTTAACTTCTGAAGCCCATCTCCTGAAGTGTGTGCAATAATTTTCAACATCATCTGACCCCTGATTCAAACGCCTGAGTTCTGATTCAGCAGATGAGATTCGATCAGGATCATCATATAATAGCCCCATAGCAGAAAAAAATTCTTCAACAGACCTTAAACACGGATCATTAGGTTGGAGAGAAAAGGCCCACCCCTGTGGTTCATTGCACAAAAGTGACATAATAAAACCAATGCGCTGTTATTCATTCTCAGAGGACCTTGGTCTCAAACGAAAATATAACAAACAAGCATTTTTAAAGGAAAAAAAATCTTGCTGTTTACCATAAAAAACATCAGGCAGTCCTACCTTGGGTTCGACAAAATGCGCTACTCACGTGTTGCTGAAGCTCGGCCATCTCCAGAGACAATCCCTGCAGGCGTGGAGCCAAATCCTGGATGGAAACCATACTGATCCCCGAATTTCTTTCCTTTTAGTTTTTTGGGCTGGACTTGCTGTTATGATTTGCAACATGTACTAAGGAAAGATAGGGGAAAGCTGTCCCTACAGTAAGACTAAGCTGAATCCCTACGATGTAGCGGGCTGCCTGTTCCTAGTGAACAGACCTGCCTTAGTCCTCGGCTAGTCTGAACGAAGACCTATAGAATTAAGGGAGGGGTCCCTAAAAGAACTAATGACTGGGACAAAAATGGGACCTCCTAAACAGAGAAGTTGTTGCAGAACACAAAAAGACAAACAGACAAAAAGGTACTAGAGGTCCCAGAGGACCAAGCGAACTGACAGAGAAAGGCACCGAAGCACCAGGCTAGAGAAACAGTCAAACACTGAAGTCCAGCACAGCCATAAGGGCGGAGCTGGAATATAAAGGCAGATAGTCACGTGACCGCAAAACACAAGATGGAAAAAACAAACAGGAGGTTTCTAACAGTAGTGCAAGGGGTGATGGCGCAGCTGTAATTCACAGAGACGGTGGGGTGTAGTCTTCAGAGTTTACTCACAGTTGTTGCAATCCAAGATACAAGTACACCGGTACCTGTAACTTGGATTGCAGCAACTGTGAGTAAACTCTGAAGACTGCACCCCACCATCTCTGTGAATTACTGCTGCGCCATGACCCCCTGCACTACACCGCAACATCCATAACAACTCAGCACAGCCCTGGAGCTAAGCTCTACCTGTGGAGAGCTAAACCAACTCTGCTGCATTTACACCAGCTCCAGAGGACCTGCCCCGCAGCGGCGGCTCCATATAGCCGCATACCACAGGTGGCGTCACAAACTATATATAAGAACTATAAATCCCCTGTAAATATCCCCTTTTGATTGACTGGCCTCCGTCACGGACTGGGTCACCGCCACTGTGACATCTCCCGTAGCAACGACCGGCCTGGCACCGAGTACCCCACGGCCCAGGGGGCGCGTCAACTTTGGTGTCACGAACAGGATATGAACCCACCCTTTATCACCGAGTATAGTGTGCCTAGAGACTGTGTTGTATACTGAATGTGGCACCCGCCCCAGAAGAACGGACGCCATTATGTGCGTTATCAAGGACAACATAGAACCTCCCATCGTGGGCCGGGACCCATAATGGCGCCAAAAGCGGAGCACGCCTCAAGCAGCAGTGGCCATGTATGTAGATGTGTCCATCAACGTGGGGGAGCTGCCCCCAGGTGTGGCCGACAGCAAGCAGCCATCGGACCGCCCCAGAAAGGGGAGAGGAAAAAAGAAGAAAACTGGGAGACGGGGTGTGGTCTCAAGCAGTCTAGACAGACCACACCCGGCAGGCAAGACGGAAGGAGGTCAGCCTGAAGCTCCGGCTTGTGGTCTGCAGCCCGCGGCAGAACTCCTCACCGTGGAGGGGATGCTAGCCAAGTTGTTCCTGGAGGACACCAGCTTCATCCGGGATGAAATGCAAGGACTGGGCAGGAGGATGAAAGAGGCCCAGCAAGCTGCGATTGCTGACTGGAGAGCAGAGCTGATGGAGAAGTTGGTGACCCGGCAGCAGTCAGCGCTGCAAGTGACCAGCAGTGCCCCAACCCCGGCGGAGCCTGACCAGAACCAGGAGGCAGCGTGCAGCACAGGAGCGGCCGTGGGAGCAGGTAAGAGAAGACTCTCTGTCCCGGGCGCTGAAAGCACTGACCTGTTACTGGGCCCCCTGGTAGAACTCCCTGTCCCCGGCACTGAAAGTTGTGATCTGCTCCTGGGCCCCCTGCCGGAACCTCCGTACCCGGGCGCGCATTCGCCCGCTCCGCTCCAGGTCCCGGAGCCTGCTACCCCGGGCACTAATGAGGAAGACCTGCTACTAGGCCCCCTACAAGAGCCATCAGCCGCCACACCCGAATGGGTGTATGGACGTGCGGTCTGAAACTGGTCCGTGGAGGTGGAAGACCATAGCCTCCCGCTGTTACCCGCTCCTGAGGCCTTAGCCATCTCCGGGAGGGAAGAGGACCAGTTCTGTGGGACAACCCTGGGGGGGACCTCATGGGGTTTTATGCAACAAAGATGACCTCAGAACAAAAGGTATATATACAGTACAGACCAAAAGTTTGGACACACCTTCTCATTTAAAGATTTTTCTGTATTTTCATGACTTTGAAAATTGTACATTCACACTGAAGGCATCAAAACTATGAATTAACACATGTGGAATTATATACTTAACAAAACAGTGTGAAACAACTGAAAATATGTCTTATATTCTAAGTTCTTCAAAGTAGCCACCTTTTGCTTTGATGACTCTTGGCATTCTCTTGATGAGCTTCAAGAGGTAGTCACCGGAAATGGTTTTCACTTCACAGCTGTGCCCTGTCAGGTTTAATAAGTGGGATTTCTTGCCTTATAAATGGGGTTGGGACCATTGTGCAGAAGTCAGGTGAATACACAGCTGATAGTCCTACTGAATAGACTGTTAGAATTTGTATTATGGCAAGAAAAAAGCAGCTAAGTAAAGAAAAACGAGTGGCCATCATTACTTTAAGAAATGAAGGTCAGTCAATCCGAAAAATTGGGCAAACTTTGAAAGTGTCCCCAAGTGCAGTTGCAAAAACCATCAAGCGCTACAAAGAAACTGGCTCACATGAGAACCGCCCCAGGAAAGGAAGACTAAGAGTCACCTCTGCTTCTGAGGATAAGTTTATCCGAGTCACCAGCCTCAGAAATCGCAGGTTAACAGCAGCTCAGATTAGAGACCAGGTCAATGCCACACAGAGTTCTAGCAGCAGACACATCTCTGCAACAACTGTTGAGGAGACTTTGTGCAGCAGGCCTTCATGGTAAAATAGCTGCTAGGAAAGCACTGCTAAGGACAGGCAACAAGCAGAAGAGACTTGTTTGGGCTAAAGAACACAAGGAATGGACATTAGACCAGTGGAAATCTGTGCTTTGGTCTGATGAGTTCAAATTTGAGATCTTTGGTTCCAACCACCGTGTCTTTGTGTGACGCAGAAAAGGTGAACGGATGGACTCTATATGCCTAATTCCCACCGTGAAGCATGGAGGAGGAGGTGTGATGGTGTGGGGGTGCTTTGCTGGTGACACTGTTGGGGATTTATTCAAAATTGAAGGCATACTGAACCAGCAAGGCTACCACAGCATCTTGCAGCGGCATGCTATTGCATCTGGTTTGCGTTTAGTTGGACCATCATTTTTTTTTCAACAGGACAATGACCCCAAACACACCTCCAGGCTGTGTAAGGGCTATTTGAGCAAGAAAGAGAGTAATGGGGTGCTACGCCAGATGACCTGGCTTCCACAGTCACCAGACCTGAACCCAATTGAGATGGTTTGGGGTGAGCTGGACCGCAGAGTGAAGGCAAAAGGGCCAACAAGTGCTAAGCATCTCTGGGAACTCCTTCAAGATTGTTGGAAGACCATTTCCGGTGACTACCTCTTGAAGCTCATCAAGAGAATGCCAAGAGTGTGCAAAGCAGTCATCAAAGCAAAAGGTGGCTACTTTGAAGAACCTAGAATATAAGACATATTTTCAGTTGTTTCATACTTTTTTAAGTAAATAATTCCACATGTGTTAATTCATAGTTTTGATGCCTTCAGTGTGAATGTACAATTTTCATAGTCATGAAAATACAGAAAAATCTTTAAATGAGAAGGTGTGTCCAAACTTTTGGTCTGTACTGTATATCCATCTGAACTAACAGTCCTTTTGAGGACTAATCCAGCTGCATATATTCAGTGGTGATATCAGGAATTTGGCAGGCAAGTAGTGTATGTGGCAGACTGCAGTGCATATAGTGCAAGAGGGTCCACTGAATGTTCCTGCTGCTGCTGCTGTTCTTACAGATATTTGTAGACATAGCCCCATATATCAGGGGCCAGGGAATTTTTTTTTATCTTAATCCTGGTTATTTGCTTAAAAAGCAATCCAGAGTACACAATTTTTCTGCTCCATTTGCTTGTTCTCACTGCAGAATAAAGCCAGATGTGTTCCATATTTCAGCAATAAAATGAAGAAATTTAAACTGAACATTGAGAATATTGGCCTCCTTTTCCATTCTGTTGCAGTGTGTCGGTTAAGCTATTCAAGCTAGGTGTCTGTGAAGTATACAGTAGTATTAGCAAATAACAGGCCTGCTACTTAAAACTGTGGTTCTCTGTCAGACATAACACCTATAAGAGTGTTCCAAAATCATACATTTCTTCCATTTTCAGTCTGTTGCAGTGTGTCAGTGAAGCTATGCACACTAGGTGTCTGTGAAGGTTAGTATTAGCAAATAACAGACCTGCTATTTAAAACTGTGGTTCTCTGTCAGACATAACAGCTATAAGAGTGTTCCAAAATCAGACATTTCTTCCATTTTCATTCCGCTGCAGTGTGTCGGTCAAGCTATTTACACTAGGTATCTGTGAGGGATAGTATTAGCAAATAACAGGCCTGTGTATTGGAGGCACACTTCCTAGTAATGGGAACATTGTTTTCAGTAGGCCCTCTAACCTCTACGTCTCTTGGAAGGGGCATTGGAGTTCCTCCAAATTTTTGGCAGCAGTTGCAGTCACTGCATAGCAATAACAGTATAGGAGATGTTATGATCTGCAACATGTACTAAGGAAAGATAGGGGAAAGCTGTCCCTACAGCAAGACTAAGCTGAATCCCTACGATGTAGCGGGCTGCCTGTTCCTAGCGAACAGACCCGCCTTAGTCCTCGGCTAGTCTGAACGAAGACCTATAGTATAAGGGGAGGGGTCCCTAAAAGAACTAAGGACTGGAACAAAAATGGGACACCTCCTAAACAGAGAAGTTGTTGCAGAACACAAAAAGACAAACAGACAAAAAGGTACTAGAGGTCCCAGAAGGACCAAGCGAACAGACAGAGATAGGCACCGAAGCACCTGGCTAGAAAGACAGTCAAACAACAAGTCCAGCACAGCCAGAAGGGTGGAGCTGGAATATAAAGGCAGGTGGTCACGTGACCGCAAAACACAAGATGGAAAAAACAAACAGGAGGGTTCTAACAGGAGACCCACTCGTTAATAATGGGAACAACAAAGCATAGCCGCCTGCTGGCCCTTTAATAATAGTAAGGGCCGCCTGATGGCCCTATAAAAATAGTCTTTGTGACTTTCAGAGTCCTTCTATCATAAATGAAACAGGATGTGGCACACACCACATGGCCAGATAAGGTAGTAAAATGTTAAAATGACATTTACTGGTAAATGTTTTTTCACCATTGAAAGCAATGCAAAAGTAAAAAAATGCATCAAAAATGCTACGTGTGAGCATAGCCCAAGGTGTGGAGGAGCATTTTTGTTTTTGGTTATTTTTTTTGCCTTATACACAAGTCATTATCCTGGAAAGGATGTTCTTTAACATATTTCCCAGGAAAATCCATTTTAGTTTCATTTTTGCATGTTTTATTGTCAGTGCGTAAAAGTGGCGTAATTCTCTGACAAGATTGTTGACAGACATGACCTGGGAGTCAGAAATGCTTCCAGGGGTCTTCCCCATGCTGTTCCCATGTTATTTGAGCACTGTTCCCATTAATTTGGGCAATTTTTAGTCCCTCTGCAGACCGCTGGGGGGAGCTGCCAGTAAAATGCTCGAGTTTCCCATAGACTTACATTGGGCTCGTTATTCGGTCTGAGCACCCAAGTATTCCAATTTGCTCGACTCGAACAACGAGTACCCAAGCATTTTAGTACTCACTCATCACTAGTGGAGACTCCAAGTTGGGTCTCCATCTGGTGGATTTCCTGTAGGGGAAGGGTATCAGAGGCCCATTATACTATTTCAATTCTGGGGAAATTGATAATGTCTGTAAAGTGCTGTGAAATTAATGGTGCTATATAAGTGAGTAAAATAAATAAATAAATAAAAATTGATTTCACTTTAGTGGTATCTTCCCATAATTCTTGTAATTGTTTGGTCCCCAAGTTGGGTCTCATTCATGTGTGTTGCCCAGCTATCAGAGCACCTGTCATTCATCCACCTGTTACTGATCAAAGTTTAAGCTAGAAATGCTGCTCTAAGCCCTGTCCAATGCTGAAATGTGGCCTGGTTTCAGCACCACGCTATTAGTACAACCAATTTAGATTCTGAAATTTGGACTTCTGGATGAAGCACAATATTACAGAAAATATTTATAGGCTGAAATGTGGCCTGGTTTCTGGACCATGCTATTAGCATAAAGAATTTAGATTTTCAAATGTGGATTCCTAGCAAGAGGACAATACTAGCACAAAATAATTAAAAACTGAAATGTGGTATGGTTTCTGTACCACGGTAGTACCAGAAAAAAATAGATTTTCTAATGTGAGGCCCTGGTTAGAGCAGAATCTCAGCGTAAAACAATTACAACCTCACTCCTGCTTCTGTTCTCTGCTGGTGACAGTTTACAACTGCCAAGTTTGGTGTTGAAGGAGTAGTCCATATTTGTAGCAGTCTGTTGGTATTTTTTTTCAAGGAGATATCTGCATGGTTTTGGTATTGTGTATATCCTTATCCTCTTCCCATTTGGTTGGTCCCTCCTACTGTTCTCTTGATTTCCACTTTTTTATTTTTTGAGAGTATTTGTATGATTGCAGTTTCCTTTTATCCTTGTCTGTTTTCCCTGTCTGTCTGCTATGCTCTCCTATACACATCTGTCCCATACCTCCTTGGGTGGGGGATGAAACAGTTCAGTGTGCATTTAGGAGGGTAGCAAGGTACAAGGCCCCAGCATATCGATTATCTGGGGTAATCTGGGGAACAGGAATAGCCAAGGGCCCCCCTAGCTTGAGGGACAGGGAAGGAGCCCATTGCCCTGGGAAATCCTGCTACAGTATTGTGACATCCCACTAGGTAGTAATTTGGTATCTAAACATAAAATCCTATATGCTTCTCTCAAAGTAAGCTGTTTTAACCAATCTCCACAACGTCTAGGGTATGCAACTTCTTCAATGCCAAAAACCACTAAATGTGTGTGATTATGAACAGGGACAAAATGTTTTGTTGCACCTGAGTATGTGCTGCTGTTGTTGTTGATAATATTTTC
Source organism: Phyllobates terribilis (assembly GCF_046119375.1). Classification (NCBI taxonomy): domain Eukaryota; kingdom Metazoa; phylum Chordata; class Amphibia; order Anura; family Dendrobatidae; genus Phyllobates; species Phyllobates terribilis. Next base: position 355,907 of record NW_027363903.1, read on the forward strand.
AACATGTTCTGCAATTCTTTTTTTTTTACATTTTCTTGTAGTGCAACCTATATATTTTATTTTGCACATTTGGCATTCTATGTAATAAACAATGTATTTGGAGTGCCAGGGTGAGGACATACTTTGTAGGTGAAGTTAGAGTGCGATGCGATTCTGTCCCACAGATGAGGAGAACAGTGGCAGCCCCTCACCAGTGATATCTATACCCCCAGCTTCTTCAGTGATGTTTATGCCTCCCACTGATGTCTATGGCCCCCAAGCCTCCCCAGTGATGTTTATGTGTCACCCTGGCCTGGATGCCACAAGTATAATAAAGCTGTGTCTGAGAGCAAGGGGGAGGTTCTCTAGTCAGGGGAACATTAGCATGCAGTACCTCCTGTCTCAGGCCAGTAGGGGGAGCAGGCTACCCCTATAAAAGCTGGAACCGGGGGCAAGGTTAGAGAGAACTGGACGACCTGTCTCAGCACTGAGAAGTGTCCAGAGCAGAGAGGGACAGCTGTATTGCACCCTAAGAGGAAGTGTGGCAGTAGAAGAGCCACAAGCCAGAGACAAGAGGCGAAGTGAGCCTGTCTTGGCAGACAAAGAACTCCATTTTACCAGACTTTGGTGTCTGGGGCTGTGAGGATTCCACGTCCTGCAGCAGATAACCAGTCCGCAGGGGACTGTATGTTCCTTGGCCTAAGAAGCCCGGAGGGTCTGCCACAACAGAAGGGACCAGTAAAGCCGTACCAGGCTGGGAGCAGAAAGGAACCCACGTCGCAGGCCATACAGGCGAGAATACACGGAAAGCTCGGAAACGTGGGCTGTTACCCTATAAGGAGGAGATAGCCAGAAGGAGCGCAGAGAGCACGGTAGGCCTACACCCTCACCCTGACCAGGGCCAATTTCCCAATTGCTCTCAGACATCCAGGTCCCCTCCTAGCCGGGACTGTTTGTGGGTCAGTTTACCTGCTCTAGTAAAGACCCTGGACTGCAATCTGTTGTCTGTGTGCTCCTTGCTCCTCCAGCACTATCAGCACTGGGACTCTTACCACCATCACTCCCACCATCCACTACACTGCCCTGGGGCTGCACTCTTCCCGTGGGGAGTCACACCACCTCAGCTGCATACACCATCAGCCCCAGCGGTCTGCCCAGCAGCGGCGGTTCCTAATGACCGCAAATCCACGGGTGGCGTAGTCGGACGTTATCAACAACACATAGCAGACTACCACTGGCCTGACCACCCTGAGCCACGGAACCAGGTTGCCACTACTACCCCCATCGTTCCCCTATTGCCCAGATCCGAGTGCCCCACGGCCCAGGGGGCGAGTCAGCTTTGGCGTAGTCGGCAGGATTGAGACGAACCCGCCACAAACGGGTATTGCGTGCCTGAAAGAGACTGTACACGCACCTGAAAAGAGGTTTCCCGCCATCCGGAGCCATTTCCCGCCATTTCCAGCCGTCTCCCGCCATCTTCTGTCGGTTCCCGCCATCTTCAGCCGCTTTCCTGCCATCGGACGCCATCTTCAGGACGCCGCGCAGGAAGAAGAGGGACGTGGACGTCCAAACGGCACGAGACTCGAAGCTTCGCCCCACGCACCGACGCTGCGCAAGGTCCTGGAAGGGAGAGAGAGTGACGCTGACGTCACCAGGACGCGACGCAAGGTCCTCGCCCGGAGCAGCATCAGCGGAGCCGCGGCCTACAGAAGAGGATCGTCGGAAGGTAGGCCGCGCTTAACTAAGGGGGAGGAAGATGTCAGACACAGAGGCGCCCACTACCACCAGCGCAGCTGCAGCAGCGGTGATGCCATTTTCCCTGCCCTACATCCCTGAAGCGGCCTGGCTGCCTAAGTATTCAGGGGAGCCCCATGACCTAACTGACTTTAAGGAAAGGCTGTACAGTTTGTTCCAAGTCTACCCCCTGACAGAGGAACAGAAGGTTAGCATACTGACAGGGCAGTTAACTGGCGCAGCCCAGCGGGAGGTAAAGTAATGGCCCGCTGAGGAGAAAAGAACTGTAAAGGGTATTCTGGCCCAGCTGCGGGGTACCTTTGACACACGTACCTCCGCTGAAATTAAAATGAGGTTCTATGGATGCAAGCAGCGGGCACAGGACAGGATCAGAGACTATGCCCTAAATTTGCAGGAAGCCCTGAGGGCCATCCAACAAGTTGACCCAGGCAGCGTGCAGGATACGGATAAGCTCCTAACAGAACAGTTCATAGAAGGTCTGCTGTCTAGCGCCCACAGGACCCAGCTGCGCCTCATGTTCTTTCAGAACCCTGATGTGACCTTTGCCCAATTCAAGGACAGGGCCATAAGGGTGCTCCGTGAACCCGCAACAAGTGGCGCTATAAACCCCTGGCGCCCTGCTCTCACCTACCACCAGGAGGCGGGGCCCTCCCCTATGGACTCTGTGGGGGCTGATGCACAGGCCCTGAACCAAGCCCCATCGAAAGATCTGCACCACCAAGTCCAGGAGCTGACCAGGAGCGTAGGGGCGTTGACCAGGACCGTCCAGGCGTTACAAGCGGATCCGTCAAGACCCATCGACCTGGCTTCAAGTCCGAAGGATGTCCCGTGGCGTCGACAGAGGAGGATCCCGTCGTTCCGAGGGAGGCCCACAGACCGCTGCGCAGAGGATGGACAGCCCATTTGCCGTCGATGCAACCAGCTCGGACACATTTCCAGGTACTGTAATTTAAACGGGTCCAACCTGGGGCAGAGGGCCAACCCCCAGGCATAAGATCACCAGGCCCTTATAATTGGCGTGATAAGTACGTTGGGGGGAGCCCGATTTTACCCGTGGTGCTGGACGGTATCCCCATGAGCGCCTTGCTGGATACTGGGTCGCAAGTAACCACTATCCCTTATGTACTTTTTAAGCAGTATTGGACTGATGCTGACATCACACGGTATCCAGACAGTAACTTGAGCATCATCGCCAGTAATGGCTTACCCGTGCCGCAGATGGGGTTCAAGGAGATGACCATTAAAATTGGTAAAGTTGAACTACCGGCACAGGGAGTAATTATTGTGGACATTGACCGTCGTGAAAGTCACCCTAAAATAACTGTGGGTACTAACGTGATTGAAAATTGTCTTTCAGAGGTAATTGTAATTCTACAACAGGTGGCGGTGAATGCTAGTTCCAGCCAACAGAGAGTCCTCAACAAGGAGATAAAAGCCCTGATGAGACGGCAGCAGGTAGAACTGTCTGGTGGTGAGATCGGTAGCGTAAGACTGAGTGACCCATTCCCCATTTCCATGCCTCCCAAAAGTGAAATGATGATCTGGTGTCGGACTGCAATCGGGTTGAGAGGTAGAGACTACCAAGCCATGGTAGAACCCGTTTACTCAGACAGCAGGCCCACCATTTTGACAGCCAGGGGGGTGGTTGATGTCCGCCATGGGAGGGTGCCCGTCCGCATTCTCAACATTGGGGAGAGAGAGGTACACTTATCCAGGTACGCTACACTTGTCAAACTGTTTGTTGTCGAACACCAAGCTATCAGGGCCGTGGAACCCTTGCCTCCATCTCCTCAGGCGGAGGGTTATTGCCTCCCAGAAACAAAAGGAGGACTGGTGCCAGAAACTCCATGTGGGTGCTGACTCCACTCCCCTGCACCAAAAACAAGGAGTCTACCGGGTGGTATAGGAGTACGAGAGAGTCTTTAGTAAGCACCCGCTAGACTTCGGCAGAGTAAAGGGGATAGAACACCACATCCCCACAGGGAGCCACCCACCGATAAAAGAAAGACACAGACCTGTACCCCCTGCACATTATCAGAACTCCAAGGGTATGCTGCGGGAAATGAAAGAAGCTGCGGTCATTAGAGATAGCTGTAGCCCCTGGGCAGCCCCCCTGGTTCTGGTAAAAAAGAAAGACGGCACCATGAGAATGTGCGTGGACTATAGACAAATCAACCGTATCACCCACAAAGACGCATATCCGCTGACTAGAATAGAGGAGTCTTTAGCCGCACTAAAATCAGCTAACTTCTTTTCTACTTTGGACCTTACTAGCGGGTACTGGCAGGTTCCTGTGGCAGAGGCTGACAAGGAGAAGACCGCCTTCACCACCCCGATGGGACTGAGTGAGTTCAACTGCATGCCCTTCGGACTCTGCAACGCACCAGGGACCTTCCAGAGGCTGATGGAATGCTGTCTAGGGCACCGAAACTTCGAGACGGTCCTCCTTTAACTGGACGATGTTATCGTCTATTCGAAGACCTACGAGGACCATCTAAAGCACCTGGCCGAGGTGTTCGAAGCCCTGGCAGGCTATGGCCTGAAGGTGAAACCATTGAAGTGTCACCTGTTGAAACCGAAGGTCCAGTACCTAGGGCACGTGGTAAGCGCGGAAGGAGTGGCCCCCGACCCTGACAAGGTCACGGCAATCAAGAGCTGGCCAAGCCCCTCGAACATCAAAGAGGTGACACAGTTCCTCGGGTTGGTAGGCTACTACCGAAGGTTCATCCCCGGGTTCACTAAGATGGCAGCTCCTATGCAGGACCTCCTGATAGGACAGTCTAAGTCCAGAAGTCAAAAGCCACCCTTCAAGTGGGATAAACCGGAAGAGGAGTCCTTCCGCCAGTTGAAGATGGCCCTCACAGGGGATGAGATCCTGGCCTACCCTGATTATGGCCAGCCTTTTATCCTTCACACAGACGCCAGTAATGTGGGACTGGGAGCCGTACTGTCCCAAAACCAACAGGGCAGAGAAAGGGTGATCGCGTACGCCAGCCGGAAGCTGAGGCCCACCGAGAGGAACCCGGAGAATTACAACTCCTTCAAGCTAGAATTCTTGGCGGTGGTGTGGGCCGTAACGGAATGCTTCAAGCATTACCTGGCCTCCGCAAAGTTCACCGTGTACACGGACAACAACCCGTTGACACACCTGGACAATGCGAGACTGGGTGCCATGGAACAGCGGTGGATGGCCCGTCTCTCCAACTATGACTTTGTGATCAAGTACCGGGCAGGCAAAACCAATGCCAACGCTGACGCCATATCGAGAATGCCTCACTTACCTGAAGGTGACGAAGACCCAGAAGAGCTGGAGGAGGTAGAACTCCCCGCGTTTCACCGGTATGGAGCCGCTCAATACTCCCACCGCGTGAAGGAGGAGGATCTAACAACCGTGATGATTAATCCCCTACCTCACCACAGCTGGGCCGAGACCCAAGATAGTGACCCTGCCATCCGCCTAGTGAAAGATCTGCTGACCCAGGAAGATGCCCGCATGGATCCGGATGCTCCAGAGGAAGCCAAGCAGCTATGGAAAGAGAAGAGCAAGCTGTTCCTCTACGAAGGCAAGCTGTGCATAAGGATTGTCAACCACCGGACGCACGAGCTGACCTGGCAAGTCATGGTTCCAAGGCAGGATGCAGCTATGGTCCTGGGGGCTTACCATGACAGAGCGGGGCACTTCGGTTGGAAGAAGCTGGAGTTCCTGCTAAGAGGACGGTTCTTTTGGGTCGGCATGAGAGGGGCTGTAGAGAAGTGGTGCAGAGACTGTGGCCCTTGTCACCTAAGGAGGAAGGACCGTGCCAGCCAGAAGACACCCTTGAGGCCCATCGTCACCACGCAGCCTCTTGAGCTGGTAGCTCTGGACCACGTCAAATTGGCTCCAAGCCTGTCAGGATACATCTACGCCCTGACAATCGTGGACCACTATTCCCGTTTCCTAGTGGTGGTCCCGGTGAAAGATTTGACAGCCCAAACGGCGGCCAGAGCCTTCCAGCAATACTTCTGCCGTCCACACGGGTATCCGGAACAGGTCCTGACGGACCAGGGTCCAGCGTTCAAGGCTGAAATCTTCCAAGAGTTCTGCAACCTCTATGGCTGTAAGAAGATTCGGACAACGCGATACCACCCACAAACCAACGGGATGTGTGAGAAAATGAACAATATAGTCATTGATCTCCTGAAGACGTTGCCCCTGGAGGAACACAGCCTGTGGCCAGAAAAACTGACGGATCTGATAGACTTATACAATCATATCCCGGTGAACGCTACAAACTGCACCCCGGCTTACCTGATGCGAGCCAGACCAGGTAAGCTGCCCGTAGACCTGGAGATGGGAGTCCTAACACCTGAGGACACCTCCCCGGATGCGGACTGGGATACGGAAAGGCAACTGCAGTACAAGAAGGTACAGGAGAGTGTGGAGAAGAGCCTGGCCCAGGTGAGAGAGAAGCAAGAAAGACTCTTCAACCAACACGCCCCTGCTGGTCCCCTAGAACGTGGTGAGCAGGTCCTTAAGCGAAAGAGAAGGCTACATAAGTTGGACGACCAGTGGGAAAGGGAACCCTACACCGTACTGCAGTCTGACCATGACAACCCGAAGGTGTGCGTGATCACCAAGGACGGAGGAGAAACCACTAGTACCGTCTCCAGGGACCACCTCAAAAGATGCCCCGAGCAACTCCGTAGTGCAGAAGAGGATCAAAGTGACCTTGAACCCGCAGAGGACAAGGAAGAAATGATCAGCACCGTTCTCGGAGAGTTCCCTCAGTCCTGGACTCGGATAAACAATGCCATAGTGGTACCCGTCCTGCATTTCCTGCAACCGGCACAGCAACAAACAACACCAGAACCAGAAGGTGAAGAGGAGCAAGCAGTTACAGAGGCAGAAGAGCCTGTACCAGCAGCCCAGGAGAGTCAACCCTCTGCTGACAGTGAACCTGCCATGCCTGCGGTAAGCCAAAGGACCCGCAGACAGCTGCCTGCCCTACCTGTACACCCAGCTGGTAGCTGTACCCCTAACGCTAGTGGGGAAAGCCAGGTCGGTCCACCACCAGACAGTGGGTTAAGGAGGTCAACCAGGAGCACAAAGTGGCAGATACCCGCTCGCTGGAGAATATAGAGTGCATTAAAATTGTAAATAACCCTGTTGCCAAATGTTGAAATGTTTGCAAAGTTACATTCATGTTTGGTAATTCTGTGTTTCAGTTTCTTGCAGTTACCGTAAGGACTCAAAGGTTATGGACTTTTTATAACCAGGACCTTGTATGGACTGCGTTCGGAGCCTAACCAAGGAATGAACTAAGACTGTGAAGGACTTGGGGTAGGACAGACCCCCACCTGGTTAAGGCTCCCCGTTGTATTGGTGATATGGACACCCGGTCACAGACCACACTGTGACCTTAAGAACTCAAGCTGTGCGTCGTCTGTCTGTTAATGTTTTATGGTTATGCATATTGTTTTGTTTATTGTTTAGTCTCGGAGTACTAAATTTTACTAGGGGGGAATGTGTCACCCTGGCCTGGATACCACAAGTATAATAAAGCTGTGTCTGAGAGCAAGGGGAGGTTCTCTAGTCAGGGGAACATTAGCATGCAGTACCTCCTGTCTCAGGCCAGTAGGGGGAGCAGGCTGCCCCTATAAAAGCTGGAACTGGGGGCAGGGTTAGAGAGAACTGGATGACCTGACTCAGCACTGAGAAGTGTCCAGAGCAGAGAGGGACAGCTGTATTGCACCCTAAGAGGAAGTGTGGCAGCAGAAGAGCCACAAGCCAGAGACAAGAGGCGAAGTGAGCCTGTCTTGGCAGACAAAGAACTCCATTTTACCAGACTTTGGTGTCTGGGGCTGTGAGGATTCCACGTCCTGCAGCAGATAACCAGTCCGCAGGGGACTGTATGTTCCTTGGCCTAAGAAGCCCGGAGGGTCTGCCACAACAGAAGGGACCAGTAAAGCCGTACCAGGCCGGGAGCAGAAAGGAACCCACGTCGCAGGCCATACAGGCGAGAATACACGGAAAGCTCGGAAACGTGGGCTGTTACCCTATAAGGAGGAGATAGCCAGAAGGAGCGCAGAGAGCACGGTAGGCCTACACCCTCACCCTGACCAGGGCCAATTTCCCAATTGCTCTCAGACATCCAGGTCCCCTCCTAGCCGGGATTGTTTGTGGGTCAGTTTACCTGCTCTAGTAAAGACCCTGGACTGCAATCTATTGTCTGTGTGCTCCTTGCTCCTCCAGCACTATCAGCACTGGGACTCTCACCACCATCACTCCCACCATCCACTACACTGCCCTGGGGCTGCACTCTTCCCGTGGGGAGTCACACCACCTCAGCTGCATACACCATCAGCCCCAGCGGTCTGCCCAGCAGCGGCGGTTCCTAATGACCGCAAATCCACGAGTGGCGTAGTTGGACGCTATCAACAGCACATAGCAGACTACCACTGGCCTGACCACCCTGAGCCACGGAACCGGGTTGCCACTACAACCCCCATCGTTCCCTTATTGCCCGGATCCGAGTGCCCCACGGCCAAGGGGGCGAGTCATATATAACCCCCAGCGTCTCCTGTGATGTATATGCAGCAGTCCCAGCATCTCCTATGTGATGTACAGTTATATGAAAAAGTTTGGGCACCCCCTATTAATCTTAAGCTTAATGTTTTATAAAAATTGGTATATTTGCAACAGCTATTTCAGTTTGATATTGTCACGCTGTCTCAACGTACAGGAGGTCAGGGGCCTAGGCTGACCCTAAACGGGGGCCCTCACTAATCCCTCAACCTGGAGGTACTGTTAATGGTACAGAGGTCCAGGCCGCCAGCGCAACCCTAAACTCCTGAATATCCCTGAACCTCAGTAATCTAGTCCTGAGAAGGACCCCGATCACAACAATGGGGGACAGGATAGAAAAAGCCCAAAACACAGTACTAGACTAACGAGACAGTACAAGGGGAAAACCAAAAACCACCTTGCATACAAAAACACACACCACAATTACAGAGGGAACAACAACAGGTTAGGAGATAAATGATAAAGGGAGGAAGGGAAGAAGAAGAATCCACACCGCATACTCTTGGCTCCGAACTCCACCAAACAACGATCCGCTCTGAAGGTCTGCAAGAAGTGCTTTCACCGACAACTTCCCTATCAGACCAGCAGGTATTTGAAGGAATCCCAATACTGCAGCATTAACTGCAGCTGGGCGAGGCTGAGCCTCGTCAAGCACAGAGAGAGAGAATTAACTCCCTCACTACCAAAAAACACAAAGCACCAAAAACTCAGCTGCGAGAAGTCAGGCTGTGTAGTCGCGACGATCTTCGTGGCGACACACCCGTGACAGTTATATGTAATAACTGTTGGACACAGTAATGTTTCTGCCTTGAAATGAGGTTTATTGTACTAACAGAAAATGTGCAATCTGCATTCAAACAAAATTTGACAGGTGCATAAGTATGGGCACGCTTATCATTTTCTTGATTTAAATACTCCTACTTACTTTTTACTGACTTACTAAAGCACTTTTTTTGGTTTTGTAACCTCATTGAGCTTTGAACTTCAGAGCCAGATGTATGCAATCATGAGAAAAGCTACTTAAAGTGGCCACTTGCAAGTTGTTCTCCTGTTTGAATCTCCTCTGAAGAGTGGCATCATGGGCTCCTCAAAACAACTGTCAAATGATCTGAAAACAAAGATTATTCAACATAGTTGTTCAGGGGAAGGATACAAAAAGCTGTCTCAGAGATTTAACCTGTCAGTTTCCACTGTGAGGAACATAGTAAGGAAATGGAAGAACACAGGGACAGTTCTTGTTAAGGACAGAAGTGGCAGGCCAAGAAAAACATCAGAAAGGCAGAGAAGAAGAATGGTGAGATCAGTCAAGGACAATCCTCAGACCACCTCCAGAGAGCTGCAGCATCAACTTTCTGCAGATGGTGTCACTGTGCATCAGTCAACTATACAACGCACTTTGCACAAGGAGAAGCTGTATGGGAGAGTGATGCGAAAGAAGCCGTTTCTGCAAGCACGCCACAAACAGAGTCGGCTGAGGTATGCAAAAGCACATTTGGAGAAGCCAATCTCTTTCTGGAAGAAGGTCCTGTGGACTGATGAAACCAAGATTGAGTTGTTTGGTCATACAAAAAGTCATTATGCATGGCGGCAAAAAAACACAGCATTCCAAGAAAAACACTTGCTACCCACAGTAAAATTTGGTGGAGGTTCCATCATGCTTTGGGGCTGTGTGGCCAATGCCGGCACCGGGAATCTTGTTAAAGTTGAGGGATGCATGGATTCCACTCAGTATCAGCAGATTCTTGACAATAATGTTCAAGAATCAGTGATAAAGTTGAAGTTACGCAGGGGATGGATCTTTCAGCAAGGCAATGATCCAAAACACCGCTCCAAATCTACTCAGGCATTCATGCAGAGGAACAATTACAATGTTCTGGAATGGCTATCCCAGTCCCCAGACCTGAATATCATTGAACATCTGTGGGATCATTTGAAGAGGGCTGTCCATGCTCGGCAACCATCAAACTTAACTGAACTGGAATTGTTTTGTAAAGAGGAATGGTCAAAAATACCTTCATCCATGATCCAGGAACTCATTAAAAGCTACAGGGAGCGACTAGAGGCTGTTATTTTTGCAAAAGGAGGATCTACTAAATATTAATGTCACTTTTCTGGTGAGGTGCCCATACTTATGCACCTGTCAAATTTTGTTTGAATGCAGATTGCACATTTTCTGTTAGTACAATAAACGTCATTTCAAGGCAGAAACATTACTGTGTCCAACAGTTATTACATATATCAAACTGAAAAAGCTGTTGCAAAAACACCAATTTTTATAAAACAATAAGCTTAAGATTAATAGGGGTGCCCAAACTTTTTAATATAACTGTATATGCTTTACAAAACTTGTTATCAGAAAGAGTTGACTGCGCCCCAGTCCTGGAAAAGCAGTTGTGAGAAGTAACATTCTCAATATCACCAAACATCAAAATCGCACCAAAGAGAAGCAGCTGCAGATGTCACATTAGGGGTGAGTTAATTAATTGTTTGGCCAAATATAGTAGGGTAATTTTCGAGTTGATAATTTTGTGCGGACCCCAAATGATGGTAAAAATTTCCAAATGGCCCTTGGCAGAAAAAAGGTTCCCCACCCTTGCTTTAAGGTCTTGAAGTTGAACTCAATCAATTATGGCCTGCACCTTCCCAGAATCCATCTTAAAGCATTCAACTGATACAATGAACCCCAGAAACGATATTTCTTGAACATAAAAAGTACATTTCTCCAATTTAGCAAAGCAAACAAAGAATTTTCCCTAAGTTTTTGTAAAACAAAATGGACATGTTCATAGTGCGAATCCAGATCTCGGGAAAAAATGAGAATGACTTCCAGGTGTACCACAACAAACCTTCCAATACAATCAGAAAATATATCTTTCATAAAGTTTTGAAAAACTGCTGGGGCATTGGTTAACCCAAAAGGCATGACAAGATTTCCAAATAGACCCTCAGATGTTAAAAACGCTGTTTTCCATTCATCACCCTTCCAGATACATATCAAATTAGAAGACCCTCGAAGATCTAGTTTACAAAAACATTTAGCACCAGTTAGTTGATTATATAGGCCGGGGATTAGTGGAAGTGGGCAGGGCCGCATTGAGGGCATTACTACCCTTACTGGTGTATGGGGCCTAGTGAACAGAAGCAAGGGGGGGGGCCCAAATCAGGTGAGACACGCTGGGCACGTGTCTCATCCAGTCCAGGCCCACCCCTCTCTTGCTTCAGCTCACCGGGTCCTAGGGGCAGGGGTAGGTGGGGCCGGTTCAATATATTATCATGCAGAAAGCCACCGGCTTAATGCACCGCAATGGTTAACAGCCGCCAGCCAATCAGAGGCTGGCAACTGACGCATATCAATAAGGAAGAAGATGTCACTGGACTGCGGCCAGGTAAGAAGACATTTTTTTTTTAATTTGCTTGCACTGAAAAGCCGCACACGTGGGGGTCAGGATGTGGGACATTATTACCAGAAGGGGCCAGAATGTGGGACATTATTACTACAGGGTCTAATTTAGAGATAATACTACTGCTGTGATGTATTTTATTTTAGAGGATGATATTTTTTTTCAAAGGGGGTAGGTGCTGTTACTGTGCAGGGTGGCACAATGTCTCTTTTTTCTTGAACTGGTGTAGTATAGAATTTGGGGAAAAATTAGGGAATGTGCTCTAGAAGCGGTGCTCTAGATAACTGTGTTATTTTCTGCAGAGAAGACTCATGGCTGGAAGAAGTGATGGTGGTCTCCGCTGGACGAGGAAAATCAAAGATGAAGAACTTTAACTAGACATGTCACTGACACTATACACTGTATACTATTTAAAAAAAATAATAAATTTGAGCTTGGTTTAAAATAGTATACATGCAGCACATAAGTGCATGTTTCACAATGGCCATGAATCAGAAAAATCTACAAGAAGCAAAATGAAAATAAACTCTGCTGTAAATCAATAAAAAGCAAGTGTATTTAAATAAAATAGGGTTCTTAGAAACACTGTTTTCGATCAAAAATAGTATGAACGCTATCCCACCAGTGAGAAGGTGAACCCGTTCGGGATAGAACTTACTCTGTCTAATATTAAAAACCTTACCATGTGTCAAAGTTGACCTCTGTGTGAATAAGGGCATACTGTGGTTCCTAGAGCTGGATAACACATTTAAAAGCTTCCCTTAGCTGGTGTTCTCAGTTTGGGACCAGAACCTCAGTCTGCCCTTATTCACACAGAGGTCAACTTTGACACATGGTAAGGTTTTTAATATTAGACAGAGTAGATTTTATCCCGAACGGGTTCACCTTGTCGCTGGTGGGATAGCTTTCATACTATTTTTGATTAAAAACAGTGTTACTAAGAACCCTATTTTATTTAAATGCACTTGCTTTTTATTTACTTACAGTAGGGTTTATTTTCATTTTGCTTCTTGTAGGTTTTACTGTATACTATTTATCGAGCTCCTGTGTATAATGGCACTTATGGTAATATTAGTATTGTATTTTTTTTATTAATGGTCAGTATTGTAGTATTCGGTCACTATGTGGTGGTAATATGTGGTCTGGTCATGGTCTGGCAGTATTTGTTCCTTGTATGTGGTATTATTGGTCATTTTAAAAAATGTATGTGACTCATTACCTTAAAGCGCATCTATCACCAAATTTTTTATTATTTAAATTAAATACAGATGTAATAACATTTATCATTTGACCAAAACATTATAAACAAGGCATATACCATCTGGGAGAAAAACTCCCTTTCTTGGCAGGAGCCTCCACTGAACTGAGCCGACTTCAGCTGAAGTCGCAGCCAGGCAGGGGATTCCCCCCGTCTCTGCTGTGCTGACCTCACTCTCCCATGATGCAGTGCATCAAGGAAAGTGAACGCAGTCCACCGATCTGAGAGCAGACAGGCATTGTGACTGAGCTGGATGTGATCAGTCCAGTAGGCAGCTCTGGGTATGTGCTGTCTGCTGTGCTCCATAACTCACCAGACAGTGAGCTGGAGACTTCTCTCCTGTTTCCTCCTTCACCTCCCAGTTTCCTTGCTCACACTGTCCAGCAATGAAACCTGCTAGAGTAGTGATTGTTTGTGCCCCTCCCGCATTGTCACCACAAGCACCTTGAAAGGAGAAAGATGTTGCCAGCAACGGAAACTAAACGCTGAGGAAGATATGTGCCAGAAAAGAGGGGTGTTATTTACTTCATATGGCCAGTGTATGTATAATTGTGTGTATACATGTGTGATATGTCAGCATATATGTGAAAAGTGCATGCATGAGTGTATGGTGCATTTGAGAACTGTATGTAAACATATATGCATTGTGTGTGTGTGTGTGTATATATATATATATATACAGTACAGACCAAAAGTTTGGACACACCTTCTCATTTAAAGATTTTTCTGTATGTTCATGAGTATGAAAATTGTACATTCACACTGAAGGCATCAAAACTATGAATTAACACATGTGTAATTATATACTTAACAAAAAAGTGTGAAACAACTGAAAATATGTCTTATATTCTAGGTTCTTCAAAGTAGCCACCTTTTGCTTTGATGACTGCTTTGCACACTCTTGGCATTCTCTTGATGAGCTTCAAGAGGTAGTCACCGGAAATGGTTTTCACTTCACAGGTGTGCCCTGTCAGGTTTAATAAGTGGGATTTCTTGCCTTATAAATGGGGTTGGGACCACCAGTTGTGTTGTACAGAAATCAGGTGGATACACAGCTGATAGTCCTACTGAATTGACTGTTAGAATTTGTATTATTGCAAGGAAAAAGCAGCTAAGTAAAGAAAAGCGAGTGGCCATCATTACTTTAAGAAATGAAGGTCAGTCAGTGCGAAAAATTGGGAAAACTTTGAAAGTGTCCCCAAGTGCAGTTGCAAAAACCATCAAGCGCTACAAAGAAACTGGCTCACATGAGGACCGCCCCAGGAAAGGAAGACCAAGAGTCACCTCTGCTTCTGAGGATGAGTTTATCCGAGTCACCAGCCTCAGAAATCGCAGGTTAACAGCAGCTCAGATTAGAGACCAGGTCAATGCCACACAGAGTTCTATCAGCAGACACATCTCTACAACAACTGTTGAGTGGAGACTTTGTGCAGCAGGCCTTCATGGTAAAATAGCTGCTAGGAAACCACTGCTAAGGACAGGCAACAAGCAGAAGAGACTTGTTTGGGCTAAAGAACACCATGAATGGACATTAGACCAGTGGAAATCTGTGCTTTGGTCTGATGAGTCCAAATTTGAGATCTTTGGTTCCAACCACCATGTCTTTGTGCGACGCAGAAAAGGTGAACGGATGGACTCTATATGCCTGGTCCCCACCGTGAAGCATGGAGGGGGAGGTGTGATGGTGTGGGGGTGCTTTGCTGGAGACACTGTTCGGGATTTATTCAAAATTGAAGGCATACTGAACCAGCATGGCTACCGCAGCATCTTGCAGCGGCATGCTATTCCATCCGGTTTGCGTTTAGTTGGACCATCATTTATTTTTCAACAGGACAATGACCCCAAACACACCTCCAGGCTGTGTAAGGGCTATTTGACCAAGAAAGAGAGTGATGGGGTGCTACGCCAGATAACCTTGCCTCCACAGTCACCAGACCTGAACCCAATTGAGATGGTTTGGGGTGAGCTGGACCGCAGAGTGAAGGCAAAAGGGCCAACAAGTGCTAAGCATCTCTGGGAACTCCTTCAAGATTGTTGGAAGACCATTTCCGGTAACTTCCTCTTGAAGCTCATCAAGAGAATGCCAAGAGTGTGCAAAGCAGTCATCAAAGCAAAAAGTGGCTACTTTGAAGAACCTAGAATATAAGACATATTTTCAGTTGTTTCACACTTTTCTGTTAAGTATATAATTCCACATGTGTTAATTCATAGTTTTGATGCCTTCAGTGTGAATGTACAATTTTCTTAGTCATAAAAATACAGAAAAATCTTTAAATGAGAAGGTGTGTCCAAACTTTTGGTCTGTACTGTATATATATATATATATATATATATATATATATATATATACAGTACAGACCAAAAGTTTGGACACACTTTCTCATTTAAAGATTTTTCTATATTTTCATGACTTTGAAAATTGTACATTCACACTGAAGGCATCAAAACTATGAATTAACACATGTGGAATTATATACTTAACAAAAAAGTGTGAAACAACTGAAAATATGTCTTATATTCTAGGTTCTTCAAAGTAGCCACCTTTTGCTTTGATGACTGCTTTGCACACTCTTGGCATTCTCTTGATGAGCTTCAAGTGGTAGTCACCGGAAATGGTTTTCACTTCACAGGTGTGCCCTGTCAGGTTTAATAAGTGGAATTTCTTGCCTTATAAATGGGGTTGGGACCATCAGTTGTGTTGTACAGAAGTCAGGTGGATACACAGCTGATAGTCCTACTGAATATACTGTTAGAATTTGTATTATGGCAAGCAAATAACAGCTAAGTAAAGAAAAACGAGTGGCCATCATTACTTTAAGGAATAAAGGTCAGTCAGTCCAAAAAATTGGGCAAACTTTGAAAGTGTCCCCAAGTGCAGTTGCAAAAACCATCAAGCGCTACAAAGAAACTGGCTCACATGAGGACCGCCCCAGGAAAGGAAGACCAAGAGTCACCTCTGCTTCTGAGGATAAGTTTATCTGAGTCACCAGCCTCAGAAATCGCAGGTTAACAGCAGCTCAGATTAGAGACCAGGTCAATACCACACAGAGTTCTAGCAGCAGACACATCTTTTCAACAACTGTTGCGGAGACTTTATGCAGCAGGCCTTCATGGTAAAATAGCTGCTAGGAAACCACTGCTAAGGACAGGCAACAAGCAGAAGAGACTTGTTTGGGCTAAAGAACACAAGGAATGGACATTAGAACAGTGGAAATCTGTGCTTTGGTCTGATGAGTCCAAATTTGAGATCTTTGGTTCCAACCACCGTGTCTTTCTGTGACGCAGAAAAGGTGAACGGATGGACTCTACATGCCTGGTTCCCACCATGAAGCATGGAGTAGGAGGTGTGATGGTGTGGGGGTGCTTTGCTGGTGACACTATTGGGGATTTATTCAAAATTGAAGGCATACTGAACCAGCATGGCTACAACAGCATCTTGCAGCGGCATGCTATTCCATCCGGTTTGCGTTTAGTTGGACCATCATTTATTTTACAACAGGACAATGACCCCAAACACACCTCCAGGCTGTGTAAGGGCTATTTTACCAAGGAGGAGAGTGATGGGGTGGTATGCCAGATGACCTGGCCTTAACAGTCACCAGACCTGAGATGGTTTGGGATGAGCTGGACCGCAGACTGAAGGCAAAAGGGCCAACAAGTGCTAAGCATCTCTGGAAACTCCTTCAAGATTGTTGGAAGACCATTTCCGGTGACTACCTCTTGAAGCTCATCAAGAGAATGCCAAGAGTGTGCAAAGCTGTCATCAAAGCAAAAGGTGGCTACTTTGAAGAACCTAGAATATAAGACATATTTTCAGTTGTTTCACACTTTTTTGTTAAGTATATAATTCCACATGTGTTAATTCGTAGTTTTGTTGCCTTCAGTGTGAATGTACAATTTTCATAGTCATGAAAATACAGAAAAATCTTTAATGAGAAGGTGTGTCCAAACTTTTGGTCTGTACTGTATATATATATATAGTGCATTGTGAAAGTATTTGGCCCCCTTGAACTTTTCTACCTTTTGCCACATTTCTGGCTTCAAACATAAAGATATAAAATTATAATTTTTGGGGAAAAATAAACAACAAGTGGGATACAATCATGAAATGGAACGAAATTTATTGAATATTTTAAAATTTTTTGCCAAATTAAAAACTGAAAAATGGGGCATGCAATATTATTTGGCCCCTTTACTTTCAGTGCAGCAAACTCACTCCTGAAGTTCAGTGAGGATCTCTGAATGATCCAATGTTGTCCTAAATGACTGGTAATTATAAACAGAATACACCTGTGTGTAATCAAGTCTCCTTATAAATGCACCTGCTCTGTGATAGTCTCAGGGTTCTGTTTCAAGTGCAGAGAGCATCATGAAGACCAAAGAACACACCAGGCAGGTCCAAGATACTGTTGTGGCGAAGTTTAAAGCTGGATTTGGATACAAAAGATTTCCCAAGTTTTAAACATCTCAAGGAGCACTGTGCAAGCGATCATATTGAAATGGAAGGAGTATCAGACCACTGCAAATGTACCATAACCCGGCCGTCCCTCTAAACTTTCATCTCGAACAAGGAGAAGACTGATCAGAGATGCAGCCAAAAGGCCCATGATCACTCTGGATGAACTGCAGAGATCTACAGCTGACGTGGGAGAGTCTGCCCATAGGACAACAATCAGTCGGAAATTGCGCAAGTCTGGCCTTTACGGAAGAGTGGCAAGTAGAAAGCCATTTCTCAAAGATATCCATAAAAAGTCTTGTTTGAAGTTTGCACAATCCACCTGGGAGACACACCAAACATGTCTAATAAGGTGCTCTGGTCAGATGAAACCAAAATCACATTTTTTGGCCACAATGCAAAACGATATGTTTGGCGTAAAAGCAACACAGCTCATCACCCTCAAAACACCATCCCCGCTGTCAAACATGGTGGTGGCAGCATCATGATTTGGGCCTGCTTTTCTTAAGGGACAGGAAAGATTGTTAAAATTGATGGGAAGATGAACGGAGCCAAATACAGGACCATTCTGGAAGAAAACCTGTTGGAGTCTGCAAAAAAACCTGAGACTGGGATGGAGATTTATCTTCCAACAAGACAATGATCCCAAACATAAAGCAAAATCTAAAATGGAATGGTTCAAAAATAAACGTATCCAGGTGTTAGAATGGCCAAGTCAAAGTCCAGACCTGTATCCAATCGAGAATCTGTGGAAAGAGCTGAAAACTGCTGTTCACAAACGCCCTCCATCCAACCTCAATGAGCTTGAGCTGTTTTGCAAGGAAGAATGGGCAAGAATTTCAGCCTCTCGATGTGCAAAACTGATAGAGACATACCACAAGCGACTTGCAGCTGTAATCGCAGCAAAAGGTGGCGCTACAAAGTATTAACTCAAGGGGGCCGAATAATATTGCACGCCCCACTTTTCAGTTTTTAATTTGTTTAAAAAGTTTAAAATATCCAATAAATTTTGTTCCACTTCACGATTGTGTCCCACTTGTTGTTGATTCTTCCCCCAAAAATTAGAATTTTCTATCTTTATGTTTGAAGCCAGAAATGTGGCAAAAGGTAGAATAGTTCAAGGGGGCCAAATACTTTCACAATGCACTGTACATATATATATATATGTATATATATGCACCATATGTGTATATATGTGTGCAGTGCAAGTGTATATATATGTGCAGTGTGTGTATTTTTTATATATCTGTATACCTGTATGCAGTGTGTAAATGTATATATGTGTGTGTGAGTGTGTGTGTATATATATATATATATATATATATTATATATATACAGTTATATGAAAAAGTTTGGGCACCCCTATTAATCTTAAGCTTAATGTTTTATAAAAATTGGTGTTTTTGCAACAGCTATTTCAGTTTGATATATGTAATAACTGTTGGACACAGTAATGTTTCTGCCTTGAAATGAGGTTTATTGTACTAATAGAAAATGTGCAATCTGCATTCAAACAAAATTTGACAGGTGCATAAGTATGGGCACCTCACCAGAAAAGTGACATTAATATTTAGTAGATCCTCCTTTTGCAAAAATAACAGCCTCTAGTCGCTTCCTGTAGCTTTTAATGTGTTCCTGGATCCTGGATGAAGGTATGTTTGACCATTCCTCTTTACAAAACAATTCCAGTTCAGTTAAGTTTGATGGTCGCCGAGCATGGACAGCCCTCTTCAAATGATTCCACAGATGTTCAATGATATTCAGGTCTGGGGACTGGGATGGTCATTCCAGAACATTGTAATTGTTCCTCTGCATGAATGCCTGAGTAGATTTGGAGCGGTGTTTTGGATCATTGCCTTGCTGAAAGATCCATCCCCTGCGTAACTTCAACTTTATCACTGATTCTTGAACATTATTGTCAAGAATCTGCTGATACTGAGTGGAATCCATGCGTCCCTCAACTTTAACAAGATTCCCGGTGCCGGCATTGGCCACACAGCCCCAAAGCATGATGGAATTTCCACCAAATTTTACTGTGGGTAGCAAGTGTTTTTCTTGGAATGCTGTATTTTTTGCCGCCATGCATAACGCCTTTTTGTATGACCAAACAACTCAATCTTGGTTTCATCAGTCCACAGGACCTTCTTCCAAAAAGAAATTGGCTTCTCCAAATGTGCTTTTGCATACCTCAGCCGACTCTGTTTGTGGCGTGCTTGCAGAAACGGCTTCTTTCGCATCACTCTCCCATACAGCTTCTCCTTGTGCAAAGTGCATTGTATAGTTGACCAATGCACAGTGACACCATCTGCAGCAAGTTGATGCTGCAGCTCTCTGGAGGTGGTCTGTGGATTGTCCTTGACTGATCTCACCATTCTTCTTCTCTGCCTTTCTGATGTTCTTCTTGGCCTGCCACTTCTAGCTTTAACAAGAACTGTCCCTGTGTTCTTCCATTTCCTTACTATGTTCCTCACAGTGGAAACTGACAGGTTAAATCTATGAGACAGATTTTTGTATCCTTCCCCTGAACAACTATGTTGAATAATCTTTGTTTTCAGATCATTTGACAGCTGTTTTGAGGAGCCCATGATGCCACTCTTCAGAGGAGATTCAAACAGGAGAACAACTTGTAAGTGGCCACTTTAAGTAGCTTTTCTCATGATTCCATACACCTGGCTATGAAGTTCAAAGCTCAATGAGGTTACAAAACCAAAAAAAGTGCTTTAGTAAGTCAGTAAAAAGTAGGTAGGAGTATTTAAAACAAGAAAATGATAAGGATGCCCATACTTATGCACCTGTCAAATTTTGTTTGAATGCAGATTTCACATTTTCTGTTAGTACAATAAACCTCATTTCAAGGCAGAAACATTACTGTGTCCAACAGTTATTACATATATCAAACTGAAATAGCTGTTGCAAAAACACCAATTTTTATAAAACATTAAGCTTAAGATTAATAGGGGTGCCCAAACTTTTTCATATAACTGTATGTATGTGTGTGTACATATATATATATATATATATATCTTATTTATATGCGCATTTGTGTATAGATTATATATATAAAGAGAGAGAAAGCTAGAGATAGCGGTCTTTTATGTAACTGCACAATATGGTTGGGTCTCTGTCTACATAATACATGAATATGTAGCGCTCACTTGACATCTATCTATATATTTACTGTATATATATATATATATATATATATACATATATGCACACACATATATATATGTTCGTGTATGTCATAGAGAGAGATGTGAATATACTGTACCTGTGTAAAATAAATATATTACTATATATTACACAGGTATATTTGTGTACACATACTGTACATATTTATATATAGCAAGAGAGAGAGCCATATATATAAGCATACGTGTGTGTGTATAGACAGAGGGGCTCAACCATAATATGCAGTTACATAAAGTTGCGCTATATATAAATCTATTGATATAGAGAGAGGCAAAATTGGAACAGCACCATATCTTCAAAATATCGGGTGCAAGGCCCCCAAACAGATATCCATAAGTATAGACAGTATAGTAAAAAAACGACAGACAGCACTCCAAAAGTTCTTTAAAAAAATATGGACTTTATTAGCCCGGTGTGCGACGTTTCGGTTGCGGTGCAGTGATCAAGCAGTGATGAAAGATGTCGGCAACTGAAACGTTCCCATCGCAGTTCGGGACAGCGATGGGGACTCGGGTCGCACCCAGTTTCTCAAATTTATTCATGGGGCGATACGAGTCCCTGTCACCACTCACAGCCCCCAAATACAAGGATCACATTCGATATTCTTGCAGATATTTCGATGATTTAATCATAATATGGAGGGGCACAACAAGCGAAGCAGAGTCCTTTGTGAAAGAGTTAAACCAAAATGATTGGGGCTTATCGTTCGCTAGCAATACATCTAAAGAAAAAAATGTTTATTTGGATCTTGAACTATATACTGTAGGTCAAAAAAATCCAAAGTAGAACATATTTCAAATTGTTAAACACAAATGGATACCTTGATTACTCAAGCGCACATTACCCCAAGTGGAAGAAAAATATCCCTTCTAGTCAATTCCGACGCATTAGGTGTAACTGTACCTCAACAGCAGATTACCAGGAACAATCAAACACATTGATCACAAGATTCAAAGAGAAGGGTTACCCTAGAGCATTAATGGCATCCTCCTATCAAAATAATCTAGCGCTCACTCAAAACGATTGTTAGATGCAGAAACCACCAAGCAATCCAGAGAAGAGCAAATCCGACATAGTTTCATTACAGTATATAATAAAGGAAACCACATCATTCGTAAAATATTATATAAATATTGGTATCTTGTTAGGAAGGACCCCATTTTAAAAGATCGAGACCCAACATTGTGTTTAGAAGGGGCAAAACTATAAAAAATTGTTATTGTTGTAGAATTATCAACTTTGACAAGAGAGCCCCAAACGATAAAATAGCTCAGGTTACTGCAAATCCTACATATGAGTTCACATGTGGATCTGAATTTCTTATATATGCAGTCACATGTAACTGTGGGCTCAATTATGTGGGACGTACAGTTCAGACTTTGCGGAACCGTGAGAACGGCCACAGGCATAATGCCAGAACAGGCTTTCTGAAGCAAAGTCTATCCAAGCACATCACATTAGTGCATAATAAAAATTTTGATCCTGTAGTAGTCACACCACTTGAACAGATCCCTGCAGGTATCAGAAATAGAAGAGCCACCCTTAATTCCAAAGAATCCTCCTGGATTTTTAAGCTTGGGAGCCTCCATCCGGACGGTTTAAATGAGGTTGTAGAGTTCCTCTAACACCATCCTTTAATAGTAGATGGAATCAATCACCCACAGCCAAAATAAAAATCCTCTTCATTTAAGATATAGGTGCGTATATTTCGCACTTGTGATTGGTAATTTATTGCAACTCTAGTAGGGCTTTCCTTATTTATTTCTATTTTTATTTATTTATTTTTTTAATATTATTTTTATTTATTTTTTTTACATAAAAATTTTTGTGTGTTTTCTTAGTGTTTTTTTGTTTGTTTTTCTGTTTTTTTTTTGTTTTTTTAGTGTTTTTTATATATACATACAGTATATATATATATATATATATATATATATATATATATATTTATATTTATTATTTATTAATTAATTAATTTATTTTTTCCAATCTCAAGATGACAATAAACTATACAAACATAGTGTTATCAAACGGTTATTTACTAGCCATTATCAAAGCAAAACAGTTTCAAATTTGCAATGTTCTTTATTCACAGATGGAATATATAAAATATATACAAATATAGCCCATGGTTTGAATTCACATCGGAAGAAAGGCTTTCGGACTTGAGGAGGGTCATGCTATTTTAATATATTTATTCTATTGCAAAAAAATAGATATACAGAATATATATATTTTTTTAATTTACTATCGGCCCTTTATTTATAATACTTACATATATTTTTCTACAAATCTAAAGGCCAACTATACAAAACAGGAATCTATTTATGAATGAATATGAAGTAAATGGGGAATGCAAATGTAAAACTAAAAATCAAAAATGGTTCCTTTAGATATCTATTTTACAATCCAATACATCGTATTGGGTTGTGAGAATCTCATTTTCTCCTTGGTTATTCTCTTGGTTTTATTTGTGTATAGAATCCTTTCAATCAATTGTGTATTTCATGTGTATGCCGGTCATTTTTTGGATACTGGCAGGCTTTTTTTTTTTAAATGTGGTTGGGATGGAGTGTTCTCGCAGCCTGTGTGCGAGTGGGAAGGTGTAGGCTGTTTGATATAATGAAGTTCAGTTTAATGCAGGGGGAGAGAGCCCCACTCCTTACTATACAAATAGGGTATTTAAAGCTTGTATATTGTATAGCTCAACATGCACCTGATGAAGGCTCCTTGAAAGCAGAAACGTGTTGTGCCATTATATGCTACTATATGCCAACCACTCATCCCTTGACTGATTTTTAATTCAAAATAAATTTTTATCTTGAATCTATGCGATTTTGAGCAGTTACCTGCGAGCCTATTGGAACGTTTCCACTAAGCTTAAACTGGAGTCTCTACCATTATCCACAGGAGCGCCTCCGGTAAAAATTTATAAAGAAATAAAACATTTCTTATGACAGTTGAGGCTCCACCTAACAATATTCTTCAATCACTAATCAATAACAGAATAATGAATACGCAGCCATGGAAACCCCAATAACAACCCAGCAGACAAATTATCCAAAACAAAGCAGGATATGAACTCAGAGTGAATTGTTCCCACTTTAAGTGTGAATTCCACCATTATCAGCTGGACAAAGTTCTGGTGTAACAGTGTCCTGTCAATGGCAAGAATTTGAATAGGTCTTTCTAACCTAACTGTCCCAAATCCTGATCTGAGCACTAGTCCTGAATCTATGAAGTTGGCAACAGACCCACAATCAATGAAAGCTACCTCTGATAATGATACCTGACACTGAACTTGGCCTCTGACTATCCTTTTGACTTACTCTTTTGTCTTGATGTACTCTCCTGGCATTTGACCCTGGACTATTTCCTGGCCATGCCACTTGTCTTTCCTCTCTGTACCTCGAGCCCTCCTGGTATCTGACCTTGGACCTACTGACTACCTTTTCTCATGGCTTCTCAGAGTCACATTACAGTTGACCGTTTCCTTTTTATCACCAGCATGGATCCCATGCACACGCTTGGTGATCACGTGGCGAACTTGTCTCTGGAAATTCAAGATCTGGCTGAGAGACACTAAATTCTTGAATCTTCTCAGTCCCAATTGCAGGGCCAGATGACTAGCTTTAGGAAAACTCCCCATAGCTCTTCGCTGCCAGCAGAGATTGTGATGTCTACACCTTATGACTTTCAGGCGGTCTCCCCCGAACCAGTAGTGACCTTCCCATATAAATATTCGGGGGAAAGAAACCAGTTTAAAGTCATCAACTGTAGTCATAGGCAACGGGGAAATACGGTGTGAGATGGCCCGGCTATTAAGGGGCGGAGGAGGCTTTTTTTTTTCTCTTTTTAATTCTGCCTTATATGCAAGTCATTATACAGGAAGGAATGGTTTCGAACATTTTTTTCCTGTAAAATCCATTTTATCTTCAGTTTTGTATGTTTATTTGTCAGTCTATAAAAGTGGAGGAAAATTCTTGACAACATTGTCCCCAACATTGACCTTGGAGTCAGAGATGAGTCCAGGCATCTTCCCCATGCTGTTTCCATTCCATTTGAGCACTGCTTTCACCAATTTCAGCAATTTTTTTCCCTGCCTCCCCAACTCTCCTGTTAAGATCTTCCGGAAATATATGTGAGTTTCCCATTGACTTCCATTATACACGGTACTCAAGTAGAGCCCGTCCGAGCATCCAACATGCTTGATTCGAGCACTAGAGTGCTGGATCATCACTAATCCTAATATATTGGAGCTGTGCTACTAATGTAAATAAATGAGGCTGAGGCAGACCTAAGCATTGGTCCTGAAATATTTGGGGTAAGACCCCTGAAGATTAGTAATTTGTAGAGCACCAGGTTCTGGAGAAGTTTAAATGAGAAATGACTCTTGAAAGTGATACATTTTCTGCTTGTCACCTATTATCTGAAACTGGAGAGCTCTAATCATCATGAGATGGGTGGAAAAGCAATGAATCAGGTCATTAATACTTTATTCAGCTGAGATGTTAAACTTTATTTCATGTATTAATTATTGTAATGGCTCACAATCTAATTATTGATATTGTTGTGGCTCACATTCTAAACTCCCTATCCGTATGATTTTATAGTGTGGGAGGAAACCGGAGTACCCGGAGGAAACCCACGCAATCACGGGGAGAACATACAAACTCCTTGCAGATGTTGTCCTTAGTGGGATTTGAAACCAGGACCCCAGTGCTGCAAGGCTGCAGTGCTAACCACTGAGCCACCGCGATGCCCCAAAAGTAATTCAGACAAGTTGTTTCCGTACAACAGATTCATCCATCGCTTGTTCAGCCTTGTACTGTATAGCGAGGAGAGCTGTCCGCCTTGTCTCTTCACCCTGAGTTGCTCTTGTTGCTGTCACATCCTGACGTGGTGGCCAATTGATGTACTCGACCTCCACAGCGGCGGCAATAACATTTATTCTCAGCTACTTTTCTCAAACGCCCGAATCTACAAAGATAGAAGGAATATTGGTTAACAGACTGGCATGAATGTTGGTTAGTACCATGGATTGTATCAAAAAGAGCCAATTGTAAAAAAAAAATATGAAGAACTGTCTGTAGACAACAAAATATATATAATATATATATAATATAATGTAGCATCCTTAATCCTACAGCTTCCAGATGTCAGTCTACTCTGATAGAAGTAAAATATAAAAGCATAATACCAACAGAGCCGCACCGGTGTCATTCCACAGTGATTGCGTTTCATGAGGTATAGAGTCATCAAATTTACTTACCTGTTATCACAAAGTACATCGACAGTTGAAGTTATATTATAAAGTATAATTGTGATATTTCTTCACCTCTGGCAGCTCAGGATGGATAGAATTGACCCTTTTTGCATAAGCCTGCCATAACGGACCATGCTTGTCCTTTACATCCTCGATTAACCAGCAGGCAGCATGGCACATCTCGTGTGCAAGTGTGGATCGTAATCGCTCTGAAAAGAAAATAATTTATTAGGCATGAGATTAACTAAGTACACCTGGTTTGAATTTTTTTGCTTTACATATCAGGACATAATAAGAAAATATCTGATTATTAGAAGATCTTCAAAGTAGGGAAATACTGGCATCCCTGGAGCAATACAGTTGCCACTTAGGGCACTGAAATCGGTGGCTGTAAAAACACTCTGACTGAGAGCCACACTGAACTGCGCACTGTCGAGCTGGCTATCAGTCAGTGTCGGGGTGTGCTCACCGGTGACTGTAATTGCTCCGGGCACACCCGCATCACTGAAAGCCGGCAGTTCCCGGATGAAGTAAAGTTCATACTCTCCCGGGTGCTGTACTTTCAGTACTGCGGCCGGGCTCCCTCGTAACACTATTACCCTACACAATAACCCTATATCTGCAGGCTAATAGCATTATCGGACCTGACAGGTTCTCTTTAGGTCCATATTATTAGCAGCACATGGCAGCTACTTCCCCTGTTAATTCCTTTTAAAGCAGATAAGGTGTACTTAATTTTTCACACACTGCTTTTCTATGTTGGCTGAATTTTTGTCAAATACATCATGTCACAGAGTTATTTATCAGGAGTTGTTGTTTTCTGAGGTTGTATTTACCTAATTTTAAGACATTCTAAGGACCAAATGCTTTTTTATTTTGTCCTGATATGTAAGTCCATAGAATTCAAAGAGGGTGTACTTAGTTCTTCTCATGATTGAATGTACAATGAGTATATAAGATGTATTACAACCAAGTAGCAGCTTTTTACCATGTATACACATTATCTTATGAAGCTGCTGGAAGTGATGTGAAACCTACCGGCAGAATTCAAGACTTTATTGGAAAGTTCTATAATGCTATAACTTTCGTTTTTCTTCTCCAGGTTATAGGTTAGACCAGATGTTGTGGTCAACGTGTTATTCCACACAATTTTCATTTCGTCAGGAAGCTAAAAAGCGGAAACAATTCCCATTAAATCTGTAAACTCTTAGGTCCCAATCTAACAAACTTCCCACGCTCATATTGGACATGGGGTATTGTGAGAAGTCCAAATTGTGAGAGCAAAAACAAAAATAAACTCATTATAAAATGTCCAAATGTCAACTAGATGGATTTATATACAAGTGTAAAAATCCTTTGAACATCAAGATAAAATGTGAGATTCTCTATGTCTATGTATGGTGGATCTCCTGTATGGCCTCCACTCATTCCATAGATAAGAAGAGGGTTTTCCTGAGATTCTCAATAACTAAATTAAAGAACAGTAACAAAGGTATTAGGGTGCCCTCCAGAAAGCTAAAGCCGCTTTTCTTGTTTTCATGTAGAACCCAGATACTGATGATGGTATACCAGATTCCCGAAGACGGTTTCATTATACAGCCGATACAGTCGTTTCACTAGCTCCTCTTTATTCTCCTGGAAGTTTGTCACGTAGATGGAACTTGGTAATATGATGTCTTCCAGGAAACAACCAGGGATTTTGCACATAGGCATTCTGGGAAAAATAAGGAATCATCTATAAATTCTCAGGAAACATTTCTTACCTAGCTCATGGTTTATATAGAGATATTTATATACAACATAACCCACCTCTCCTCTGTGTCGGGGCTCTCTTCACTCTCAGATGCTTCATTATCTGTACAGAAATATGGAAGAGTGAAAAGATTTTTCAAAGTTTTAGGCTCAAAACTGACGATTTTGCTGATAAAGTATGTCAGTATACAGGTCCATACTAGACAGTCTGGAGTCTGGAAAGCCAATAAGACTACAAATGTAGGTTCAAACCAGAGCAGAATACATCACTGACCAGACTACCAGGTCAACAGGATCCAACTTTAGGACCAGGATCTGACATTATAATGAGGTCCAAACACAACAGGGCCCAGGAGTTTTAGCAGATGCCTACCCCATCTGCTGCTCAGTTAAATTGTCCTTATTGATTATATGATTAATGTATTCAGTACAAGATTAGAAATGAACATGTCCTACATAGCCGGAGTGTGGACCCTCAACAATCTCAACCATTCTAGCAAGGGTTGTCAGGAAATAAATGGATGCTGAGATTAGATGATTTCCAAATAGTTATGAAAAGTTAAGTCACTTAATATCTTCTGCACAGATAATACTGTCATGTTAGTTATTTATGGCAGATCAAAAGGAAAGGTCTGTCCAGTGGGGCCTCCATTTAACACGAAAATAGACATCCCGTGACCTTAATTGATGTGTCATGGTAGTGTCCATAGGTTTTAATGGAGATTTGGGAGCACTTTTATAGGACTCTATCGATGTGTATGGGACTTACAGCAAAACCCAAGCAAATTTATTGCATTGATGTAAGAAATTCTGTAAAGACAACGGTAGCCATAAGTCAACATGGCGGTCAGTTGTTTTGCCAATATGGAAGTGTCCATCACAAAAAACTAAGAATTGTTCTTTCTACAACAACATAAACCTGAATTTCATCTTGAAGTTATTACTTACTTTTATCTGTGGAAGTTTCTCCACTATTAGAAGTCACATTATCACTAACAGTGATGTCGTCATTGAAGCTGTGAAATAAATGTAACAAAATGTGAGCCCACCACTAATCATTAATCCCCATAAAGTCTCTAGTAATGGAGAAGATGTATGTCCTACCTGGTGGTATTGTCCAAATCATTATCTGAAGTTGGTATTTTCAGATCTGCGGGAGCAAAAAGCATAAATCTCTTTTTAGAATATTGCAATATGTAACATACCTGGCGGCGTCCTTGCATAGTGGTCCATCTCCCACTATGCAAGAGCGCGCACTTGATCTCCTGTCCAGAATGTCTCTCTGGCTTCCCTCCATGCTGTCTGTTTGTGTCTGTTTCTGCTGCTTAAGGGCGGCGCCCGATCACTTCCTGCTTTTTGTACCTGCTGTGGGTCACACCTCTTGTGCGTCCTCAGCCTATTGCTGTCTGTCACCTGGTATATAGCTCAGCTGCGCCCATCTATCCCTGCCTGAGCATAGTGTTTCTTTCAGTGTGTGCTTGCACTCTGAAGGTGCCAGGTCCCGTTCTGTGTTCTCTTGTCTGCCTTTCCTGGAGGCTGTATTTCCAGGCCTGTCTGAACACGCTCCTAGCCTGTTCCTCCTGCCTTCTAGGGGCCGATTACCTAGACCTGTTCCTGTATCTTGTCTGACCTGTCTGAACACGCTCCTAGCCTGTTCCTCCTGCCTTCTAGGGGCCGATTACCTAGACCTGTTCCTGTATCTTGTCTGACCTGTCTGAACACGCTCCTAGCCTGTTCCTCTCGCCTTCTAGGGGCTGATTACCTAGACCCGCTCCTGTATCTTGTCTGTCCTGTCTGAACACGCTCCTTGCCTGTTCGTCCTGCCTCTCTGGGGGCCGTATTCCCAGACCCGCTCCTGTATCCCGCTGCAGTGTCGGTCTCCTCCGTACACTCAGTTCCAGTCTGAACTCTCTCCTATCCTTTACCTGTTTTGCCTCTATGTCCGTTCCCTTCCTTTTTCTGCAGAGTCTGAACTCGTACCTAACTCCTGCTTGTTGTCTCTGTACTCCCGTTTGTGAGTTTGTGGTCCACTCGCTACTTCACTGCAAGTACCCTGTGGGTGTCTGGCTCTGCCTTTCCCTTCCTGTCTGTTCCGTGTGAACAGAGCCCTGTCCCCCCTACTCAGCCTAGCCTGCTCTGACTCCTTTGCTCACCGCTCCGGCGGTTCTAGCCTGCTCTGACTCCTTTGCTCACCGCTCCGGCGGTTCTAGCCTGCTCTGACTCCTTTGCTCACCGCTCCGGCGGTTCTAGTCTGCTCTGACTCCTTTGCTTACCGCTCCGGCGGTTCTAGCCTGCTCTGACTCCTTGCTCACTGCTCCGGCAGTCCTGTCCTGCCCTGCTTCTGCCCGCTGCTCCGGCAGTCCTGTCCTGCCCTGCTTCTGCCCGCTGCTCCGGCAGTCCTGTCCTGCCCTGCTTCTGCCCGCTGCTCCGGCAGTCCTGTCCTGCCCTGCTTCTGCCCGCTGCTCCGGCAGTCCTGTCCTGCCCTGCTTCTGCCCGCTGCTCCGGCAGTCCTGTCCTGCCCTGCTTGTGCTCGCTGCTCCTGCAGCCCTGTCCTGCTCTGTTCTTGCCCACCGCTTCGGGCGTTCCCTCTCTGCTGTGGTTGTCTACCGCATCTGCGGTTCTGTGACCCAGTCTGTACTGGGTCTTAACCTTTCTGTGCTCCAGCCCGTCCTTTCGGCCAGTACCTCCCTGCCTGCATACTCGCCTGTATCCACCCATCTGCATACCTGCCGTGTTTGCTTATATCCACCAGTCTGTGCCAGCCTAACCTGCCTGTTCCTGAGTCCCAGTGTGTACTGGGTCCTATCCCGCCTGTGTTCCTACCTGCTAGTGCCTCCCTGTCTGCACTCTAGCTGTGCTTGCCTGTACCCCTCTACCTGTATTGTTCCTGAGTCCCAGTGTGTACTGGGTCCTATCCCGCCTGTGTTCCTACCTGCTAGTGCCTCCCTGTCTGCACTCTAGCTGCGCTTGCCTTTACCCGCCTGCCTGCATACCAGTCGTGCCTGCCTATACCCTCCAGTCTGTGCGCCAGCCTAACCAGCCTGATCCAGTAATCCCTGTGTGGGTCAACCCCCGTGTCCGGAGTTTGACCTGGAGTAGCACCTGGTCCCTCTGCCCGGTTTCTCCCTGGTGCACTGGCGTCGTATGCCGTCGTGCCATCTTGGTCGGATCGGCCAGATACTTAGTCACGCCCCTCCAGGCACTCTCCGGTTCATGGTCCAGTGGAATCACTACAATCACACGCACACGCCGCTCAGCCCGGGCGTGTGCATAACACAATAGCAATGATTGAGGCTCAACATCAAAGAAACAAATGCTAATAAAGTATTCAGTACATCCCTATATGTACATGGGAAAAATGATCCCATTCCACTACAGTAAACTGCACTGAGGCCAACTTTAGTCAATGTGATTCAACATGAGAAGAAATTCATAAATCACATTTGTATCTGAATTGAGAAGGACATCATGAATATTCCTAACCAAATGTTGAAAATAAATTTTGAGTATTAATTCACTATCAGGGGAGTAAAATCACAGTTGTAGAAGGTGTGACCATGAGCAGACCTGTGGAGTCAGGGAGCCCGGCGACGCAGCATCTTTTTTAGCTATATGTGTGTCCGAGTATGCACATTCAGCTGAAAAGTATTGTGCCACAGAGAGCCGCCTGCTCCCTACACCACAACATCTATACAGGCCGCCGGGCAATCAGAGGCATGCCCATCGCGGATGGCACATGAGGCCACTTGCCATGAGCCAGTGCTAGCGACAGAGCAGAAAGAGACACTACTGGCTGTCGGAGCGGGGGGAGGTAAGAATAATCCTTTGTTTCAGTTTTTTTAATGTGTTGGAAAAGAACCCCAGGATAGGGTACACGAAGGGGCCAGAATAGGGGACATTAATACTGGAAGGGGCCAGGATTAGGGACATTATCAGCACAGAGGCCCAGACAGAGAACATTATTACAGGACAGGGGACTTAATTACAGAATGGGTGCCAGTACACGGGACATTACAGGAAGAAGCCAGGACGGGGGACATTACTATAGGATGGGGACAAGACAAAAGACATTGCTACAGGATAGGTGCCAAGAAGGGGGACAATATTACAGGATGAGGATGCCGGACGATAGACATTATTACAGGATAAGGGCCAAGAAGGGAGACAATATTACAGGATGAGGCAGGACGATAGACATTACTACAGGATAGGGGCCAGGAAGGGGGACAATATTACAGGATGAGGAGGCCGGACGATAGACATTATTACAGCATAAGGGCCAAGAAGGGAGACAATATTACAGGGTGGGGCAGGACGATAGACATTACTACAGGATAGGGGCCAGAAAGGGGGACAATATTACAGGATGGGGCAGGACAATAGACATTACTACAGGATAGGGGCCAGGAAGGGGGACAATATTACAGGATGGGGCAGGATGATAGACATCTTTACAGAATAGGTTCCAGGATGGAGGACGTTATTACAGGATGGCAGCCAAGATGGGGACAATCTTGTGACTTCTTGTACAGGGGAGACAGCGCAGGGTCAGAGCTGGGACAGCGCTGTGCACACGAGTGGTAACAGCACCTTAATAGCAGCATTTTTTTTTCTTCCTCACACACTGAGACAAGGAGGGCAGTTGAATACCCCTCTGTTCTAATTTTGCTACTAAACAAAAATCCCTAAACTAAAGTTTGTGTCACAGACAGTGTTCCTCTTGGATTGTGAGATGGTCGCCATTCACTTTTCCCTATCCAGATAGGTTGAGATCACTTGGACATTACTGTGTTAGCATTGAAGAGCCCGGGTGACATAGGCTTTGCTTGTACCTGGGTTTTTTATTAATAGTTACCTGGCTCCAGGACCACAACAACTTCGGTCAGGTCTGCCTCCTCCAGTATGCCCCGACGTCTCCGGACGCCATACAGGTAACTGTGACACAGAGAAATATATTTATATAAACTAGTACAAAAGATAATATTCAGTTACCCACAAGAATATGCCCCTGCCCCTCCCCCTCTACAGAGGGTGAGATATAAAGGTACAGCGTATACCAGTCCTAGTATATATTACATCATAATACAGCACCAGGACCGGGAGAACGGCAGCTACTGATTATATCACAGTCCACACAGCCCTGTAGTATTGCCCGGCTGCTGTAGTTACTGCGCCCCCTGTAGGTATTTTTTATTTATTTATTTTCCTCACTTATATAGCGCCATTAATTCCACAGCTCTTTACAGACATCATTGGCTCTGTCCCCACTGGGGTTCACAATCTAGATTCACTATGTCTTTGAAGTGTAAGAGGAAACCTGGACTACCCAGAGAAACCCACATTGTTGTGGCTGACATTCTAAACTCCCTATCAGTATGATTTTATAGTGTGGGAGGAAACCGGAGAACCCGGAGGAAACCCACGCAATCAAGGGGAGGATATACAAACTCCTTGCAGATATTGTCCTTGGTGGGATTTGAACCCAGGACCCAGTGCTGCAAGACTACAGTGCTAACCACTGAGCCACCATACTGCCTATTTATATGGGAAAAGAATAATGTGATATGTAGAGGAGAAGATGGAAACTCACCAGCAGATCCAGATCCCGACCAAGAACGTAAACATTATCATCAGACACACGGGCTGGGCATAGCGACCAATGACTGGGAATAAAGAAACAAGATGCCGGTTATTAATTCCTTTCACAGGCGGAATATTCTAGAAGACATTGTCAGGATAAGGGGCGTCACATTATATATATAAGTGCAGGCAGGACTTGGTATAGGATGATGGGAGTAGAATCAGGAGATGAAGGAATTGACTACTCACTGTTATTATCGTCGCTGATCCTCAAGTTCAAGCTGGGGAATATCACAGCCCATGATCTCTGGGAAACCACTGTCCATAAGAGAAAGAAGGAAAATGAAGACATGAAACCCATGATAGCAGCAAGTGACCCCAATACTGTAACATGAAGGGGACAGAAGACTCCTTTAACTGAACCCTACAAACACAGTCCCCAGTGATAATGTCCATTACCTGCTTATATCATTAGAACTTTCTTAACTAAACATGAGCAAATCAACAAACATATAGAACAATTTTCTCCATTTTTATATTGTACAAAATTAACCCTCAAAAGACCCCACACATAGAGCACTGGGCCCAGCGCTGTGATGTCACACAGTGTCAGAATTCTATAGTGTGGGGGCAGGGCTGCTGAACGCTGCTGATGTCATCAGAGACACGACCGGACTGATGGCCAGTATATGGGAATATAATATGTACAGTGGATTCTACTTCCATTTACCTCTATGAAAAGCCGTATAGACATAATTATAGAATAATGGCTAGTTTTTTCATACTACAGCACCACTCCTGCCCATGACCCGTGTCCGGTATTGCAGTTCTATGACTTTCAAGAGAATGGCGATAAAATGCAATATCACACACAACTGTTTTATAACCAAAACACATGAACATATAGAAAAAAATACAATATATAATCCTCATTTATCAATGTCTCTTACCTCCTGGTGTTTCAACAGGTCTCCCTTCTACACAATAGAAAACAATTGTGAACAGCACTACAGCAATGCTCCGCAAATCCATTTTCTCCAACATCAATCCCTCAAAAGACTCCAGTGTCCTCCAGCGCATAGATCACTGAGCGCTGCATTGTGATGTCACACAGGGTCAGAACTGCCAGCTGCGCTGATGTCATCAGTGATGTTTCACAACGTCAGTACTGCCAGCTGTGCTGATGTCATCAGTGATG
Source organism: Phyllobates terribilis (assembly GCF_046119375.1). Taxonomy (NCBI): domain Eukaryota; kingdom Metazoa; phylum Chordata; class Amphibia; order Anura; family Dendrobatidae; genus Phyllobates; species Phyllobates terribilis. The sequence continues at coordinate 390,306 of NW_027363903.1, forward strand.
TCGCACAGGGTCAGTACTGCCAGCTGTGCTGATGTCATCAGTGATGTTGCACAGGGTCAGAACTGCAAGCTGTGCTGATGTCATCAGTGATGTTGCACAGGGTCAGAACTGCCAGCTGTGCTGATGTCATCAGTGATGTCGTACAGGGTCATTACTGCCAGCTGTGCTGATGTCATCAGTGATGTCGCACAGGGTCAGTACTGCCAGCCGTGCTGATGTCATCAGTGATGTCGTCTGAATAAGGAGCAGTAGATGGAGTAATGATATTTAAAGGAAACATGTCATATGGTTTATGCCTTCTGAACTGCCCCCAGTAGGGTATACGTCATGAGACAGGCATCACCAACGTGTTACTATGATCCTAAATGCCCCAACAGATTGTAGAATAAAAACTTTTAAAGCTTTGTCGCTGGCTATACAAATTTACTGTTTGCACCTGTGAGGAGTCGGGGACAGGAACAGTCTCTCTTCCCAACCGGAGATTCATATCCTGTGACCAGTCTGATTCATGGGCTGATCATTTACCTACTGGACAACATTCTTCTCCTAGATGAATTTCCGTGTTTGTCGCATATATTGTGACATGGCCGCTAGAGCTAATCCCTGACCACCCAGATGATGTAGACGGCCGCACAGAGACCATCTATTGTAATATATATATATATATATATATATATATATATATATATATATATATATATATATACAGTGCGTGCAAAATGTTTAGGTGTGAAAAAAATGCTGCAAAGTAAGAAAGCTTTCACATACAGAAGTGTTAATAGTTTATTTTTATTAATTAACAAAATGCCAAGTGAATAAAGAAAAGACATTTTTCTAGGTTCACTTGTACAAAGTCATGGACTTTCTAGAAATATAGTCAGGTGTATAAGTAACCAATTGTAGCAAACAGGTAATAATGATTATTATTTTCACATGTACAGTGCCTTGTGAAAGTATTTGGCCCCCTTGAACTTTTCTACGCTTTGCCACATTTCTGCCTTCAAACATAAAGATATTAAATTCTAATTTTCTTGGGCAGAATCAACAACAAGTGGCACCCAATTGTGAAGTGGAACAAAATTTATTGGCTATTTTAAACTTTTTTAAAAAATTAAAAACTGAAAAGTGGGGCGTGCAATATTATTCGGCCCCTTTACTTTCAGTGCAGCAAACTCACTCCAG